>NC_045427.1:26277238-26652238 GCF_902635505.1 Sarcophilus harrisii | reverse complement strand
TCCTCCGTGTAATTGTAGGTCCTGAAAGACTCACTGTACTAAATAAATTGGCCTTCTCTGGACACATCTCTTTGGCAACAGAAAGAAGGCATTCGTTAACAAATTCTCCCTCCATGAATGATCTGCCAGTGCATGCTATTAGTTTGGCAACTTGAAAACTTGCTAGTAGTGATGAAATATTTAGCTTCTTCTGCTTCACAAAAATATTTTGCTGAGTTGTCAATGTATTTTTCAGTTTTAATATTTTATCTTTTCTCACTTCTCCAACCAAACAATCATATTTATCTTTATGTTGAGTTTCATAGTGTTGACACAAATTATATTCTTTGAACACAGAATATAGTGTCTGGCATATCAGACATACAGCTCTTTCCTTGTACTGCATGAAAAAGTAATTGTCCACTGTTCTTTGAATATCCTACACTCTGAGTCAATTTTTCTTTTTCTTGACATCATTATTTCCTAGGGATTCCAAATTGCTATTAGTAAAATAACTATATATATATATATATATATACAGTGCTACAAAAACAATATACGAGCAATAACTTTGTCTACACAGAGACATACAGACTGCAATGCCCACCTTCCTCCAAGCTGCCTCTGCACTGCAATGCCTCCATTTCCCACACTCTCTCTCCCACTCTTTGTGCTCTGGTTTCTGATCTTCACTGCTGCAGTGAATTACCCCTGCAGTGTTGTGACATGCACAGCATGCACTGTACATACTCTGCACCTGTCTGTAGTGGTGGCTGCCTTTACTGTACAAGGCCCCAGGCCGTCAGTTCTCTGTATTCTGCATCTCTTTCCCTTTCCCATACCACACACCCTGGCCTGGGAATTCACCTCACTTCGGTATCACCTCACACTCTGTCTCCACCACCTCAGCCCCAGGAAGTTTGCATTGCTGATGAGAGTTTAGGTCGAACATCACTTCTGGTCTGATTTTGCCATAACCCGGTGGGCTGCATCAACATCCTCAGCAGGCCGAAATTGGCCCATGGGCCATAGTTTGAGGACCCCTGATCTAGTACAAACCACACCCAGTTGAGATGATATATAGAGAAAACTGATAAACAGAAGAGTGTATAGTAAAATTTTCACACATAGAGACACATACCCACACCTATTTGTGTGCTCAGAGGTGGGAGAGAAGTAAAAAAAGAGAAAACTATAAATTTGCATAATAATTTTGTTGCATATGTCAAAGTAATAGAAAATTGTACACAGTTTCATGTCATTATCCTTTTTTACAATTCCATTATTGAAATATTTGTTTTACTCCATAAATTAAAAATAAAATACATTTTAAAATTAAAACATATATATATGTGTGTGTGTGTGTGTGTGTACATATAATATCACTGGAATAGAGATTTTTCTAGCTTAAGAACTTTATTGATACTGATTAGAAATGTGTCTGTAATAGATAGTCTTGAAGAGTAACTGGGGTCACTGCAAGTCTTTTGTCCATAGAAACATATGTCAATGACTAAATCTGAACCAAGATCTTCCTTTGCACAAAACTGACCCTCCATCCATCATGTCATTGCCCTCATATAAATGATACAAAAATGTGTTTTTGTTGATCTTATTGCTTATATTTGGGAATTACTCACTTTTTTTAGCTGTTGTAAATGGAATTCTATTTATTTTTAAACTTTAAATTTGACTAGGAAGGTCAATAGAAAGTTCTTCCAAAATTAATTTATTTTCAGAAATATCTCCCTTATTTGCCCTTTCCTTTCTCTCTATCCCTCTCCCTTCTCCTTTGTCTTTACTAGAAAAAATGGGATGTTGATACATAATTTGATGTGATTATTTTGATTGAAATAAAAAGAACATTCCATGAAGGAATTTTATGAAACAATATTTATTATGTCATATTTACATGTGAACTATTATTTTCCCTCTCTTTGAATAATTCTATTATCAGGAGATATTGATTTAATTCCTATCTCTGTTCCTTATTTGGTATGTAATTTCTTGGTAAATTCATTTAGCTTTTCTCTACCTCAGCTTCCTCATTTGGAAGATTAATGGCTAGAGGAGAAAAAATCTTTAGTCCCTTTCAGCCAACTTTTATAACCCTTATCAGTGATCCAACAATCCTCATTAACACTAATCTAAATCTAACTGATCATTAGGCCCAACTGAATTTCCATTTTTTCTCTAATATTTCCCTTGAGTGATACAACTTGCACTGTCATCTCTATCCAGAGAACTGCAAAGGTAGATTTACATAACACTTTATGAATTTAATAACTTTTGTTGTCTTGAAATATAAAAAAGGAGGAAAAAAAAACATCTAAACTCCATAGTCTAAGACTTTTGACCACATATGCACAAGTATATTTTTAAATATACATATCTAATTTCTGTATTTGCATTACTTTTGAGTGTCTATATGAGAGAAAAGAGAGTCAGACAGAAATACAGAGAGAAAAAAGAGAAAGAACTTTAAGCAATTCTTTAAAACTATAAATTATAAGAATGTTTACCTTTTCTGATAGCTTTCTATATCAATGAAATTCATAGTTCCATTCCAGAAACATATATGTAGAGTTGCTTATGCATGCAAGGACAAATACCTTTTATGTGATGAATACACCTTTATATGATAAATACACAGATAATATATGGACAGATAAATAGATAATATTTAATAGTATATTTTATTTTTCAGGAAAACTGAATGGTCAAACTTTCTAATGAAATTTATTAATTATTTGTTTCAGTTTACTTGTCTGTAAAATGGGAATGGTGTATATTGCAAGTTCTTTCCAGACTTTTATGAGGATCAAATAACATAATATACACAAAGTTTTTCAGAGACATAAAAAGATATTATTGATATTATTGTTATATTTTCATCATTGTAGCCAATATTTTACAATGAATTTATCTTAAATATAGGGTATGTTTGTAAGTTTGTATGTATATAAGGTATACACACACATATATGCCCTATGTTTTTGATCATTTCATTAATCTAACTTTGCCTCAATGTCAGTCTGCTGAATACTAATGATCAACAAATTTCTTACAAATGTACAGAAAATAATTGGAATAAGGTGAGTAGGAGATATATACTACTCTTTGGAATCAGTATTTTAAATTTATGATTCTTTATTTAAAAACAGTTGAATTTAATTGAGCTATGGTTTCATATAAAATTATTTTTTTTCTTTTTTTGGATGGGAATGTATATATAATTTTTTGATATTCACCAAACTGAAAAACAATTTAAACATGAATAATACATTGATTCACTAATCCGTGAATAATCTTTCTCTTGGAACAGAAAAAAGTTTCTACCTTTCCATTAAATTTCATGTCATTTAGGAAAACAAATGAGTAAAATACTGCCAGGACATGAAATACCAACAGGGCCATGAAAGGGTCTATATTAAAGCCATATTCATTTCTAGGAATTTATAAAATATTTAGTGTATATTAAAAATCTATAAAAAGTATAATATACTTACACTGTCATCATCAAAGAAGTCTACTTGTGGATTGATTTGAATTGAATGAGAGACCAGGACATCTGTGGTTTCCCTTCCTTATTTAATTTCCAGAAGTCCTGTCATCATTGCCACATTCCTAGGAAGAAAATCTGACTTTCCTTGGCTAAATATTCCTAGCATAGGATGTTCTGAGGAATTTATAAGTCAAGTGAAATAACATAAAAGAGACAGGCTATCCAGAGTTCACAGGAAAAAGCTTCTGCCAAGTTTGCCATTCAATCCATGCCCATGATTCAATCTAGAACTGATAATACACACACACACACACACACAAAATCAAAACCGAACCAAATTAAAAAACAAACAACAACGACAAAAACACAGATGTAATATCAGCACAACACATCTTGTGTACTAGATGCTATATGCCTTCATATTTCCTCTTTAGAATCAACCCATGTTCATACTGGGATCCGGAATTTTGAGCAAGAAAATATTCTGCCAGTAAGGATAGTCAACTATATCATATTTATAATTCAGACAGTTTCCTGGGGGCAGTGAGAGATTCTAATCATATAGCACCAACTTTCTGAAAGAGATCTCAAAATAAAAATTCCCAAGGATATTATAGCCAAATTCCAAAGCACCCGAGTCAAAAAGATGATATTGCAAACAGCCAGAATTTTATTTTAATATTGTAGAGCCACAGTCAGGAGCAAATAAAATTTAGCAGTTTCCACATTAAGCATATAGAGGGTTTGGGATATTATATTCAGGAAAGCAAAGAAGCTAGGTTACAACAAAAATAATCTATACAGACAAATTAATATATTCCTTCAGAGAAAAATGGATATTTTATGAAATAAAGGAGTTTCACATATTCTTTGTTAAAAGATCAAAACTGAATAGAAAATTTGATACTCAAACATAAGATTCAAGAGAAGCATAAGGCAGTCATGGAAGAGTAAGTATAAGGAGTCAATAAAATTAAATTTATTTTTATTCCTATATGTGAAGATGATGCATGCAACTCCCAAGAACGTTTGTTGTTATTAAACAGTTGTTTTCAGATATGTCTACTGCTTTGTAGTCCCTCTGGAATGTTCTTGGCAAAAATATTTAAGTGCTTCATCATTTCCTTCTCCAGCTCATTTTATAGATGAGGAAATTGAAGTAAATATGTCATATGTCATAAAACTAGTAAATATCTGAGGCCAGATTTGAAGTCAGATCAGTCTTCTGTACTCCATGCTCATTATTCTACCCACTGTGCAACTAACCTTCCTCCTAAGATACTGATGATGATGATGGTGGTCGTGATGTCCATTAGCAGTCTATGTTAGACAGAATGCATGAATTTGTGCCAATTATGTTAGGATAATCTCCAAAAATGTAGAGAGAAAATGGGTTGCATTATGAGAAGGAAGAGGGAAAGTAAAATGGGATACATCTCACATAAAACAGACCTGAAGGAAGAGCTTTCATAATCAAGGGGGAAATGGAAATGATAGTAGTGAATAATACCTGAATCTCATTCTCATTGGAATTGGTCCAAATAGAAAATAATTTTACCGCCCCCCCCCACACACACACACAGAGTGAGTATAGAAAATTCTCAAATAGGGAAATGAGGGAAAGAGTACAAGAGATATGGTATGGGTGGGGATGATGAAAAATGGGGAAAGCTGATTAAGGGAGACAGTTACCAGGAACAAAACAGACGTTTAAAGAAAGGCAGAATAAAAAAGGAGAGAAAACAGGATAGAAGGAATTGCAAAGTTAATAATCATATATGTGAGTGTGAATGTTTGGAATTCACCCATTAAATGGAAAATGGTAGCTGACAGACTTGAAATAGGAAGTCACAGAGAGAGTTAAAATAAGGAATAAAGCAGAATCTATTAGGCTTCATCTGAAGTAAAAAAAAGGCAGAGGAAACACTCATGATATCATAAAAAATAAATCTAATTAAATTAAATTATCAGGGAAACTATATTTTGTCAAATAGCTATGATAGACAATGAAGCAATTTTAAACAAATAACATTATCTTTAATAAAGGCCTTATTTCTTAAAAATATAGAGAACTGTATTGAATTTATAAAAAAAGAATCATTCCTCAATTGATAAATGACCAAACAATATAAACAAGCAGTTTTCAGAAGAAAAACCTAAGTATTTATCATCATATAAAAATATTCAACATCACCATTGATTAGAAATATGTCATTCTGTGTTGACTAATACTTCAGGTAATTAGGGGAAATATGTATACTAAAAAAAACATTAGTATTCTCATGAAGTGATCCAACCATTCTGTAGAAAAATTTGAAGCTATGTTCAAATATCTATCAAAGTGTGCATAACTTTAAAAATAATATTAAAGCATTTTTATTTTCAAAACATATGAATAATTTTAAACACTCATCCTTGCAAAACCTTGTGCTCCCAATTTTCCCCTCCCTTTCCTTCAACCCCTTCCCTAGATGACAAGTAATCCAATATATTTTAAACATTTTTGTGCACAACTTTTTTTTTTAATTATTATAACTTTTTATTGGCAGTACATATGCATGGGTAATTTTTTATAACATTATCCCTTGCATTCACTTCTGTTCCAACTTTTCCCTTCCCTTCCTTCACTACCACCCCTAAATGGCAAGCAGTCTTACACATGTTAAAACATGTTATAGTATAGCCTAGATACAATATATGTGTGCAGAACTGAGCAGTTCTCTTGTTGCACAGAAAGAATTGGATTCGGAAGCTAAAAATAACCTGAGAAGAAAAACAAAAATATAAACCATTCACACTCATTTCCCAGTGTTCCTTCTCTGGCTGTAGCTGATTCTATTCATCATTAATCAATTGGAACTGAATTAGATGTTCTCTTTGTTGAAGATATCCATTTTCATCAGAATACATCCTCATACAGTATTGTTGTTGAAGTGCATAATGATCTCCTGGTTCTACTCATTTCACTCAGCATCAGTTTATGTAAGTCTTTCCAAGCCTCTCTGTACTCGTCCTGCTGGTCATTTCTTACAGAACAATAATATTCCATAACATTCATATACCACAATTTACCCAACCATTCTCCAATTGCTGGACATCCATTTATTTTTCAGTTTCTAGCCACCACAAACATTTTGTGTGCACAACTTTTGACCCAAGTATATAATTACTAGATCTGTTCCCCAAAGAGATCCAAGAAAAAAGAAAAGGATCTATGTGTACAAAAACATTTGTATCAGTTCTTTTTTGCTGGCAAAGGTTTTGAAATTGAGAAGATGCTTATCAATTGGGGAATAGCTGGACAAGTTGTGCAATGTGATTCTGATAGAGTACCTTTCTTTGTTAAATAAAAAAAAATTATAAGGATGAAAGAGGGAAATTATGGAAAGATCTATATCAAGTAAAGTGAAAAACCTAATAGATCTCTGAGCATAGTAATAGCAAAGTTGTAATAGTGATCAACTGTTAAAGACTTGGCTATTCTAACAAAGCAATTAACTAAGTCAATTCCAAAGGATTTGTGATGAAAATATATTATCTGTCTCCAGAAAGAACTACAGAATTTTGAATCTAAATGGAAATAAAATTACTTATTTTCTTTTGCTTTAAAAAACCAAATTTAATATAAAAATTTGCTTTTCTTGATTTTAAATGTATAATTATATCATTTTGCTTGCTTACATAGTTGGGTAATAGAAGTTTAGGAAGAAGGATGAGAATTTGTAACTCAAAACTTAAAAAGAAAATAATGGTTTAAATTATTAAAAAATGAATTAAAAACAAATCATTGATAATTGTCAATAAGCATTAACAATTTCAAAATTTTTCTAATGTCCCATTCTTGGAAGAATGTGTTAAAAAGTGAACTGGCATAAACTCTCTTTGAATAGATTCTAAATCACTATTCAATCCCCTGCCCTTACTCAAATGGCAACTAAAAACAGGTAAATCAGTTCCAGGAAGGATTGGGAAATACAAAGAGAAAATTATAGAAGAGTAAAACTTTAGACCAACAGGTTGAGCCAAATAGATCTAGAAAATCCTTCCATTTGATACTCTGATTCAGTTTGTTTTTGCCTCAGTTGAAATTTACTCTAAATTTTGGTCTCTGGCTTGCTTTGGTCTTGACTTTTTGCATTCCAGAGAAACCCAGATTCTTAATGTCAGATTTGGGTTTCTGCTCACATGTATACTGTTTTCAAACAAATTTCCATTTATTATGGATCAAGCACTCTACCAAAAGCACAGGTAACACAGGTAACAGAGTGACAAGTGAAAAGATGTGAAAAGATGAAATATAGTGCTGAATAATGATGAATGGTACCCAGTACTTCAAATATAAGTTAATTAACCATTTCCTCATATTATCTCTGGTAATTAAACCTGGGAACAATATAGGCATTTTTAAATTTTTATTTTTTTAGTTGTTCTGGGGGGCACACATAGAGCAATTTTGTCACTAAGATTATGTATCCCAGAGAAACCCCACAAGCTCCTGGGAGTCAACATTGGAATAACAAAGGAATAAATGGATAGCTGTGCACTGTTGCTACATGGAATGAGCAGAATAAAAATGAGCCAAATATTATACACTTCTTGAGAGAAAACCCTGATTCTTTCCTAACCAGGGATAGAGAGAGAGGGCCAGTTAGATAGCTCACTAGGTAGAGCTCTGGTCCTGGAATTGGGAGGACATGAGTTCAAATTCAACCTTAAACGTAAAACTTTCTAGCTATGTGACCCTCGAAAAGTCACTTAATTCAATTATCTACTTTTCAAAAAAAAAAAAAGAAAAAAGGAGTAGCAGGCTTTAAAAAAAAGCTAGAATTCAAATGAATATCCATCTCATTAAAATTATTTTTTAATCCCTTTCTATCATTAAGCACATGTTCTCTCTCTGTGCCTCTCTCCTTGTGTCTCTCCCACTCTCCCTCTCTTTCCCCTTTTATTCCTCCTTCTTTCTCTCTTTTCTCCCTCTCTCTTTCCCTCTCCCCCCTTCTCTCTTTCTGTCTATCTCTCTGTCTTTGTCTCTCTTCATCTACCAGGTTCTCTCTCATATGTGTGTATGTATTTGGTTTGGATTTTCTTTTTAGTTCTCTTGATAGAAATCACATTTCAAATCAGAGTTTCCTTTTTATGGTATAAAGATATATATTTGATTCATAAATTCATTTAGAAGATACTTTTATTCATCTATGCTTCAGTGGCATTACTCACTACTTGTTGAGAGAGAAGAAATAGCTCCCACAGGCAGTGATTCAATAATTTCTACATAAGAGCTTTACCAAAAACATTAGAAATAACTTGAGGAATTTCTGGCATAGAGCTCAGATTATTCTTCCTCAACTGAAGTATTTACTTACTTTAAAAATTACACACATGAGATAAATGATGGATGAACCTTAAGGAGGAGAGTAACAAAGGCTTTTGTACTGACATAGATTCCTGGATCAAGAATACAACAGAGCAAGAATGTTATTATGTTATTCTGTAAATAGATTTTTTTTATGTTCTTCAATTCAGTTCAATTTATATCAACACAAACACATTTTACACACACACACACGTACACGCACATGCAGTTATGCCTATTTCAAGGCATTTTATCAAGTGCTGTGAATATGAAGACAAAAATAAAAATCTCTGACATTAAGATGCTTACATTTCACTTGCAAAAAGGGGGAGGCATTATATACATAAATAAATATAAAGAAATGTATCAGAACACACTTGTTGAGTATGATACAGTAGAGATATTTCTTATGTATGGGTTGGAATAGGAAGTCATTGATATCCTTTCTTTTTCTCCTCTAGCTTGGAATCCATTAATAGCTGTTAGAATCCTTACAAATTGTTAAGTCACTTATCTAATAATTTAGCATATTACTTAGCAGGTTCTCTAGCTCACTAATGTATTTAAGTACTCATTGGAGTTCACACTTTTGGGAGATTCACAAATCAGGATTCAGTATGAGATTCACAAGTTCAGTGGAGGAGATTCATAAGTTACAGCTCCCATAATCCCGTTCTCAGAGGAGGAGCCAACCTTTGAGTTCACACCTCTAAAAGAGCATATAAAAGGACAAGCACTAGAGACTTTTGAGAGATTGAGAGAGCCAGGAGTCAGTTGAGGAGACTGAGAAAGCAGGTTTCAGTTGGGCAAAACGAGGGATTTGGAAGAAGAGAGGCTGAAGCTGGAAGAGACAAAGGACTAGTGGCAAGAGCTCTTGGAAGCAAGGAGAGAGATAGGTCTTAAAGAAAGCTAACTGGGCTATTTTGGAAGAGACAATAAAAGATCGGAACTTTTAACAGGTGGCTGAATTTGAGGTGATTATTACTCTGAACTGAAAAGAAGGCTGCCTCCAGAAGTCCCCCAAGAAACCTGCTTGCAGAGAACGATTACATTTTAGAGAAGAGAACACTACAGTAGCCTCAGTGTTCTCTGGTGTAAAATGGACACAATAATGTCTCTGTCACCTTTGAGATATTAGCGATACAATGGATGCAAAGGACATGACAAACTTTAAAAAAACTTAAGATCAAATCCTGCATCTGACATATTCTAAGTATCAAGAAGTTCAAGTTACTCTTAGTAACTAAATGTCATTCTATTGTATTTTTTTAAATAAAAATGTATCCAAGGAAAACTGACACAGAGTTACACAAAGTCATTAAACACTAGCTCCTTTTGATCATATGAAATGAAGCAAAGAGTCTGGAAACAAAAAAAACTGGAAGGAGTGGGTAAATTGGTTTAATTAGAATAGGGATGAGAATTTAGTGAACAGTTGAGGGCTTTGAAAATTAAGGAGGATTCTTAGGTAGTGAGTTAACTAACATTTTAAAGCACCTCTTATAAGCTAGACAATATGCCAAGAATCTCAATTACTTGCCTTATTCTTCTCAGTATAAATCTCACTGAGTAGAAAGGGGTAGGGTGAGAAATGATTATCATCTACACACTAACAAATATTTGTTGAACCTCCTCTACAGTTGAATGTTCAAATGAATCTAAATCACATGCTATTTTATTTTCCCACTTGAATTATGACATTGTAGATTTCCCTAAAGTTCCAGTATTACATTTGAAAATAGAACATTAGTTCTAATAGTGTTACATATTCTTCACACAGAATAACTGAAGGTCAAAAGTGCCTTCCTGTGCAAGTGTCCTGAGGAAATGCCTGCTTTTCACAGTCTAAATAAATCTCTGTAAAGAGAATAGAAGCAAATGGCATTGAGTAAGAGGAAGGCTATCTAAGGTTATATGGGGAGACAATACACAAAATAATAAATATGATTTTTTAAAATGTTAAATCAAAGGTTACTTTGAAATTATCTTAGAAATAGACAACAGTAAATTCATTAATAATTTGGGGATAATCTATTATTATAATCTGTGAATGATCATTCAGAAGTTAAAATAGGGTCAGTATGTAGTATAAAATTTGAGTTTATAGAAATTGGGTGTGAATTCAACCCCTAAAAATGTTTTTTCCAGGCATTTTCTTCTTTTGAACATTTAAATCCTGGGTATTGCATGGGGAATTTATCCCTTCTCTCTTCATGATTCATTTACACTTAAATCTTGGTGAGTTGCTCTTTCTGGGAGACAGCAGAAAGCCTGAAATGAGAAAAAATAGTTCTACAAAATGAACCACATTCAGAGAAAAAAGCCATCGATCTCACAGTGGTAGATATCCTGGGAAAGTGTGAATTTAAAATAATATTCAAAAATGCATATGAAATAGACACAGAATACATGAAATTTAGGGAAATTTTACAAATAGAGTCTGCTACATTTACAAGCCAATTTTCAGCTAAATTCTTATCTCTGACCATCTGAACAAAAATGTTTTTCTGTACAATAAATTGTATCAGCTCATATGTGCAAGACCTAGAATAGCTGCTCTGTCAGTTTTTTGTTTAATGAATTTGAAATGAAATTGATCTATAGAAAGGGCCTGGGTTCTGTGAGAAAATTTGTGACAGACTCCTATCTGTGAAGTAAGAGGAAGAGTTGATGAGGAATTGAGCAGGTAAAGTAGAAACAGATAGAAGAAACAGGAGCAAAGGAAGGAGAAAAATGACAGGGAAGAACTACTGTAATTACTATAACTACTATTACTACTACTGCTGCTGCTGCTGCTGCTATTACTACTACTACTACTACTACTAGCTAAGTTCATGTAAGGTCTACTATGTGCCAGTCAATGTACTAACCACTTTATAGTTACTATTTCATGTGATCCTCACAGCAACTCTGGAAGGTGGCAGCTATTATTATTCCAAATTTACAGTTTAAAATAAGGCACTGAAAATGAGTTTGACCTGTTCAAGACTAACATATATAATTAAGTGTTTGAGACCAGATTTGAATATGCATGTTATTGACTCTTAGTCCAGAGCTGTATTCATTGTGTTCCTGGATGTTATGAATGGGCCATTTGCTCATCACTTTTTACATTGTATCTTTTGGTCCAAGGATGAATCTTGGAAGTAGGAATTATCATTCCTAATTTATATGCTGCATATTGCCTATTATAAAATGCATATAATAAATTTAGAGCTTACTTCAGAATAAGGGGCACTTGGGTTCAGATCCTTCTTCCAGAACTGAGTAGGTGTATGAAACTGGACAATTTACTTAAGTTTTCAAAATCCTAATCAAATCTTTAATGCCATATTTTGGTAGGAATTTCATTTCCTGGGGATCCTTTATATTAATGAAGTCACAGGTTCAATCCCATTTTTATTCTTTATAGGATGAGACCAATGAGACTCAGAAAGTCATTAATATCGCAAAAAAAAAAAAAACCCACAAATGTTGAAAATGTTTATTATGAATAAAGATGTCTGGGAAGGAAGAGTGTAACAGGGAATTATTATTCCATCTCTTCTGAAAGCTAAATATAGCACTCTTATTTAAAGTATGATTCTCAAGACCATCTTTCTAAGAAGGCAGAAACCAACATTTACACTTAACAGCAAAAGACATCGAAATGGGTTCATGATTTCAACTTAAAGGGTAATATTATAAGCCCATTAAGAGAACATAGGAGAGTTAATTCGTAAGATCTCTGCAGAAGAGAGGAATTAATGACCAAACAATAAATAAAAATTATGAAACATAATTGATTAATTTTGATTTAATGAAATTTTAAAAGCTTTGCATAGTAACAGTCAAGATTAGAAGGAAAGCAAAAAGCTTGGAGGGAGCATTACAGCCAGTGTTTTTAATAGAGGCATAATTAATAAAATATATAAAGAAATAACTCAATTTTATAAGAATACAAGTCATTCCACATTGACAAATGATCAAAGGATATGAAAAAACAATTTTCAGATAAAAAAAAATAAAACCATCTATAATAATAAAAAAACTTTAAATCATTATTTATTAGTGAAATGCAAATTAAAACAACACTGAGATATGCTGTCAAACCTTTTAGGCTGAATAAGATGACAGGAAACAATAATGACAAATATTGGAGGGGATATGGGAAAAATAGGACACTAATTCATTGTTGGTGGAGGGGTGAAATGATCCACTCCTTTTAGGCTGCAATTTACAACTGTGCAAAAGGGTTATAAAACTGTGCACACTCTTTAATCCAACAATACAATTATTGAATCGGTATTCCAAAGAAATAAGACAAGAAGGAAAAGGACTCCCATGTGCCAACAATATTTGTGGCAGTTCTCTGTGTGTGTGTGTGTTGGCAATGAATTAGAAATTAAGTGGATGGACATTAAGTGGGGAATTGTGGGAAAAAAGTATGACATTTGAATGTAATGATGTATTATTATTCCATAAGAAATGGTGAGCATTGAATGCTACCAAACACTTAAAGAACAATTAACTCCAATACTATATAGACTATTAAAAAAAAAAATAGGGAAAGAAGGATGCCTACCAAACTCTTGCTTTTATGACACAGACATGATACTGATGCTTAAACACTAAAAAAAAAAAAAAGACATGATGATGAAAACAGAGAAAGAAAATTATAGACCAATCTCCCCAATGAATATAAAAATCATAAATAAAATATGAGCAAAGAGATTATAGAAAGTCATTCCCAGGATAATACCATGACCAAGTAGAATTTATACCAGGAATGCAGGGCTGGTTCAATATTTGGAAAATTATGAACATAATTATCTATATCAATAATCAAACTAAAAAAAATATGATTATCTCAATAGATGCAAAAAAAGCATTTCATAAAATGCAAAATCCATTCCTATTAAGAACACTAGAAAGTATAGGAATAAATGGATTTTTCTTATAGTAGCATCTATTTAAAACCATCAGCAAGTAACATATGTAATGGGAATAAACTCGAACAATTCCCAACAAGATCAGGGGTGAAACAAGGTTGCCCACTATCACCATTATTATTCAGTATTGTATTAGAAATGCTAGCTTTGGCAATAAGAGAAGGAAAAAAAAGATTATAGTGGGTAATGAAGAAACCAAATTATCACTCTTTGCAGATAATAAGATGGTATACTTAGACAACCCTAGAGAATCAACTAAAAATGATTAGGAATAATCCACAACTTTAATGAAGTTGCACGATACAAAATAAATCCATATAGATCATCAGCATTTTTATGCCTCACTAAAAAAAAATCAATAGCAAGAGATACAAAGAGAAATTTCATTTAAAATAACTGTTGTTAGTATAAAATATTTGGAAATCTATCTGCTAACAGAAAGTCAGGAACTATATAAGCAAAACTACAAAACACTTTCTATACAAATAAAATCAGATCTAAAGAACTGGAAAAATATCAAGCATTCTTGGATAGGTTGAACAAATATAATAAAAATGACAATACTACCTAAACTAATCTATTTATTTAGTATATACCAATTAAACTCCCAAGAAACTATTTTACTCACCTAGAAAAAATAACAACAAAATTTATCTAGAAGAAAAAAAAGTCAAGAATTTCAAGGAAATTAATGAAAAAAATGCAAATGATGGTACCAGACGTAAAACTATCTTATAAAGCAACAGTCATCAAAACCATTTGGTACTGGGTAAGAAATAGAATAGTCGATCAGTGAAATAAATATATTGGGTTCACAGGACAAAATAGTCAATAACTATAGCAATTTCATGTTTGACAAAACCAAAGACCCCAGCTTTTGGGATAAGAATTCACTATTTGACAAAAACTGCTGAGAAAATTGGGAACTACTATGGCAGAAACCCACACCTAACACCATATACCAAGATAAGATCAAAATGGGTTCATGATCTAAGCATAAAGAATGATATTATAAATAAATTAGAAATAGGATAGCTTATCTCTCAGATCTGTGGAGAAGGAATGGATTTGTGACCAAAGAACTAGAGATGATTATTGATCACAAAATAGATAATTTTGTTTATATTAAGTTAAAAAGTTTTTGTGCAAACAAAACTAATATAGAAAGGATTAGAAGGGAAGCAATAAATTGGGAAAGTATTTATGCCCTCGGCGAGCACAGCAGGTGGACAGCACCCGTATGTCCGGAGCCAGCCTGTGCCAGAGGGCCTCGGTGCTGCTGGCTCTCCTGGGGAAGTGACCCAGAGGGGCCGAGAGGGCTGTGGCCCGGCATGAGGGGGCCTTGCTGGGGACGAGGGGAGGCAGCGAGCCCCTGCTGTGAGGAGGGGGCAGCGCCCGGCCCTCCCCGCGCCCCTCTCCGCGCCATCACATCCAGAGAGACTACTGTGAGAACTGTGTGTGGTATACAATGTAGCATTTTCATTCTTTTTATTGTGGTTTGCTTACATTTCATTTTGCTTCTCTTTTTTGGTATTATGCAGCACTATAATTGTATAAATTGTGTATGCATATATTGGATTTAATATAAATTTCTATCATATTTAACATATATTGGATGGCTTGCCATCTGGGGGTGGGGTGGGGTGAGGGAAGGAGGGAGAATTGGAACACAAGGTTTTACAAGGGCTAATGTTGAAGAACCATCCACACATATGTTCTGAAAAATAAGAAGCTTTAATAAAAAAAAAAAAATAGGAAAAAAAAGAAAGAAATGATGAGCAGACAAATTTTAGAAAAGTCTGGAAAGGATTAAATGGATTGATGCTGAGTGAAATTAGCAGAACAGAAAAACATTGCATATAATAACAACAGGATTATATGACCATCTACTCTTTTAGACTTAGCTATTCTTAGCACTATAGTGATACAATCCAATGCTAATAGACTTGGAAAAGAAAATGTTATCTATACTCAGAGAAAGACTTATGGAGACTGAATGCAGATTGAAGAACAGTATTTTTCTCTTTTTGTTTGTATTTTCTCATGACTTTCCTTTTTTATGTTTTTTTTTTTTTAATCCCATGACTAACATGGAAATATACATGCACCTACAACACACATATATATCTATATCTATAGATATATCTCTATCTATATCCATATATATACATATATATATACACATATATATACTTTATATATATATATATATATATCTAGACATAGATATAGATATAGATATAGATATAATGATTATACATATATAGGCCATACTAGATTGCTTGCACTTTACAGGAGAGAGGAGGCAAAGGAGGGAGGGAGAAAAAAATTGGAACTCAAAATTTTATAAAAGTCAATATTGAAAACTAATTTTATATGTAATTGGGGGAAAAATATTATGTGGGGAGGGGTGGAAAGACCATCTTCTAGCCTCACTTGGCTCAAAGCCAAGGAATTATTCTCAACTCCTTCCTAATTCTCACCTTCAAATTCTGCTATTTGCCGAATATTTGCAAAGACCTATCAATTTCACTTTTGCACTATCTCTCAAATAGGCTCCTTTCTCTCCTCTGATGCTGTCACCACGCTGGTATAGGATCCTGCCACCTGTTCCCTGGACTATTGTAATAATACTTTTGGTGACTACTTCTTGTCCCCAAAATAAATACACACCAGTGGCTCTCTACTTCCAGGTTTATGTACAAAATCCTCTGTTATTCAAAACCTCTATAACAACCTTCTGTACTATCTTTCCATTATTCTTTCATCTTATATCCACCATGTATTTTTTTTTTTGTATCTAATGAGGTCTTCATTTTTCATCCCCCACCAGAAAAGAAAAAAGAAGACATTTCATTTCTAATTTTGGTAATATTTTCTGGATTTCTCTTATGGCTATAATACATTTCTTCCCCATTTCTGCCTACTGGCCTGCTTCAAATTTCATTTAAAATCTTCCCCTCCCCCCAGGAATCCTTTCTCAATAACTTTTAATTCTAGTATGTTCAAACTTATAATCACTTTTTATTTATCTTGTACATCAAAAGCTCATACATATTTGGTGGCTTATTTTATTCTCTATAAGATTATGACCTTCCTGTGAGTAAATATTATCTTTTGGGTATTTTTTTTAATCTCTAGCAATTACCATAGTACTTGGCACACAGTAGGACCTTAAATATTTAATGACTAATTCACTGATTTTGTATGACATCTGTCAATAAACATAGGCAAAAAGTGTACTTCTTGTGAGGAAGTTCCAAATGTTATGAAGACAAATTCTCCTTTTTGGATTAAGACAATGTACCTATTTTCTCTATTTTCAAATAGCAATATATCTTTCTGCCTAAAACAGACAGCTCAAGTCACATTCATTTGTTGCTAATTAAGTAGATAACAATGAATGGTAAAGGAAAAACCAGTAAAGGAAGAAGATTAGGTAACCCTCCATTTCACAAAAGAATGAGTAAGAGTTTGGATTTCATCTTGGAGTTTATGCTCTCTTTTGTTTGATGTATGATTATGTCATTTTACTTTCTGTTTTAAATTAATTACTCTTTTTAATGATACTTGAAATCAAATGATTAATCACAGTCAATATGGGGAGAAGAAAACTCAAGAGCATTTAGAACCCTTCAGCTCTACTTTGATTATGTTTGAACCGAAAACTAAGAAAATCTTCTGCATGAAAGTAAAAACAATTACATACTCAAAAATTTGGAGTAGGTTTAGAGAATATCTAGTGCACTTCTACCCACCTCTTATTTTACAAATAAGTTCCTGAGGCAAAGATATATTAAGTACCAAGTCCAAAGTTAGATAGGATATAAATGTTAGAGGTCTGATTTGAACCCAGATCCTGTCTCTCCAAATTCAGCAAATATTCATAGTGCCACACTCTAGCAAGAAAGAAATTATTTTAACTTTCCAAATAATTACAATGAGTTATCATGTGCAATATTGTCTACAATACTTTTCACAATCCCTTAATTTATGTTTTGATCAATGATGATGACAATCCAATGAAATTTAGCTGAAATGTTCGAGAGAACTGAAAGTTAAATTTTGGTTAGAGGAAATAAAATATATGTAAAGATATACTTCAGTTAAAAAATATTATGACTGAGAAGAGGATTGTTGAAGTTTGGAGATCATAAATGTGAAAACAAACATGTGTAATAGTTGGGGTTAAACATATTACCATCAAATAAGTGACAAAATCTAATAGACTCAAGAAACATTTGAAGATAAAGATTGACCATAGATTTCAGAGCCATAACAAGTCTTAAAATCATTGTACTGCCTTATGTTATAGATGAGGAAACTGAAGCCAGACAAATGTCATGATTTGTCTTGTTTTGCTAAGTTTGATATTTTATTTGAAGTGATGTTACTGTTTCCACATCTAATACTCCATCTCTTCTAGCATGCTTCATGCCTTAAAGATGAAGGAATATCTGTGATTATTTTATTTGATGGCTTATGTGCTTCTACATTCACTTATTCCACTGAGGAATTACAAAGGGACATTTTAAAGGAACACATGCTTTTCAGAGAAAGATCATTTGGAAAGGTGAAACATAACAAGATTTCTTTTCATTTATTATTATTATTTTGTTGGAGTCTAGAACATCAGTTCCCCTCCATGTGGAAATATATGGAGGACCATTTTGATTCATGTATACCTTTTCACAATAACTCATTTTGCATGGAAATAACAGACTCCTTATATGAAGCATAATTATGCTTTCTATATTCAGTCTGATCAAATAACCATAGCAGAATCTTGGTTCCAATAAGATGTAACCTAATATAAAATAGATATTACTATTAATGCCCATTATTACTTTACTTTTAAAGCTCCAGCTTTTGCAGAGTGTCTAGAATATGATATTGCAAAGTCATGAATTCATACATTTGGAAGGGACCTTAGTGATCTAATAGTGCAAAATATATGGAAAAATACTCCTCATCATAACACAACAAGATATCATCTATCCTTGACTGGAAAACCTCCCAGTAGTGAAACACACAACTTTTTCCAAAAATCATTCCAACATCTTATAATTCTTTTTCTTTATATTAAGCCTAAGGAAAAAAAGGTAAAAAATTAAAAATAATATTAAACCTAAGAAATGCAAATTTAAAAACCTCTAAAGAACCTATAAAATTGGTTAATATTATGGAATGGAAAATCACAGGTTTTTTTTTTTTTTTAGGAAATTTGGAAAAGTAGGGGCAATAAGGCACTGACAATGGGAATTTTAACTGATCCAATCATTCTGGAGAGTGGTTTGGAACTTTACCTAAAGGGTTATAAAACTATAAATATTATTTGACCCAATAATGTCACTAGTAGGCCTATATCTTAAAGAGATCAAAGAAAAAGGAAATGGGCTTTACGAATAAACAATATTTATAGTAGCCCTTTTTGTGGTGACAAAGAATTGACAATCAAAAAATAAATTTACAATTGAAAAAGCTTAAATTTGTCTCTTCATCTTTCCACTTATAGCTCTTAGATCTGTCTTCTTTTGCCAAATTCAACAAATTGAATCTTTCCTCTCTCTGAAAACCCTTAAAATGATAATGTACACACAATGCAAAATTGTCCTCCCAACTTTCCTCTTTTCTACATTAAACTATCTCAATTCCTTCAACTGATAGCAAGAACTTAAATGCTTTTTGAGCTGAATTGGATTATTTGAAATGAAACTATATAGTCTCAACCTTTATATGAATCTGTCTCTAGGACAAGTTATAACTTTCCCAAGATTATTCCAAAGATGCCATAAAGTAAATTTGAGTTGCTTGCAATGTTCTGTTTATCTTGGCATTCTGAGAACACTTTATATGTGAAATGTTTAATGAAAATATTTTCTTTCTCTTCAACTTGGCATTCCCCGATTGTCCATATTATTTCCCATATAATGCAATCTTTTTGCCTAGTTCATTGTTTATCATTGGCCAACTAGTCAATTAGATGATCTCATTGAACTGATGTTTGCACAGCAGTATAGGATGAGTAAATAGATTTTGGTAATATCATGCACCAGTTCCTTCAATGTATTCATGGTCCAATGTATATGATTGGAATGGGATGGGTTGAACTCGAAGTCAGATAGACTTCAGATTTTAATTTCATCACTTACTTAATACCTAATGTTGTCCAAGAAATTTTTCCCTTTCTATGACTCAATATACTTAATGTGAAATGTTGTAGATGAATGCGATGAGTAAGTTAGATAGTAAATTTCATAAAGGGCTGGACTTGAGTACAAGAAGACCTGAGTTCACCATTTGGTCTTAAACAGATAGTGCCAGTGTGATCCTGAGCAAATTATTTAACTTCTGTTTGCCTCAGGTTCTGCATCTTTAATATGGTGATAACATTCCTCAGTTTTATTGAGAGTATACAATATGATAATATTTGTAATGTTCTTAGCATATTCTAAGTGCTCAATAAATGCTTGTTTTTGTTTGTTCTTTCTTTCTTTCATAGTAATTGGCTTCTACTATTCATTCCAGCTTTAGACATGATACTATGAATCATCAGTAGCCCATTTTTTTTGTTAATGAATTAGGTGAATTTAACTGATTAAATTAGAAAACTGAAGAGAATTAAAAGTATTTATTTGCTTTTACCTCTAATTCTGGTTAATAGCTAAACATGTGGCTATAGAAAAGTTATGAACCAAAAGACTCACAGAGAAAGCAAATGTAAAAGCCATCATGAGAAGCATGTTCTATAACACTGAACTAACTTGTCCAGAAAAATAGGAAACCTTGCCCCTTTACAAGAGAAATCCAGTGCATGTTAAGGAATTCTCTTTGGTAGAGACTTCTAAAGAGCGTCAATATGTAAATTCCCTAATTAGATCAATGAAAATAGAAATAACACCTTCTGTTACAAGGGAACTGTAACATTCAGTCACAACAGAAGCAGTCAATATGCAAATATACCAATTAGAGCAGCAAAAATAGTAATAGGTTCTCTCCATTATGGGAGAGCTGAGGAAAAGGAAAGATGAGAAGATTTTTGTTTTAAATATTCCTATATTTTATGGAGTTTCATTTTTGTCCTCTTCTTAATGTTTGAATCCTCCAGTGCATTTTAAAAATGAAGGCTAGAACACAAAAATATACCTTTCTCCCCTTGGTCCTTGCCCAACTCCATTCCAATAAATCTTCTCCAGCAAAATTAGGGAAGAAAACTGGAAATCCTTGCCTTTCCTTGGCACCATAGGGATAAGCTATGTCCTTTCTTTAGGGTAATTGCATTTGAATTTATAGGGAAGATATTACTTTATCTTTTACTCCATGAAATTGAAATCTATGACTAATATCAGGAGATTGCATTGTCAATGTAATGAAAAGAATGAACAGAGAAAGGAGAGATAGAAAGAGAGAACAGGAGACAGAAAGATAGAGACAATGACTTAGAGACCATATTTTTAATGGAACCAAGATTCAGACTGTAATGAATTTTGTAAACTAACATTCTACTAATCAGGAGTGACTTTGTGAGGTAAGTGATAATTTTTTGTAGATTGTAGGTGGATGATGGTAATAATGGTTTATTACATTTATAACATTAAACTACTCCATAAGTCTTATTTCTCATCCTTGTCCCCAAAATATCTCCTTGTCAACAGCTTACTTGCTAATGCTTTTGGAATGCTGCCTAGAAGATGGCTATTGAGACCTTGCCTATACCCACACCAAGGAAAGATGTTAAGCAAGTATGGAGGCCAAAGTAGTGGCTAAGTACTCCATCCATTAATTTCCCATCCTATAGCTGTGGAGAATCTATAAATAAATTAGTGGAGGGTTATATAATTTTGTATGTATTGGCCAATAAATGCCAACTTTCTCATTACTTAAGTCTTCTCTGAATTAAGAGAAACAGTGTCTGGAATCAGAAGGGTTCTAGTTCTACCTCTTCCTCCTGCCATTCTTATGATGTCTAATGCTGTAATTAACAATAAATCATTGCATCTTTGACTTAGATTAAATGTCAACATTTAGGGAGGGTAAAGTTGTGCTCTAATTCCAGGGATACCTAATGAAACACCTTTTCCTGGTAATTCTAAAGGACTAGAATCAGCAGGACGAGAACCAGAAGAGAACTATAAGAAGGAGCCAGGGACTATTCATACCAACATTCATACATCAGAACTATCAAAACCATAAAGTATCCTTTCTCTTTTATGTTTTTTACCAGAAGTTGTCTCTCTATGATTCTGTTTATTGATAACTTTCTAGCTGAGCCTGCCCTCTCTTACTACCATATCTGCTAGAAATGGCCAGAGAAAGGCAGCAGAAACACACATTTGATACTATAGTTACTTTCTATTCAAACTACCTACAAAATATGAAATAGGTTACACCAGAGATCTGCATTGATGACTAGGTATCCTGATTATAGGCTATGTTGAGGTGTGTCTCTTTACCTCCTTTCCCTAGGGAAATAATTTCCCTCCCTGAAATAATTTATTTTCATATTTCTTCACTGTATACCACTTTGGTCACATTGAATTTGTAATTCTGTGTTCAATACCGAATGCTACACTTTAGGCTGGATTTTCTAAACTTGGGGAAAAAAAAAAGCTCACAGGAATGGAATCCAAATAAACTTTATCCTCAGACTAATGTTAAATGAAGATCGCCTGGAGGATTTTTTTTTTTTTTTAGGCAAGACTGGATGTGTAAAAAGCATTATTGTTTTGTTTTTGTTTTGCTTTGTTTTGTTTTAATTTTAAATAGTATTATTGTTGGTGGAAGTGTGAATGGATCCAACCATTCTGGAAAGCAATTTGGAACTATGGTAAAAAAAAAGGTTATCAAACTGTGCTTACCCTTTAACACAGCAGTGTCTCTACTGGGTTTATATCCCAAAGAGATCTTAAAGGAAGGAAAGGGACATACATATGCAAAAATTTGTGGCAGCCCTTTTTGTAGTGTCTAGAAACTGGAAACTGGATAGATACCCATTAATTGGAGAATGGCTGAATAAATTATGGTATATTAATGCTATGGAATATTATTATTTTGTATAAAATGGCCAGCAGGATGATTTCAGAAAGGCTTGGAGAAACTTACATGAACTGATGTTAAGTGAAATGAGCAGAAATAGGAAATCATTATACAGTGCAACAACAAGATTATATGATTATCAATTCTGATGGATGTGGCTCTCTTCAACAGTGAGATGATTCAAACCAGTTCCAATTGTTCAATGAGGAAGAGGGCCATATACACCCAGAAAAATGGACTGTGGGAACTGAGTAAGGACTACAACACAGCATTTTCACTCTTTGATGTTTGCTTGCATTTTGTTTTCTTTCTCAGTATTTTTTTTTCCCTTCTTGATCTGATTTTTCTGGTGCAGCAAGATAATTATATAAATATGTATACATATATTGCATTTAACATATAATTTAACATATTTAACATGTATTGAGTCAATTCTCTATATATTTTAGAAATGAGGCCTTTACCAGAATATTTGAATATAAAAAAAAAAAGTTTTCCCAGTTTATTGCTTCCCTTCTAATCTTGTCTGCATTAGTTTTCTTTGTACAAAAAAAACTTTTTAACTTAATATAATCAAAATTATATATTTTGTGATCAATAATGAATTTCTAGTTCTTCTTTGATCACAAATTTCTTTCTCCTCCACACGTCTGAGAGGTAAACTATCCTATGTCCTTCTAATCTATTTATAATATCATTCTACTGACATTGCTTTATTATTTATGGTACCCTTTAGCAAGATATAGTTTACTTCATTATCTCTTTTAATTAGATCCATTTTTGCTCTTGCTTGATCTGAAATCAGGATGGCTACCCATGCTAGTGTGTTCCAGCCTTTTACCTTTGATCTGTATCACTCTGCTTTAAATGTGTTTTGTGTAAACAACATATTGTAGGCTTCTGGATTTTAATTCATTCTGCTCTATGTTTCTGCTTTATGGGAGAGTTCACCCCATTCACATTTATAGTTAAAACTATTACTTCTGTATTTCCTGCCATCTTATTCCCAGATTATACTTTCCTCTTTCCTTTTCCCCTTTCCCTCCTCCCCAGTATTTAACTTATGAGCACTACTTGTCTCAAGCAGCCCTCCTCCTTCAGAGTCCCTCCCCATTTCTTATACTTTCTCCCTACTATTTATGTTTTCCCTTCTATTTAGCCTACCCCTTCCCTTTTTGTCTTTCATTTCCCACTTTTCAATAAGGTGAGAGAAGTTCCTCTGTAAATCAAATATGTCTAATATTTTCTCTTTGAGCCAAATCTGATGAGAGTAAGATTCACACAATGTTCATCCCGCTCCCTTTTCCCCCTCAAATATAATAGGTTTCCTTTGCCTCTTTATGAGATGTCATATCTGTCATTTTACATTCACTTTTCCCTTTTTCTGGTATAATCTGCTTCTTACCTATAGTTCCTTTTTTTTTTTATAATAGGGAAATCAAATTACTATAGTTGCTTTTTTTATAACACTGAAATCAAATTATGCGTGCACTCTCTATGTATACCTATAAGAGAAATACAGCTCTCAAGAGTTCTTTTTACCTTTTTATGTTTCTCTTGAATCCTGTATTTGGAGGTCAGATTTTTGGGTTACCTCTGGTCTTTTCGTAAGGAATAAATGCAATTCACCTGTTTCATTGAATGCCCATCTTCTTCCTTGAAAGAAAATCCTCCATTTAGCAGAGTAATTTATTCTTGACTGCATTCCAAGTTTCTTTGCCTTTTGGAATATCAGATTCCTTTGATCCTTTAAGGTAGATGCTGCTGTATCCTGGGTAATCTATATTGTGGCTACACAGTATTTGAATTTTTATTCTGGCTATTTGTAATATTTTTTGTTTGGTTCTTTAGTTCTGAAATTTAGCCATGATATTCTTTAGAGTTTTAATTTTGGGTTCTTTTTAGGGAGGTGTTCAATGAAGTCTTTCAATGGCTATTTTATCTTCTGATTTTATTACATCAGGCCAGTTCTCTTTGATGATTGCTTGAAAAATATTATCTAGGCTCTTTTTTTTCATCATGGTTTTCAGGGAGTCCAATAATCCTTATATTGTCTCTCCTAGATCTATTTTCCAGGTCAGTTGTTTTTCCAAGTAGATATTTTACATTTTATATATATATATATATATATATATATATATATATATATACATATATATATATATATATATATATATATATATATATATATGTTTGTTGAGTGAGTCTTAATGTCTCATTGAATGATTCATTTCCATTTGTTCAATTCTGATTTTTAGTGAATTATTTTCTTCATTTACTTTTTTATTTCTTTTTTTTTGTATTTTTCCAATGGAGTTTTTTAATGAATTGTTTTGTTCTGTGGATTTTTTTTTTCCATTTCACAAATCCTGTTTTTTTAAGGAGTTGGTTTTTTTTTTTTTTTTTCTGTTTCACATGTTCTGTTTTTCTGGGAGTTGTTTTCTTTTTCCATTTTATCAAATCTTTTCCAAATGCTCTTCAGAAACAATTTAAATACTGAGGAGCCACAATAAGAATTATGCAAAACCTAGCATCTTCCATGGTAAATGACCAGAGGCCTTGTGATATAATATTCTGAAAGGCAAAGACGTAAACTACAATAAAGAATCAACTACTCAGCAAAATTAAATATTACATTTTATGGGGGAAAGATGAACATTCAATGAAATAAGAAATTTTTAATTTTTTTTAAAATGAAAAGACCAGAGCTGAACAGAAAATTTGATTTTCAAATACAAAACTCAAGAGAAGCAAAAATAGGTTAATGGGGAAGAAAAAAATATATAGTCTTTAAAGATTAAAATATTTACATCCACACATGGGAAAATGACATTTGTAACTTTTGAAAACTGTATCTTCATCAATAAGAAGAGGTATACATAAAGAGAGATTGTAGGTATGAGTTGACATTAATTTGATGATACAAAAAATTAAATTTGGGTGGGAAAAAAAGGTTCTACTGGGAAAAGAGGAAAGAAAAAGTAAAATGAAATAACTGCATCACCTGAAAAGGTATACAAGACTTATTATAGAAGAGGGAAAGAGAAAGGGGAGGAGTAAGTATTTTTTGAATCTTAATGCCATCTACTTTGGCTCAAAGAGAGAATAACATGCATGCTTAACTTGATATACATATTTGCCTCACCCTATGGAGAAAAAGAAAGGGAAAGGAACACACAGACACACACACACACACACACACAAAAAGAAAAAGGAAGGAAAAGGCTAATATCAGGGACACCTGAAGTAGAAGGGATAACAGATAAGAAAGTGGGAAGACATGATAAAGGGGAGGGTAGATGGAGGGTAGTGGGCATCAGAAGTAAACTCTGTTGAGGAAGGGAAAGGGGAAAAGAAAGAGAAAATATAGAGAGAGGAAAAGAAATTGGCAGGAAACACAGATTTAGTAGTCTACACTGTGAAGGTGAATGTGATGAACTTTTCCATAAAGAGGAAGGAGGTAGCAGAGTGGATTAAAAGCAAAAAATACTACAACATGCTGTTTACACAAAACACATTTGAAGTAGAGAGATACATAGAAAGTAATGGTAAAAGTCTGGAGCAGAAAATTTTATGCTTCCAGTGAAATGAAAAACAAAACAAAACAGATATGTAATTTTTGATGAGGCTTATATACAAATAAATAAATGGCAATGGTAATATGGGCCCAGGAACTGAGCAGTTATGACTAGTTATGGGTGGGATGTGTCATGAGAAGTTTCATAAAGAGGTTAAAAAAAACAACAATTCACTTGGGGTTGCTTATAGTTACTGATGTTTAATTGTACCTAACTTTGTGACTTTTTTTTTGTAAGAATACTAGAGTGTATTACCATTTTTTTTTTCTCCAGTTCATTTAACAAATAAGAAAAGTAAGGCAAACAATGTTAATTGACTTGGCCAGGGACACATAACCAGTAAATGTTTGGAGCCAGATTTGAACTAAGGAAGATGAATCTTCCTGATACTAGATCCTGTACTCTATACATTATACCATCTAGCAACCGTCTTCTAGACTTATTCTTGGAAACAAGTAATGATTAATTTTCCATGATTTTCTAAATTTATACTTTGAATAATCAAAGTTACTTTTTATAATGTTTCAATAACCTATGTTAAAACCATCATTACCACTTACACTACCACTTAGACTTACTTTCTTGTCCTGGTGACAGAAAGGAAAAAGAAAGCAGATTCGACTGTTTTAAGATATAGATATCTGTTGTTCATTCAGTCTCCCCCCATTTCTTTGAGCCTGTAGGTCATATATTTATTCCTGGAGTACTTCATCAAAAAATTCTGGAGCAGAGAACTTACTTGAAGGAAAAATAACCAATTTGGAAATGAGATCTAATTAAGTTCTCCCTCTCATTTTTATGCTATAGATTTGATGAATAGTTGTATTAACACCAAATGGGGAGGAAACTTTAAAAAGAAGTGATGATTAATACTACTGTGTATTTATTCAGAGCCTAGTGTGTATTATTTATCTTTTATCAACCTATATACAAGTAAACTTTGCAGATGACAACTTGGTATTTTCCATTCACCCACCCTTCTAAGTGTAGACTTTTTTTAAGCTAAACTGAGAAACAGTTTAAAGAAATAATTTATTTTTAGTAACATAATTTGGAAGCTAAAGTTAAAATGGGAATTTCACACTTCACATTTCAAATTCCCTCAAGGACATTTAGCTAGGAAATCATTTTCTTTTCCTATTCAATCTATGTTATTAATATGGATAAGATAAAGAACAAAGAAAAAAAAAAAAAGAATGAAAGAAGGGACCTGGAGGTATGCTGTTAGAGGATCAATGGAAGGAATTGAGGATTTAGGTAAGATATATTTATTGTTTTCAAGTATTTGAATGGTTGGCATTTAGAAGAAGGATTAGGCTTTCTTTGCTTGGACACAGAAGACAACACTAAGAACAATGGATAGAACTTTCAAAAAGATACATTTTGATTACTGCAAATAAGTATATCTTAAAATTTAGTCATTCAAAAGTTGAATGACTACCTTGGAAAATAATGGGCTCCCTTTCAATGAGGTTTCAAGGAAAGAGTCAATATTCTCTTACAATATGGAGGAAAATTTATGTTCGGATGCAATTTGTTTATAACACTTTAACAATAGGTTAATCTATGTTTCACCAATATAAATTATTGGAGGCTTAAGTTATATTTATATAATTGTAAGTAGCAAAAAATATCTTCATTATACCTGTCATAGTAATGGACTCCCCATTTGAGGGCAGATCTTTTTTATATAATTAGGGTGTATTATTATTATTTTTAAAATATAATGTACATTTATAAGTTTAAAAAAAAAACTATCTCTATTTTTACTTCTCTAGTGCCAGGCTGTTTCCATTCACAAAACAACAAAGTATTCTAAAAATGACTTTGAATTTTACAGAATAATTAATTTAATAGCCAGCAAATTATCTGGCTTAGTCATGGTACTTCTGTTCCCTTGTTGTGCAAAAATGCAGGCATTTAGTGAAAGATTCAATTGTTCATTAATGCTATCCCTAATAATTGTAAACTGCCATACTGATTAAAACTGTCTAGATTAAGCTTTTTTCTGGGTTTTCTTTTGGTCTAAAGGTTTAATTGACTGAGTAGTTACTAGTAAAGAGAATCTCTCAGCAACATGACTGAGCAATAACTTTATTTAGGCTTTGACTGATCATATGAATATGGAGATTGGAGGTGTGGTATTGGAAAGTAATTATGCAGGTCAGGGATGATCCAAAAGTCAAGAAATTATTCCATTTGAAGAGTTCCCCTTGGCTGTGTCTGGAAAATAAATATCTTTATTTATGAAGAACCTTGAGAAAATAATTAACAAGGAAGACTGCTGCAGGCTCTACACATTTGCCTGAGTACCATATGAGCCATAACTTAAAAAAATAGTCAGGGCTTTGGCAAATTGAAAGGATAGTGATAATATATTCATTATTGCATTCCTTCAGCATGAACATGACAATAGCAATACTTAGCACCTCAAAAAAATGTATGTGAGGTGACTTGTGACTTCATTGATGTCAGTAATACAGAAAATCCTTTTGATTCACATAGATTCTTGTTCTGCAAATTTGTGATCTTATAGAGTAATGCAAGAAGCTAATATGTTAAGCAGATTTTCTAGAGTCAGACAGTATGGGTTGAAGGCAGAGAAATGTTTGAACCCAAACATTTATGGTTCCAAGGAAGATTTCTCATGAGTTGAATCAGTTGGACTTTATCTACAATTTGTATAATGTGCATCCCCTTTCAAGTTTCCTCTAGGAAAATATAAGCATTCCAAAAGCAAGAAACTTTTAGTTTTTTTTTTTTTAATTCACTATATCTCTAATATTTAGCTCAATTTCTGACACAAAGTGAGGGCTTAATAAATGTTTGATGATTGATTTAAATATGACTTGACATACTGGAAAGAACATAAGAGTTAAACTGAAAAGAAAAACTCATGCTCAGATCCCAGATCCCGCATTTAATTAAAGTTTCCTAGCTCAAACCACTTAGTTTAATTTCTTCCTTTTTTTCTAAATGTGTTCACAATATATAACATTTCATATATATCATATATACATACAATATAAACATATATATGATGTTTGCAATGCCAATTAACTTTTATTTTTGATATGTGCATGTAAAATAATAGATATGACAAAATTTTAAGGTAAAGGCATGAAAACAATATTTTCAAGACCATACCTTTAGCACTCGGGAAAAAAGAATATTTTACAGATGAAGAGACTATCAGAAAACTTAATTTAATTAGTTGGATTTAGTACTACAGGTCTTGACTGGAAGAGCTGGCAGTCAGATTCATGCCATTACTCTAAACTCCAAACTGGAAAGGGAATAAGGGAGGAAAAATATGAAAAGAACAGAAATAAAGCAATTAGCTAAGACAAAGGGATGAGTCTAATTGGAAGAAAACCATTTATAAGAGATAAAGATTCTATCAAACTAACAGCTGATGAAGGTATGGATTTTAAAATTGGAATCAGTTTATGTGGATAACAGGTATCTGAGACTCTTCAGTAGCCAATATGCAATTAGGTATAATTTAATCTTAAATTCAAAGGCAATGGATTTCAGAAACATGACTATATGAGTCATGAATAGAACCAGATCCAAATTATAGATTTGGCAGTTTGGGTATTAGTCATATAGATAGCAGAAACACATAGAGGTGAGAAGAAATGAAAGAGGAAGGAAGGCTGAACATTTTGGTTATTATGACTGTTTGACCAATTTTATTTTTCCCATAGGAAAATATGCCATTTTCTGTAAACAACATGTGAGCTTTTTATGCTTTACTGTATACTTCTTAAGGCCAAATTTAGGAAAACTGCCCTACAATAAGTAGGAACCATTTTTTTTCTTCCTATTTTAATTTCCATAGATTTTTGACCCTCTCTTTTTAGTTTCTCCCATTATACTGTCTTTAAACTTGTATTAGTATTATGTCCAATGTTTTCATGGATCTGTTTCTTCCTATCAAAAATTAAAATGATCTGAGCATAAGTTAATACATGGGGAATTTTTAAAAAATACATTGAACATCAAAACAAAAATCCTGTGAATGATGCTAGTTCTGAATGTTTCTTTTGTTGTAAGATTTCCCCCTTTTTCCTCTAAATCTGTGTTTTAGATAAATGTGAGAAGAAAAGAAGTGAAGGTAATGAATGCAAACAGTTAATTTGCTTTATTTCCACCCCTACCCTCCTCCATTTGGAGTATATGGCTATGAATGTAGAGAATAGGAGAATAGTTTGAAGTTCCAATCGGAATTATTGATCTTTTCTTTTTTATTTCTTTCTCTCTTCCCTCCTTCCTCCCTTTCTTCCCTCCCTCCCTCCTTCCTTCCTTTCTTCCTTCCTTCCTTCCTTCCTTCCTTCCTTCCTTCCTTCCTTCCTTCCTTCCTTCCTTCCTTCCTCTCTCCCTCTCTTCTTCCCTCTCCCTCTCTCTCTCTCTTTCTCTCTCTCTCTGTCTCTCTGTCTCTCTTTCTCTCTCCCTGTCTCTCTCTCTCTATCTCTGTCTCTCTCTGTCTATCTCAGACTTTGGAGGGAAAGCTTGGGAACTCCCTCAGAGAACCTCTCCCCTGAGAGACCTGCCCCAGGGAATCAAGATAAAGTGTTTTTCAGTCTGTTATCTGGGTGGGACTGGTTGACTCCTAATTCTATTGAGTTGGAGATTAGTGGCAGGGACATTCATTCAATTCCAAGATTTTCTATTCTGATTCCATCTCAAACTGCTCCCAGCTCCCATCAAGAGCTGCCCCAGCTTCTAGCCAAAGTTACAATTATAAAAAGAGGCAACTTGTACCTCATTCTTGTAGATGACCTAATATGCCATGCCAAGGAATCTCTCCCTCCCCTTTGGCATAAGCTGCAATCGTCTGCCCACTGAAATGATATTCCTTTTCAGCATTACTCCCTCTTTATCTCTCTATTTTCCTAACAAAACCTTATTCACTTTTTCTGCTAAGATAGGATTTTTCTTCTAAAAACTTTATATCCCTCTGTCAGGATCCTGACACCAAGGAATTCAGTGTTTCTAATAATGGCTGACTTCCCAATGCCAATAATAAACTTATTTTTGCCAGTCATTTGTGAGTTTGTAAATTCCTTTATGAAGGACCTCTGTGCCAATTGAAGGGGTTACCACAACTCCCTGCTTTGCGATGAGCCTCATCATTTGGGTTCACAATCCTGAACTTCTTCATTTGGCTCCCTGACCACCAGGAATTGAGGGTTGCCAAACCTCTTCAAGGGTATAATTGGAAATAGAAGAAATTGAATATTGGAGAAAGGTGATGATTGGAAAATGGGACTTTATGTAAGAGTACATGTCTTTGATTAGATGAGAGAATAAGAAGGAAATAAGGATCAGAAGTAGAAGTAACAATATGAATAGTTGTAGGGAGAAATAGTTTTAATATCAGCATTCAGCACAGAATCACATATATAGTTGGCACTTAAAGAATGCTTATGAAATAAGTAAATTCAGTGACATCTTTTATTCCTCTAATATTTTTTCCCATTTTTGCCCTCCCCCTCCCTCATCATCTAGTTAGACTATAAATTCCTTAAAACGAAATACTTTGGAACACTTCTAAGATCTATGTCTATATCTGTATCTACAACTATCCATCTATCTATAAATAAAAAAAATATATATGTCATTTGAGTGGAATATATAAATCTAAATATCTTCCAGTCAAAAGTAATATGCATGTAAAATGCCTTTATAGATTATTTAATACTTATTTTTATTTAAAATTCAGGTCCTTCTTGATAATTAAAAAAAAAAAAAAAGAGACAGATAGCATGAATTTCCTCTCTTGGCTCATCTGGATTCATTAATTCCGTCTGATTTTTATGACCCTCTGGACCATATTATGCCAATACTGTCCATAAAGTTTTCTTGACAAAAATACTAGACTATATTATCATTTTCTTCTCTCATATGGAGTAGATTCTTCCTATTCCTGGGTGACATCACACTACTTTTCATCCACAAAATAACTCTTACTTTTCATGATTCATTCTTCAATAAGGCAATCCTGGCTTCATCAAATAGTGGAGGAAAATAAAATGTGATGGGGAGTCATGGTCCATCTTAATCTTTCTCTTCTTCTCTTTTCCAGCATAGCCCATGAGTTTTTGTTTATAACTATTCATTTCCCTTTCATTAAACATTTTTTACTATCATGAGGTATCCAAGACGTAGTCACATCAATTATTTCATGTGAATTGATGAGACTCTATAAGATATCTTTTCATGGATTTGTATTCAAAACATCTGATAAACATTATATTTTCCACCACATTTGTATTTACAAAACACTGTTTTTTTTTTTTTTCCTTCTCCCCTGTCCTCTCTTGTCTTCTCTTCTTTTGCTGCCTACTTTTACAAGGGAAAAATACTTACACTGGCTGGAGATATGATGGGTTATTAATGATTGAAGATTAAAATTTTTTAAATCTATAGAAAAGTTACGGAAAACAATATGTAGTATGTCGAATGTTGTAAGTGTATAAGTTCTAGTTGTAAGTTGTTCTAATAAGTTCTAAGTTGTAAGTGTATAAGTTCATTACTTCCTGTCAGTGCTAGTGGAAATCTTGTCTGTACATTTTATAGTTAGAAAATTGTCTAGAACAGACAGAGATTGGCTAACTATAGACTACCAAATTTTGCCTGCCTTTAATTTTTGCATTGAATTTTAAGGTTTACCATTGTTGTTGTTTGTTTAATTTAGTTCGTGCTTTAGAAGAAGAAATCAAAGCTACCTATTATCATATGAAAAAAATGTGTCAATTCACTATTTATTAAAGAAATGCAAAAGCAAGGCTGGGGTACCATCTTTCACCAATAAAAAGTGACAAATCCTAGAGGAATTGGAAATACAGATACATTTACAAATCGTTGGAATTAGGAACTAGTCTAATCATTCTGGAGAACAATTTAGAACTATGCCTAGTGGGCTATAAAATTTCATACCTTTTGACCCAACAATATCGCTACCAGTTATATATCTCCAAAGAGATAAAAAAAGATATATATTGATGTATAAACATAGATAGATATATATATGTCTCCAGGTGTGTATATGTCTATATATATTATATATAGATATGCATTTTATATATATATTATGTGTAGGGACACATGTACATACATACATATACACATCCTATTTGTTAGGATTATTTGTTATGATAAGACAAGCATCCTACTTATTTTTGTTTTACTATTTGAATTACAGTGGTAGTTTCTTTTTTATCACTGCCATCACCCTCAATCTCATCCAAATCTTTTTAAATTTATCTTCTTTATTTTCCTCATTATCAACAACACAGTTACTATTAACAAAATTATTTTTATCTCCCATGTAAGACAGTAATCTTCATGTCTCATTATTCTTGATAATCCTTACAGCCTAATATTTTTACCCTTTCACCTTTCACTTTCTCTGTCACTCTATGTGTGTGTTTGTCTGCCTGTGTGTGTGTGTGTGTGTGTGTGTGTGTCTGTGGCTTACTTTCTGTCTTCAAAATTAGACAGGACCATTGGAGTAGAATTTATGGAACCTTTTACCCCGTAGCCTCTTAACATGTATGTTTTATTATATTATGTTATGGTATGTTAAATTATGTTATTTTCAGCATTGTATAATATTACCTTAGACTACATCATCTATCATATTAGATTATGTTATGTTAGATGTTCAGTGTTATATTTATAAATGCCATGCAACATATGAATTATATATGATATTCTATATATGACATATATATATATATATAAATATGTATGAAGCTATATTTTGAAAAGAAAATTATTTAATTGAATTTTTCAACTCTATATACTTGTATAAATACTAGTTTTATGATAAATGTATATATATGCATATTTCAACTTATGTTTACAATATATGCAAATATTTATATTTAATATCAGCATATATTCCCTTCCACTCATATCTAACATTGCATTGGATATAATGTCACCAAATATTAAAGTTTTATTTTGTTTTAATTTTGAGTGTCTCATCTAAGTCTTTTTCTTTCTAACTTTATATCCTTTGCAACAGATGTGGACACATAAACTGCAATTATTTTTATTGTGGTCTTTTAGCTTATGTTCATCAAGAGAACTACATTGTGAGATGTCTATTAAAAATGATGTTTCCTTTTGCCTTTGAACACATGATAGAACCAAGTGCTCAAACATCTTTATTTGCTTCTTCCCTAAGAAAGACTGATAAATGATTTCCTTTTAGCTGCAAATTATTTATTTATTTTTGGTGGGGATGCTCATTTATAGTAAGAATTTTGTGATGTATGTGATTAAATTACTTTAATCATCTTCTGAAAAGGTAACTCAAATTTAGTGTAATGATAGAAAATGCATCAAACATTCTTTAAAATTTTATGGCTTTACATATCCTCCACTTTTTTGAGAGAAGAGGTATGGGGGTATATAAATATGTATGTATATGTTCTCTACTGTCCCGACTTCAAAATTCTTGAGGGCAACTGTAGTTTTCATATTTATTTGAGAAATCTTATTTTCTTCCATAATACCTGACATATAGTAAGCAGTTAATAAATGTTTGTATACTTCTTTTCTTTATGATTTATTTATTGACTTCCATTATCATCCTAGAAAAATGAAAAACAAAAAAGGAATTGCAAAGAATTAAGGAACATTCTCTGTCTATTTTTTTTCCTCTGTGTGTGTGTATGTGTGTGGGTGGGTGTTTATGTGTGTATGTGTGTGTGTGTGTTACTCTCTCTTTCAAATTAGGAAGGACCATTGGAGGAGAACTTATGGAGAACTTTAGATGAAGGCTGACATTAACAATAAGAATAACACTTATTTCTTCACCACTTTAATTTTTTGTTAAAATTTTTCTATACATACGGATGTTCACAAAACACAGAGAAATATAGAAAACAATTTAGAACCAATAATAAAGCTTTAGGATCCTAGTTCTACTACTACTACTACTACTACTACTACTACTACTAGATATTGAAGCAGGTGATGAAAGGCAGAAAGAACTGAAGGGAAATTAGGAAGAACTGAATGCAATTTTAGCCTTAGACATTAACTGCGTGAGCCTTGTTGTCACTTCTCTTCTGTCTGCCTTAGATGCCTCACTTGTAAAATAGGATTAATAATAATTTCAACCTCCAAAAATTGTTGAGAGAATCAAATAATCTAATATTTGTAAATCACTTACATGGTGGCTAGCATGTAGTACACACTTAATAATTAAAAAAAAAAAAGTCTTTCCCTAACATTTTAGGTTTCAAGAAACATTCAGCGAGATGTTCACAGAAGGAAATCTGTGGTTTCATTTCAAGGAATTTGTGAAATTGGATAAAAAGTAAAATTTACATTTTTATTTCAATAATAGGTTTCCCTTCTAATCTATGTACCATATGCTATGTTTTTATAAACATTTTTCAAAGAATTGCTTACTAAAGTTGTCATATTTACACTCCCACTCTACCACAATCCCCCTAAAACACATAATACTACTGGCATTAGCATATTCAACAAATTTTTAAAAATGAAACTATAACTTCCAGAAACTTTAAAAGACATTGAGTCCCTTTCTCTTTCTTGAGTATGGAATGCCAGTAACCCATACTGAACAGATAGTCATAATTTTTGATATAATACAGAAAACTGTATAATCCCATTTGAAGGTCTATCAAAGCATATTTAAACTCAGTCAATTAAGAGAACTCCAAAAAGCCATTTTTACTGAGTCCATTCCAGCACTTTTTGTAACATGTGCTAGCAGTAATAGAAAATGACAAGAGAGCAAAATACTTTGTGTAATTTATTTGCCAAATTTTATAAATTAGAAGGAAGACTTGAAACTGCCTAAGGGACACCCCAACTTTATTTGCTGTCCATTGACTTCAAATTTCATTTTAATTAAAATTTAGATATGTCACCTTTAATTTAAATCATAGGAGGTAGGTGACATTTGAAATCAATGATCATATTTTCTTCAGCTATTAGGAATTAAGCATATTTAGATGGACATTATTCTCTCTGTTGTGATGACAGGTGTTTTTAGATAACTTCACCCTCTTAAATTTTAGCATTTTGAGAATTCATCCCATTCTTATGGATGTGGGAAAGGGAACACAGAATATAGGATGGCAAACAATAGTAAATATACTGTAATGTCCGGGCTAGCTTTCCCAAGGATCTCTCTAGAGTCTAAAATCAAGCTCGAGTACACTCGCTGGAGTCTCTCTGGAGTCTGCTTATTTCAAGTCCTCCCAGCCCTTATATACCTTAGTACAATTACATCACTACAGCTTACTGAACATGTGCCAACTGTAGAACCATTACATCACCATACTAAGTATTAAGTATATGTGAACTAGTGAAACATCATCTCATAAATTATGTTGATTTAACACCCTGCTATAAGTATCTTTGCTTCACAAATACTTTTCTCAGGGTTCCCCAATATCTGAGGTTCTCTACATCTCCCACTTTCTTTTATTTTAGAACACAGGTGGCCATACCCTCCCTGACTTCTCAGGAAGGGAGGTAGGCACCAAAGGGAAATGAGAAGCCAAACCAGATATTGTTAGCAGGTTTCTTCTGGGCTGAAGGGTAATTGAAACGGGTATACTTAAATCCATCAGCATGGGAGGTATTACACAAACACATAGTAATATAACACAGGTGAGTAGTAATATAACAAAAAACATAAATATACATGTCCATAAGTCCCAGAAGGAGAGTGTATTAATAACAATCACACAAACACCTTCTTAAGCAGCAAAGAGATAGTACAAAACCAATCTATTATCCATTACTTCACATGTAAGGAATATAATGATTCTTTCAAATTTTGAAGTTCTGTATTAGTCTCATCATGTCTCAGGAAATCTAATGATTCCTACAAGTTTTAAAGGCCTTCAGCAGTCTCATCAACAATTTTTGATGTTCATGGGTAAATTGCCATAACTGCCATGCTCTTTCAGTGGTGGGCACAGTCAGCAATAGAACCACCAGATGTTTCTTGGACTTTCCCCTTTGTTTCAAGGGTCTGCTCCATCTCTCTCTAATGGATAAGGCAAATATGGCTCATTGATGCCCATCTGATTCCTTTTCCATCTGTAGAGATACAAGCAAACCCTCTTTCCCAAGCAGTTGACTTATCTGGTCCCTTCCATTCACCACTTTCTGGGTCTCTCCACATCACCTGGCAATTATCTAAAGATAGTGGAGCTGCTTACACTGAACACTGCCCTTCCAGTGGGTTATAAAACCTGTCTGCCAGAGCCAATGCATCTTTACCAAAAATCAAAAAAATTAATAGTGCAAAGAGCTAAATTTAGAAATTCCCTAGGGTTATCTGTGACTCCTTCTTTCTCTTGTTTTTGGAGGAGCATCTTGATGTCTCTGTTTCTCCTTTCTACTATTGCCTGTCCTTGAAGATTAAAAGGTATTCCAGTGGTATATAAAACCTGATACTGTACACAAAAGTGTGCAAAATATTTAGAAGTATATACAGGTTCATTATCTGTTTTTAATGCTTATGGCACACCTGTAATTGCAAAAGCTTATATAAGAAATTCAATGACCAGTCAGACTGTCTTTTTTTTGTTTGTTTTTGGTATTGAAAAAGTAAATCCTGAAAAGGTGTCTACTACAACAAAAATAAAAGACAGGTGACCAAAAGATTTAAATGGTCACATCCATTTGCCAAATTTCATTGGGTCTCAAGCTAAGAGGATTTTTCACTGGAGGGAGTGTAGGAGCATGGAAAGGAAGGCAAGTTGTACAAGCTTTTACTATGCTCCTAGATTCCTCTTTTGTTATCCCAAATAGCAAATGTAAAGCTTGAGCAGTTAGATGATGTTTAGAATGACATTCTTTTTTTTAAATTTTATTTTCATAGATTTTTATTTAAAAGTTATATGCATGGGTAATTTTACAGCATTGACAATTGCCAAACACCCAGGGAAAGAAGTCTGGGGGATGACTGTGAACCACTACATAGAATTCCCAAACCCTCTATTTTTGTCCGCCTGCATTTTTGATTTCCTTCACAGGCTAATTGTATACTATTTCAAAGTCTGACTCTTTTTATACAGCAAAATAACTGTTTGGATACGTATACATATATTGTATTTAACTTATACTCTAACATATTCAACATGTGTTGGTCAATCTGCCATCTCGGGGTGGGGATAGAGGGAAGGAGGAAAAAAGTTGGAACAAAAGGATTTGCAACAGTCAATGCTGAAAAATTACCTATGCATATATTTGTAAATAAAAAGCTATATAAAAAATAAATAAAAATTAAAAACCATTCATTATTTAGTTTAACAATGTTCCTAGAGTGATAGCCTCAAAGGAATTAAATCTAATTAATATTGATTAGTTGATATCATTCCAAAATCATCACAAGAAAAACATTGACCAGGGCTCATGAGAACCACAATTCCTATCATCAACATCTACAACTAGCCTATCTAAGTAGTGATTCTTAGATAACTTATCAGTAGTCAGAAGAGTTGGAAGACTAGCTTCATTATCTGAATAAAACTCTGTTCCTGAATTTTAATTTGGCATATGTAAGGAAGATGAGATCAAAAGTTGAAACTCTGGATGTAGCTACTAGATGTATAGACACCAGTTAGAAACTTTAGCAATAGTCTAGGTAAGAGGTAACAAGAAATTAAATGCATGTCAGTGACAGAAGACTGATACCATAGCTCTAATTTCAATTGATCCATAGTGGTCACTTTCTAAAGATATATCTGTTCACTCCAAAGCAATTAAGGATTATTGGTAAGAAATTTTGCTGCAAAATGTTTGATTAAATATTCACTTAGAAAAGGGGTGAGATGACAGAATTTAGGTCCAAATTATCAATTTGGGTGAGTGCCAAAGGGGAAAATAAGGGGATTATATTTGACACTGCCCTGAGATATTCTTTCTGTAGCTGGCACAAAAAGCAAACAATTGTATATCTAACATTGTGGTTTAGTATGTAGAAAGCAATTGTATGATTTGTCTTCTCTCTGGAATGTTCTACTGTCTGTTAGGTTTTTAGCTAAAATAATGCCTTCAGAATGGACATTCACTCCTCCCCTGCCATCTCTTGAATAATAAGCATTTTAGGGTCCTATGATTATTCTAATCATATTCCAGGCCACACTTATTAAGATTATACTTTTATGCAATATTTCTCTCCATTTCACTGGAAAAAAAGAAAAATCAATCTCATGCTTTATTTTTCTTCTTCTAACAAAAGGGTCTTTGGAAGGAAGAGCTATTATTTTCTAAGCAGGAATAAGGGGAAAAAAGAGAGAAAAGCAAGCTTTGAATTAGATGAAAAAAAAAAAAAACTTCTTTGCTTGCTCATATCTTCTCAATCCCTCAATATGATTTTCTTAAATTCAGAGAGCACAAATTCACAGTGTGAAAACCCAGTGATCAGGGTCCCATTTCTCATCTTCATTGATTTCCTGTTCTTTTCCAAATAAAGTGATCACAGATGGCACTTCCGCATTAATGCAACCTCCCTGTCATCAACAAATACATCATTTTCCAATTGAATGTCCCATTTCACAGCATAATTCTCCCCAAAAGTGTTTCAATTTCTTGTTGCTTTTCAAAGCCCTGTGAGTAGGAAGAATAGGAAGGATTAAGGGAACATTTATTGGAGAAAAGACTGTTTTAAAAAATGCCTGAGTAGAGTTGTATTGCCAAGTAAAGATTTTTGAGAAAGACAAAGAGAAAACCATTTTCTGAGTACAGATACCTGTATTGAGTAAATTCAAGGAACCTTTTACTTATGAGGTTTTTCTTAATAATGTTAAATCAAATAAGATGTTCCTTGGATTGACCCATAAAGGAAATTTTGTTGTGGTGATCCTTTTTATCTTTAGCATCAAATACAGTATAAGTTTAGTGTTATTTTGTAAAGCACTTATCATTTTCATCAAATAGGTTCTGCATAGCATGAAATTGAAGCTATTGGTGGTTAAATTCTGTAAGACTAAGTTTATCTCTCTTGAAATCTATGTGTTGTACATCTTAGCCTGTTTGGTGAAGACTATTGCCCCAGTATCAGAAACATGACTTTTGTTTGCTTGTTTGTTCGTTTGTTTGTTTGTGTTGTAGTTTAAAGTAATCTTAAATTTCAATTAGACAACAGTGAAAATAAAAATTTTCTTCCTTTGGGTTAATGAACCCAAAGAAAATCATCCATAGACTTAACAGTGAGGGAAGGGTGTAATTAATATGAGGTTCAGAATCATTTTTTGATGAATCTCTTTCTCTGTATTATAGGACTGGTCCATCAAAGGAATACACAAGTACATACATTATGTTTATAAAAAAATCCATGCATATAAATGGAATATCTATGTTTATATAATTTGTTTTAATAGCCATCTATTTATATGATCTATGCACATGTGAATACATACATATATACTCCTATATATATATCTCTAATCATGTATGTATAGCTGTATAGCTTTATATACATTTATATATATATATATAAACATGCATACATATATGTGTATGCGTGCATACATATATACACATATGTATATATGTAAAAGCACAAGTCATGAGTAGATCTTATCTATATAGAAATAGATATATCATAGTTAAATCAAAAATATTTAATAAACACATGTGTTAAGCACAATGCTGGTCACTACGTTGTTTACTTTGTTGTCTCTTTTAAAGATTTTTGTTTATCAAAATCATTATTTCATTGGGATAGTAAATGCTAGTAATACATTGCCTTCACCAATATCCATGAATATCTTTCATGTTACTTATGATCTTAGAGAGCTTATTGATGAGTTAAGTGACTTGTTTAGGGTGATATAGACATTGTGGTTCAGAGTAAAACTCACATATTGCTTCCACTGATGACACATCTCTACCTCTCACTGACACTAGGGCTACAAACAAATGAAATACAATAACAAAATAAAACAAAGTGATAAATCAAAAATACATAGATGATGGATGGATGGATGATAGGGCAGCTGTGTTGCATAGTGGATAGAGTCTTGGGACTGAAGTCAAACAAATTTTCTTCCTAATCTAAAACCTAACTTCAGATACTCACTAGAAGTAAGACCCTAAGCAAATCCCTTAACCCTGGTTGCCTCAGTTTCCTCATCTGTAAAATGAGCTAGGGAAGGAAATGGCAAAACCATTTCAATATCTTTGCCAAGAAAATTCCAAATGAGGTCACAAAGAACTGGATACAACTGAAAATGTCTGAATAATGACTATTCTAACACACACACACACACACACACACTAACATATATGAATAGTGTATTTTTTGTGTGTATGTATATGTATCTATATATACATACAACATATATATTAATGTATTCTATACATATCCGTATATGCATATGCATATAAGTGAATATACATTTTTACATATACATAAAGATGTTTATACATACATAAGCATGTTTATCATATTTGCATTCTTATCTATGATTTTGAGCAAATCATATAACTTTATTTTGCCTGTTTCATCAACTTCAAAAAGGCAACAATAATCACACCTATCTCCCAGAATTGTTATGAAGATTAAATGAGAATACATTTGTACAGCAATTGTCACAATATGTAACATATAGTAACTTCTATATAAATGCTTATGTCCTTCCCCCTTTTCAAGTCCAAAGACTCTTAAAAAAGAGGAGTGATTTTGAAATAATTTTAAATTATGTGCTGAAAACAAGTATTATTTTAATACCTGTTTGTGTGTTTGTTGTCCTAATGCCTAATACATAGTAAAATATTAACAAATATGTTTTGAGCTACTTCAACAGCAAAGACACTCTCCAACAAGCACTCAAAAAGTAGAATAGACTACCTATGGAGATTTGTGGATACTTTTTTATTGGAGATATTTTTAAATGGTTATAACAACTTATCAGTGACATTGTACTATGAAGTGTCCACACTAGTTCTCTGTAGGATCTCTGGAGGAGACTTGGTCTTAGGTGGAGGAGTGATGAAGGTAGGAGAGCCACCAGGAGGATCTCTATTTCTGTCTCCGTCTTATGTGTCTGAGTCTTTGTCTGTGTCTCCTCTGTGTCTGTGTCTGAGTCTGAGTCTAAGATCAAGCTTGAGCTTGAGCTCTTGTCTCTAGTCCCCTCAGTACTTAAATATCTCAGTCTGAATATATCATTACATCCCACTAAGTAGATGACAACTAGAGTGATTATATCATTATATCACACTAAGTATAAATCATCACACTGAGTAAACACCCTGCTGTAAGTATCCTTGCTTCAAGTATACTTTTCCCAGAGTTCCCCCAGTATCTGTAGTCCTCTACAGTAATAATGATTTTTTTGTGAATAGTGAAGTGACAAGATGACTGCTATTTAATTTTGAAACCAAGATTCCAAAATTTATTTTCAATCTTTCTTTTGTGCTTCAAATGCAAGTACAGTGTTTGGTACATAGTAGGTGCTTAATAAGTGTTATGGATTGATTGATGTCTTAATTCTCCCATTTTTCTTGAAGTATTTTCAGAATAAATATTATAGGTTTTATTTTTTCTATCTCATCTGTCCATGAAAGAGTACCTTGACACCTAAGAAAAACTTAGAAAATATGTATTTTGAATGTTTGAAATATTAACAGATGACATAACATATTTACTCATTAGAGACATTGTTTGATATTCTAAGATATAACTCAAGATGTAGTTATCACTATAATCAATAGACCCTTCTATTTGTCCTTTTACACAATTCAGTCCAGAATACTCATGACTAAACTGATATCATATATTATTCAGTTAATTGACATCTTAGGGATCCTTAAGTTCAATGTCATCAATTAAGATATGAGGAAACCAAGTCTGGGGAGATTAAATGAGTTTTCAAAGTTTACCAGAGAATAAATAGCAGAACCAGAAATCTAACCCAAGTTCTTTTGCTTTAAATACAGGCTTCTTTCTACTCTCTCTCACCCATTTCTTCAGTACTCAAAGGTATAATCATCAAAAACAATAAGCCTTTCAAACATAAGCATAATTTTGCATGTGATGTTACCACAGGTATCTTGAAAGATTTATCCCTTCTATTAAATAACAGTATTCAATGATATTTCTAGTATGTATCGGCTTATAGTCACTTTAGGAAAATGGAATGCTATTGCCTGCCTTCTCTGCATCTACAGTATTAATTTTTCACTGCTACCATAGAAGTAAGCTGATATGTTTAATGCATTTTCCCTCTCTTGGAAGTCCATTTTGCTTACATCTTATGGCTAAATGATCAGCTAATGGTATTTTCTGTGGGCTGTTTACAGATGTTTTCCTTTAATGCTATCCAATTAACACTACTGCTGTGTGTTCTCATCCCCTCCCTCTAAAAATGTTATTTAATGGCATATGTTAATGTATCCATGCCTTGAGGCTTTTAAAGCAGCGGGGGCAATTTTTAAAAAATGAATAAATAAACACATGCAAATCTGTGTGCAATCCTAAATGTGATACATTTGACTTTCTGAAATGTTCTTTTCCACTTAGCAGTCTCTTTGCCAAGTGTGACTCATGTGTCAGCAGGTGACAGAACTTGCTTGCTCAGATGATTGAAGTAAAGAAGGATCTGTGTGGGGTAAGATAAAGTGGATGGATAAGATACCTGGTTAGTTAGAGCTATGGAAGCCACTTCCATAGAAATAGTTAAGAATTTGTTATGTGTGGCCTGTGCTAAGAGCCTTATACTCATCCCATCCATCAGCAGGCATGCGTTATTTTTGTTCAACTTCATGATTTCATTGTGGGGTTTATTGGCAAAGATACTGAAATGGTTTGCCATTTCCTTTTACAACTTGTTTTACAGATGAGGAAATGAGGCAAATAGGATTAAGTGACTTGCCCAGGGTCACTACAGATAGTATGTATCTGAAGCCAGATTTTTATTCAGGAATATGTATCAGCATTCTATCCATTTTGCCATGTACCTGCCTAAACATTTATTAAGATTATGATCTTAATTGTGCTAAGCTCTGATGATAGATAGGTAAAAAGGCAGAAATACCATTGTAGATCTCAAGGAGCTTATATTTTTTATGGAAGGCACAAGATGAAGTAACTGGGGATTCTGAACATAAGAAAAGCAAATACTAAAGAGAAGGCACTAGAACAAATGGAACCAGGTTAGTATTCTCATAGAAGTGATATTTGAAATATCTTGAAAGAATACCGGGAGTTAGGAGATGAAGGTAAGGACTTCGAAAATTCAAGGCTTGGGATACAGCCAGTAGAAAATTAATGGTCAGGAGGGGTGTGTGTTTGTGTGTGTGTGTGTGTGTGTGTGTATGTGTGTGTGTATGTGTGTGTGAAATGTGAAAGAGACATAGAGAGACACAGAGAGAAACAGAAGATTGGAGTAGAAAAGTCAAATGCTGGAAAAAGAGGGAGGGAGAAGGAATTTGGATTTAAAAAAATGAGATTTGAACTGGGGGTATACAGGTACTGAATTTTATTAAGTAAAAGAGTGACATAATCAAACCTACAATTTATGAAAGTTACATGAGCAGCTAAGAGGATTTGGGTAGTTCAAGTGGGGAGGGGGGGGAGAAGGATACCTAGATCTATGGCTGCATGAGTAGCGAAACAAAGGTCTTGTAGATATGCTGTTAAATTAGAAATTGTAAGAACTGATGATATAAGAGATAAGATAATTTAATTCTTCAAGCGTTTATTCCTAGATGATTCCAAGGGTGGAAGTCTGCATGATTGAAAGTAAGTGATAGCTTTCATAATAATAAGGAAATTGGGAAATTGGCAGAGTTTGAAAATAAAAGTAATGGATTGTTTTTCAAATAACAGATTTGAAGTATATATAGGATATTATGATATCTAAATTGATGTGTGTAAAAGGCATTTCATAATGCGACTGTGCCCTAGATTAGAGAGTTGGCTAACACACAAATACACACACATGCACACACACCCCTCGTCTTATGCACTGAATTCAAAGACATCCACAATGTTATCAAAACCTCTTTTTCAAACAGTATACATGTATATCAATATGTACTCCTCATCTCCACCACCTAGAATCCTCTTACCTCCTCCATGAACTCTTAATTTCAGAGATTTGTGCATTTTCTTTTCCTGTCTAGATTAATTGAACTGACATGACTAAATTTCACTCTGTTGTGTATCTCTTCCTTTTCCTCCAAGTAGAAGACAAAAACTTTGAGGGCATTTTGTTTGTGGATTTCTATCCCCAGCTATTGTCACAATTTTTTTGTACACTTTAGGACTATTGAAGTTTCAAGAAAATCCATTATCAAACAAAATTCACTTTTGAGATGAAACAAGTAAACCTTTACTTTTACAAGCTCCTTACTAGCTAGCTCACCAGAGCAACAGGTGGTTGGTGATTGTCTGCCACAGGTCAGACACAGATAATTCATATGAACGTTTGGGGTAGCTTCTCTAATTCTGAGCATCTCACATTTTTTTTGGGGGGGGGATTAATTCAACAGTATATATTACACATTAACAGTTTTATTTATTATCTCAGTGGGGCAGAACTATAATAATTTTTACCTAAATCTTTTTTCTCAGTGGTCATTGAACTTATACAAAAATTGACAATGTATTAGGGCATAAAAACCTCAAAATCAAATGCAGAAAGGCAAAAATAGTAAATTCACTTTCTCAGATCATAATCTGAGTCATGCATTATGATCACATGCAATATAATAATTTCATTATGAAAATCACATACAATATAAGGCCAGGAGAAAATAGACGAAAACATTTCAAATTAAATAATCTAATCCTAAAGAATGAATGGCTGAAAGAGCAAATCATAGATACAATGAAAATTTCATCAAAAAGAATTATAATAATGAAACAATATGCCAAAATTTGTTGGATGCAGCCAAAGTAGCAATAGGAGAAATTTTATATTTCTAGGCAGTTACATAAAATAAAGAGATCAACGAATTGAATTTACAACTAAAAAAGCTAGAAAAAGAATAAATTAAAACTCTCGACTAAATACCAAATTTGAAATTCTGAAAATAAAATGGGAGATTAATAAAATTGAAAATAAGAAAACTGTTGAATTAATTAAAAAAAAAAAAAAAACTAAGAGTGGGTTTTATGGAAAAGACCCCAACAAAATAGATAAATCTTTAGTAAATTTGATTAGAAAAAAAAAAGGAAAATCAAATTGTTAGTCTCAAAAATATAAAAGGGAGAACTTTCCATCAATAAAAAGGAAATTAGAGCAATAATTATGAGTTATTTTAACCAACTATATGCCAATTAATTTGATAATTTAAATGAAATGGAGGACTTTCTACAAAAAAAATATAGATTGCCCAGGTTAACAGAAGAGGAAATAAATTATTTAAATAGCCCCATTTTAGAAAAAGAAGTAGAACAAGCTATTAATCAAGACCCTAAAGAAAAAAAAAAAAGCTCTAGTGCCAGATGGATTTACATGTGAATTTTACCAAATATTCAAAGAACAATTAATTCCAATACTACATAAACTATTTGAAAATATAGGGAAAGGGCAGTCTTACCAAATTCCTTTTATGACACAGTTTTGGTGCTGATAGGTAAACCATGTAGGGTAAATACAGAAAAAAGAAAATTACACATCAATTTCCCTAATGAATATTGATGAAAAAATTTAAATAAAATACTATCAGTGAGATTACAGTAAGACTTCCCCAGGACAATACACTATGACCAAATAGAATTTATACCAGAAATTCAGGGCTGGTTTGATATTAGGAAAACTATTAGCATAATCAATTATATCAAACATTAACTAACAAAAAATATGATTATCTCAATAGATGCAGAAAAGGCATTTGATAAAATCCAACACCCATTCCTATTAAAAAGACTAGAGAGCATAGGAATAAATGGACTTTTCTTTAAAATGATCAGTAACATCTATTTAAAACCATCAGCAAGCATCATATGTAATGGGGACAAACTAGAACTGATTCTCAATAAGATCTGGAGTAAAATAAGGTTGCCCACTATCACTATTACTGTTCAACATTGTATTAGAAATGTTAGTTTTGGCAATAAGAGAAGAAAAAGAGATTAAAGGAATTAGAGTAGGTCATGAGCAAACCAAACTATCACTCTTTGCACATGATATGATGGTATACTTAGAGAACCCTAAAGAATCAACTTGAAAACTACTTGAAACAATTTGCAACTTTAGCAGAGTTTCAGGACACACAATAAATTCACATAAATCATCAGCATTTTTACATATTACCAACAAAGTCCAGCAGCAAGAGATTCAAAAAGAAATTCTATTCAAAACCCCTGTCAATAGTATAAAATATTCATGAATCTGTCTGCCAAGAGAAAGTCAGGATGTATATGAAGACAACTACAAAACATTTTCCACATAAATAAAGTCAGATCTAAACAATTGGAAAAATATAAAGTGCTCTTGGATAGGTTGAGCAAATATAAAAAAGATGACAATAGTACCTATACTAATCTACTTATTTAGTGCTATGCAAATCAAACTCCAAAAAAAACTATTTTATTGAAATAGAAAAAATAAAAACAAAATTCATCTGGAAGAACAAAAGGTCATGAATTTCAAGGGAATTAATGAAAAAATGCTAATAAAGGTAGGCTAGTTGTGCCAGACCTAAAACTATATTATCAAAACCATTTGATACTGGTAAGAAATAGAGTAATAGATCAATGGAATAAGTTAGGTCACAGGACAAAATAGTCAATAATTGTAGCAATTTGATGTTTGAAAAACCCAAAGATCCCAGTTTTTGGAAAAAGAACTCAATATTTGTTAAAAAAAAAAATAACTGCTGGGAAAATTAGAAACAAGTATGGAAGAAATTAAGACTCAACCCACACCTAGCACCAATATCAAGATAAAGCCTAAATGGGTTCATGATTTAGAAGTAAAGAATGATATAAGAAAATTAGAAGAACATAGGATAGTTTATCTCTTACATCTGTGGAGAAGGAAGTAATGTGTGTCCAAAGAAAACTGGAACTCATAATTGAACACCAGATAGATAAATTTGATTATATTAAGTTAAAAAGGTTTTGTACAAACAAAACTAATGCAGACAAGATCAGAAAGGAAGCAATAAATTGGAAAATTGTTTTTACATTTAAGGATCCTGATAAAGGCCTCATTTCTAAAGTACATAGAGAATTGACTCAAATTAACATTGTAAAAAAATAATCTTTTTGAATGTAAATGTACACAAAGCTTTATTTTGTATTTATTTAAATTTCGTCTAAGTCCAGGTAACTATGCTATAAATACCCCTTAGTAAGAATGTCTTCTATTAGATGTACACAGATAACATGTATAGATGTTATCATCAAACCAATTCCATCTATGAAATAATTATTAATGATTCATATTTGTTTTATTTATCTGTTTCAAGTTTTGACAATTTTTTTCAGTAAAAATAGGTGATCAAGTCTAATAGAAAAAAATTTAAAAATAATTTAATGGGGTTATAAAAGAGATTCATATAAAATCAAAAACACAAATGCAAGGTCAGATAATGATTATTCCAAATTATTGAACAGATTCTTTTTTATTTTTTTGTAAATATTCATGTTTTAAAGAATTGAATAATATCAGCTGATTGATATCAAAAGGAAATTTTCTGGCTTTTTTTTTTTAAACTGTTTTAATAGTTATTTCAAGAGTTAAGAAGATCTCACCAAAAGAAAAAGAAGTAAATTTGTACAATCTAGGCACATAAATTTGGAATTCAGTAATTGATTCATAGAACACAGAGCATCACCTTGACTTAGAAAGAATAAATCAGGAATGAAATAAGATGATGCAAGATGTCATGTGATTCTAGCTGCTGAACAAGGAAAGGTGTAAAGAAAAACAATGAGAATGATCGAAAGTCTGAAATATATAGCGGTATTATCTCTACTTGCTTATTATGGATAGGTTCTTGTTAATCTGTCCTGCTACTTCCTCTGAAATAATACTTTTATTCCCCCACCCCCAAATAATTCTATTCCCAACACATAGAACAATGTCTTTGCCAATGGGAGGTGGTTAATAAAGACTTGTCAAAATAAAATTTGAAATAATTAAACTGCCAAGTTTAAGAATATCTGAGGAAAAATTAAGAACAACAACAAGGAGAAGGTAAAATTTACAGTTTTAATGCATAAAATTGAAAGATGTTTCAGTTTTGTTTTGTACAAATAAAAACAAATTGATCCAAAGTTAAAAGAGAATATGGATAAAGTAGGTGGAAATGATTGAATCAAGATTTTCTGACAATTGTTCTATTTGAAAATATATATGTGAAGCAGATAAAAGTTTCAAAAAAAAAAAAAAAAAGAGCCATTCCCCAAATTATAAATGGACAAGTGATATGAAGAGGAATTAGAATTTAAAAGAAGAAATCCCAGTTATCACCAGTCATATGAAATAAATTGTAAATCACTCAAAATGCAAATTAAAACAACTTTGCAGTTTAACTTCACATTCATCAGATTTCTAGTATTGAAAAAAAATGTGAAATAAATGATAAATGAACTGTGGGAAAACAGGCACATTGTTTGGTGTTTGACTGCTAGTGGAACTCTTAAAATTCCAGGTAGAATGTCTAGGCAATCAGGCCTAGACAGGCTTGCCAAAGATCTCTCATGGATCTTGGAGTCCTGAGTACAACCTCTCTCCTCCTCATCCTGCCCCCAAGTGACTCTGGCTTCTGTCCTTCCCCCTCCAATCATTGCCTATCATTATCTTAACATCAAACATTTAGCAAATACCAACAATGAGAAGAGCCATTTATCTAAACATATGCTAATAGAGTCATTGTCTCACATCCAAATAGGTAATTAGCCTTAAATGCTTGGTTGTCCAATTCAAGCATACCTTTTTAGAGTTTCAGCCCTCTACAATAATTCACTAAAAATTAGAAATGACTCAATGAGACATCAAGAATCACCAAGAAACAAAAAATAAAATGAAAAAAAAATGAAAAAATGAAAAATTATTCAAATAACTATTGACCTGGAAAATAGATCCAAACTAAAATTTATTGGTCTACCTAAAAATTGTGATGAAAAAATAGCCTTTTTTTCATTATTTTTCTTTCATTCTTAGTTTTTCATTTTTCAAGAAATTTTCAAGAAATCATCAAAGAAAACTGCCATGATATCCTAGAACAAGAGGATAAAATCATCATTCAAAGAATCCATCAGTTATCTCCTGAAAGAGACCCCCAAATTTAAAATTCCAAGGAATAATAAATTTTAGAATTATCAGATTAAAGAGAAAATACTGCAAGCAGCGAGAAAGAAACAATTTGAAAATCAAGGAGCCACAATCAGGATAAGTCAGGACCTAGCAGCTTCCACTTAAACAATTGAAGGGCCTCAAGATGTGATATTCTGGAAGGCAAAGGATTGCAACCAAGACTCAACTATACAACTAATTAACAGATATCTTTCAGCGGGAAAGAGGAACATTCTTTAAAGTATTGGATTTTTTATGAAAAGACAACAGCTGAACAGAAAATTTTGATTTTCAAAGACTCAAGAGAAGCATTAAAAGGTAAAAAGAGAGGAAAATACACATTTTATAGTTAAAATGTTTACATCTCTACATGGAAAAATAATACATGTAACTCATGAGAAGTGTATCTTTGTCAGGGTTATCCTTAGAGGGAGGAAGTATAAATTCACTAATGTTTTGATATCCAAAATGAAACTAGAAATGGAAAAGAAATTGTAGGGGGAGAAGAGGAAAGGGGAGGTGAAATGGGTAAATTACATCACAAAGAGGCACAAAAGATCCTATTACAGTTGAGAGAAAGAAGTGAGGGAGATGAGCATTGTTTGAACCTTAGTCTTATCAGATTTGGCTAACAGAAGGAATATATATATCCTTAGTTTGATATAGAAACTTGTCTCACTATTTAGGGAAGTAGGAGGGGAAAGAGGAAAGGAAAGGGGAAGGCTAATAGGTGTAAGGCTAGAAGTAGAAAAGAAAAGGGAAAGAAATGGATGAGAGGCTTAAAAAAGGAGGTGGATTGACCAAGATGAGGTCAGAAGTAAAACCTTGGTCAGAAGGGAAATTGAGAAATGAGAGAAAAAAGTAGAACTTGGAGAAAATAGGATGGTGGGAAATACAGTGTTAGTAATTTTAACTATTAATGTGCATGATATGAACTCTTCCATAAATGGAAACAGATAGCAGAATGGATTAAAAACCAGAATCCTATAAAAGGCTAGAGAAGAATCTATTACCCTTCAGCTGAAATTAATATATATATATATATATATATATATATATATATATATATATATGAAGCAAATCTGATCTCAAATCAAAAATGGATCTAATTAAAAGAGATAAAGAAAGAAATTTGATCTTACTAAAGAGTACTATTAATAATGAAGTAATAGCAATACTAAATATGATGTGGTGATGTAGCATCAAATGATAGTAGACACCAAAAGTTGGGTTTTGGTCTTGTAAATAGTTCTCAATGACTATTCTCTTAGGGGAAAAAAAAAGTAGATTTATTTAAGAGAATAGCTTACAGACAACATGAATGGATACAATAGACATCATGACATGGCAATGACATAAAATTTGGACAGCATATAAAAGACATTTCCTTAATGGAATTTATAATTACCCAGTAGAAAGGGAACACCCCATGAGGTTGGGGCTCATAATATAAAGGGAGGCTAAATCTTGGAAAGGATTTAGCATCTAAAAGAATTAGCTAGCTACAAAGGAGAAGTGGTGTTTAAAGGCATAGTTAAGTCAGGGGAGATACCACATAACATGAAGAAGTCAGGATAAAGACAAGATAAAGCATAGTTCCATGACAGACTGACCCAAAAAAGGACAGTATCAATGGCATGGCCCTTAAGTAGATTTTATAGGGAATATTTAACCTCAGGGAAATGACTTGGATTTCTGACAGGATATTGCAAAATGATACTGCTAGAGACCTTAAAGAGGATCTGTTTCAGGGGATTGACATAACTTGGATTTCTTACTGGTTGATAGGATTATGGGGTTGAGCTGATCTCTATCTGTGTCATCTCCCTGCTTTCCTTAGGGATCTTTTTTGTTTTGTTTTGTTTTTTAATTTCTCTCTGCTCAACACATCATTCAAGAACTAATAAAACATATAAGCACCAAGTGATAGAGCATCCAAATTCCTAAAGGAGAAATTAAGTGATTTTTAAAAGAAAATAGACAGCAAAATTATACTAGTGGGAGATCACAACCTTCCTTTCTCAGAACTAGATAACACTAACAACAAAATAAACAAGAAACAACTTAAAGAGGTGAGTAGAATTTTAGAAAAGTTAGGTATGATAGACCTTTGGAGAAAATTGAAAGGGGATAAAATGGAATATGCTTTTTTTTTTTCTCAGTGGCACACCATCTGCCATGTATTAGAGGACAAAAACCTCATAATTAAATGGAGAAAGGCAAAAATAGTAAATACATCTTTTTCAAATCATTATGCAATAAAAATTTTCATGTAATAAAAGGCCATGGAAAAATATTCATCATAAACTAAATAATCTAATCCTAAAGAATGATAGGATAAAACATTAAACCATAGAAACAATTAATAATTCCATCCAAGAAAATGATAATAATGAGCCAAACGTACTAAAAAAAATATGGGATTCAGCCAAAGCTGTTCTTAGGAGAAAATTTACATCTCTAGATGTTTACATGGATAAAATAGAGGAAGAAATGACCAAAAAAGCTAGGAAAAAAGCTAAAAAAATTAAATACTAAACTTGATTTTTTAAAATTAAAAGAGAGATTAATAAAACTGAAAGCAAGAAAACTAAGAGTTTTTTTAAGAGTTAAAAAAAGATAAATCTTTGGTAAGGAAATGAAAAAAAACCAAATTAACAGTATCAAAAAATAAAAAATGATTTCAGCTTATCACCAATGAAGAGGAAATTAAAGCAATAATTAAAAGCGATTTTGCTTACTTGTATTTCAATAAATCTGATAAGTAAAATCAACACAAAAATATAAATTGCAAAGGTTAACAAATGAGAAAATATATTACTTAATCATCCTATGTTAGAAAAAAGAAACTGAACAAACTACTAATGAAATTCATAAGGACAAATATCTAGGGCCAGGTGAATTTACAAGTTAATTCTACCAAACATTTAAAGAACAATTAAATCAAATACTATACAAACTACTTAGAAAACTAGGGGAAGAAGGAGTAATACCAAATTTCTATTATGACACAGATATGGTGCTGATACTTAAATATGGAAGGACCAAAACAGAGGAAGAAAATTTTAGACTAATTTCCTTAATGAATATTGATGCAAAAATCTTAAATGAAATATTAGCAAAAAAAGATTACAGCCAATTATCACAAGGACAATACATTAGAACCAAGTAAAATATTTGTACAATGAATGCAGGGCTGGTTCAATATTAGGAAAACTATTAGCATAACTGATTATATCAATAACCAAACTAATAGAAATCATATGATTATATCAATAGATGCAGAAAAATCATTTGACAAAATGCAACACTTCTTCCTATTAAAAACACTACAAAGAATAGGAATAAATGGTTATTAGCATTAATCTAAAACCGTCAAGATATGATGATATGTAATGTAATGAGGGTAAACTAGAAGCATTCCCAAATAAGATCAGGGGTAAAGTAAAATTGTCCATTATCACTGTTACTATCAAATATTGTGCTAGAAATGTCAGTTATTAAAAAGTAGAAGAAAAAGTAATTGAAGCAATTTATGTAGGTAATGAGGAAACAAAATTATCACTCTTTCCAGATGATATGATGGTATACTAAGAAAATCCTAAATAATCAACTTTAAACTGCTAGAAACAATTAACAATTTTAAGAAATTTGCAGAATATAAAATAAAACCATGTAAATCATTGGCATTCCTATGTGTTACTAACAAAGTCCAATAACAAGAGATAGAAAGATAAGTTCCATTTAAAATAATTTAGATAATATAAAATATTTGCCAAGAAAAAGCTATGAACTAATTTTAACAATTTTAAAACACTTTTCACACAAATACATTTAAATGTAAACAACTGGAAGAATATCAAGGGTTGATGGGTAGCCTGAGCTAATATAGTAAAAATAAAAATTCTACATAAATTAATTTGCAATCAAACTACAAAAAACTTCTTTATAGAACTAGAAAAAATAATTACAAAATTCATTTGGAAAAACAAAAGACCAAGAATTTCAGGGAATTACTGAAAAATTCAAAGAAAGGGTGTAGTAGAATACATTAGGTTCATAAGACAAAATAATATATGACTATACCAATCTAGTGTCTGATAAATTCAAAGACTTCAGCTTCTGAGATAAAAATTCATTTTTGACAAAAATTGCTGAGGAAACTGGCAAATAGTATGGAAGAAACTAAGCACTGGACCACATCTAATTTCCCTATACCAAATTAAGGTCAAAATGGAATGCTTCCAGGGGTCCTCAAACTATGGCCCGCAGGCCAGATGCAGCAGCTGAGGATGATTACCCCCCTCACACATGGCTATGAAGTTTCTTTATTTAAAGGCCCACAAAACAAAGTTTTTGTTTTTACTATAGTCCAGCCCTCCAACAGTCTGAAGGACAGTAAAGTGGCCCCCTATTTAAAAAGTTTGAGGACTCCTGCTTTAGACATAAAGGCTGATAATATAAACAAATTAGGAAAACAAGGGATAATCTACCTCTCAAATCTGTGGAAATGGAAGGAATTTATGGCCAAAAAGAACTAGACATTTTAAAATACAAAGTAATAATTTTGATGACATTAAATAAAAAAAAATCATAATTTGTACAAACAAAATCAATGCAGTCAATGTTAGAAGGAAAGAAGAAAACTCAGGAAAAAAATTTCACAAGCAGTTTTCCTAATCAATTCCTCATTTCTAACATGTATATAAACAATTGACTCAAGTCTATGAGAATACAAGTCCTTTCTCAATAGATAAATGGTCAAAAGAGATGAAACAATTTTCATATGAAGAAATTAAAACCATTTCTGGTCATATAGAAATGTTTTAAATCACTATTGATTAGATAGATGCACATTAAGAAAATTCTGAGGCAACCACCTCATACCTTTCAGATTGGCTAAGATGACAGGAAAAGATATTGGTAAATGTTGGGGGGATATGGGAAAACTGGAACACTAATCCACTGTTGGTGGAGTTGTGTACTGATCCAACTATTCTGAAGAACAATTTGGAACTATGCCAAAAAGGCAATCAAACTATGCATACTCTTTGGTGCAGCAGTGTCTCTACTGAACTTGTATCCCAAAGATATTATAAAAAGGGAAAAGGACTCACATGTGCAAAAAAAAGGTTTGTAGCAGCCTTTTTGGTATGGCAAGGAACTGAAACTGAGTGAATGGCCATTTGTTAGGGAATAGTTGAATAATTTATGATGTATGAATATAATGGAATTTTATCGTTCTAGAAGAAATGATGAGCAGATTGTTTTCAGAAAAACCTGGAAAGACTTACATGAACTAGTGTTAAATGAAGTGAGTAGAACCAAGAGAATATTGTACACAGCAACAAAAAGATTATATAATGATTAAAAATGAGGTGATGGAAGACAATTTCAATAGACTTGTGATATAAAGAGCCATCTGCATTCACAGAGAGAACTATACAGACTGAAAGTGGATCATTGTAACATGCTCTCATAGCAGTTACTATTACCAGTCTCTCCTGATTCCTAGGCCCTCAAAGTACCTCTGGCCACTGTCCTTTGCATTGTCAACTAATTCTACTCACTCACCTCCTCTGAGGCCTTCAGAGGCTCTGGCCACAATTTCTTGAATCTTTGTTTAATAACCAATAGTGGCTCAAGTTACAAGCCACTTGTAAACTTAAAGCCTTTATTATACCTACTCACATAATGCCCTGATTTGTTAACTCCCTAGTGAATACCTGGTCCAAAGATCCACATGTTCACTCTCAACCTCCTTACCTCTCTTGTCTATTCATCCACTCGGCTTAGCTACCCCAGTATAAAGAGAACGACTTGCTTCCTGCAGTGGGCTTATAAAGAGTCTATGAGGACACACACACAGCCAATCAGAGAGAGAGCTTTCTCCCGTTAAGAAGCTATGTCAATATGGACAGGATCACACCCAAGGGGCAGTCCTATATCTACAGAGATTACTTCCAGGACACTCAAATCTCCTGCTGCACCGTGGCTGCCCATTTAAAGGACCTTACGGGTCATAGCATACATAGTATTTTCACCTTTGTTGTTGTTATATGTTTGTTTGGTTTTCTTTTTCATTTTTGCTTTTTGGATCTGATTTTTCTTGCACAACATGGTAAATGTGGAAATATAGTTAGAAAAATAACGCATGTTTAACCTATACTGGATAACTTAATGCTTAGGGGAGGAGGAATGTGGGGAGGAAAGGAGACAAAATTAGGAACATAAGATTTTACAAGAGTAAATGTTGAAAACTATCTTTGCATATGTTTTTGAAAAATGAAAGGCTATTATTTAAAAAAAGACAAAAAAGAAAAAGAAATGAATATATTCCTTTTGTTTTATTAAATAATATACATTTTTAACTTTTAATGCTAGAAAGAAAATATATTTTTAAAATGTGCTAAATATGAGCATATTCTTAATTACTTTTATTTTATACTATGTCCAATTTGTGATACTAACCCTATTTTACATTAAAATATTTACCACATTGAGGCTTTCAGTTAAAAGTTATGAGGAACATTGTTCATTAATAGATGATTGGTGTCCATTAATTTTGAAATTAATAGAAAATCAATTTTGGGGAAATGTGAACTGAATGATTCAGTGACATTTGTATTTTTTATAGTCCCAACATTCCCTTTTATTCTTTCCCTTCAAGATCTTTTCCTCTTTCAAATACTCCTTCTCTCTTCCTTCTTACTCTTTTTTTCCTCCCTGTACTCTTTACCGACTTGGGCTTCTATTATTTTCTAACAGTTTTAATTTTTTAAAATTTATTTCAATTCTGCTATCATCTATTTAAAGTTCTGTTGTACTCAATTTTTTTTTTGTTTATTGTTCTTTGAGGGTCTTTGAATTTAAAATTTTATCTTTCCATACATGCCTTGAGCATAGCAGAAATGGAAAGAAACTTTGGAATTGTTCTATCTATTCCACAATCTTTCATTCCATACTTTACTACATAAAAAAAAAAAAAAAAACCTAAAGATGCTTTCTATCTTTGATCTCTTTCTTTATAGTGACACAATTAGTTATTTCAATATTTTAATAGATTTGTCATCTTATGTATATATTTTCCAGCAATATTATGCAAAACAACCTATCCAAGCCAATTTAATCATTCTGAACAATTCTTTGCACATACTTCAATAAATTTCATGGGCAGTTGTTAATGAATCTTCCTCTTAGATCTCTTTATAGTGGAAGTATACTAAAGAATCACAATAAAGAATAATTTTCTGTTATCTTATTTAATGACAAGCCCATTATTTTCATAATCATACATTTATCTAACAACATATTTTCATGACTTTTACAGACATTTTCTAAAATAATGTTATAAATGTATCTGCTGACACCATTATTATATCCTTTGGGTGATCATTAACTTGCTATTTTTTCCTGGAAAATATAGTTAGTGTTCCTGCTAGCTTTATCCTTTATTAAAATAATTTCAGTATTTCATATGTAAAGATAAGACAGAAAAGGTGAAAGTGACAAAAAGGGATGGAGAAAAGATAAGTTTCTTTGAAGACAACATAGCTGATAAATTGGTATGCTACAAGATAAGGGGAGAAATTCGGTCCAGTGATAAGGAAGTTTATTTCCATATGGAGAATGCACATCCAGTTTGATCATATGATGTTTGTGGAGAGATCTAGGAAGTTTTCTGAAAGGTTGGATGAATGTCATATGATGCCTCACTTTGAGGACATGGATAAATGAATCAGGATAGAAAAACCTTTGTGAGTAGTTCTCAGCATTGTTACAAGTAGGAGGGAAGTTCAATGAGCTCACATATCCATTTGATTCATTTTAGAAAGACAAATTCTCATTATGTCATATATATTGTTGAAACAACATGTTTTTAGAAGGATGGGGAACTTCCTGAACAAAGTCTTTCTATTAAGGGATATTCAGAAACCAATAAACCTCTTCTATCCGAATGAAATAAAAATATTAGAATGGGTAAATATATATATATTTGGCTGAGGCAACTGGGGTTAAGTGAGTTGCTCACGGTTATACAGCTAGAAAGTATTAAGTATCTGAGACCAGATTTCAATTCATATCCTTCTGAATTCAGGGCTGGTGCTCTATCCACTATGCCATCTAGTTGCCCCTGGTAAATAATTATTAGAAAACCATTGCTCTACAACTATAAGAAATGATAGAAATTATCTTGAAATAAGTAACTCTTACATTAAAAAAAAAAAAATTCATACAAATTAGAAATTCGCCCAAGAAAAACAGAATGAAAGTAATAGGACTCACATATTATAAAACTGATTTTATATATATATATATATATATATATATATATAATCAAGCAGCCAGTAAGAAACAATTGAAATATCAAGAAGCTGCAATTAGGATTACCCAGTATCTAGCAGTTTCTACCTTAAAGGATGGAAGGGCCTGACATCAGATATTCCAAAAGACAAAGGAATTTGGCCTACAGTCAAGAACAAACTTTCCAGTTTAAATCAGCATTATCTTACTGTGAAGAAGATAGTCATTCAATGTCATGTATTCCTGATGAAAAAAAAAAAAAAAACACAACTGAACAGAAAAATTGATCTCCAAATACAGAACTCAAGAGAAGCATAAAAAGGTAAAAAGGAGAATGCTTGAGAATTATATTTCCGTTATGCATATACTTAGAAAATGTGGGTATAATTTGATTTTATTATGATAATATGAAAAAGAAACTATGGGTAGAAAGAGGATTGTCCTGGAAAAACAGGAAAATGGAGGTAAAATGTGGAAAATTACATATCACAGAGGTTAACATGATCTATTATAATTGAGGGGGAAAAGAGAGAGGAATGAAAATTGTGACTCTTACTCTCATCAGATTTGGCTCAAAGAGAGAATATCAAATATATTTGTTTTCACAGAGAAACTTGTCTCACCTTATAGGGAATTGTAAGAGGAAAAGGGAAAAGAAAGAGGAAGGGGCTTTAAAGGGGGAGGGCTGTTTGAGAGAGGTGGCAATCAGGAGCAAAATACTGGGCAGGAGGTGTAAAGGGCTGAAACTCTTGAGTTAGTACACTGAGGTCAGACAACTGAACACTTCAGGCTAATTCTCGATTGGAAAATACTCTATAAGCATACGCTTGTAAAATGGCCCATCCCACTATTCTGTGTTGGCTCGATAACTGGTGTATACAGAGAATTGTAGGAGAGTCTAGGGAATGGAGTAAGACTAGTCAGAGTCACTTCTGGGTGGGAGATGAAGAGGAGAGGTTGTGGAGATCTTGTGTCCATCCAATTCACTCCCATCCCTAATGACCAAGAATAAAGACCAAGAACTTTTGCTTATCCTGACTCCAGCTGATTCTAAGGTATTAAGGGTGCTAACTCAGTCTTCACATTTGGTGCCCAACATATGGGCCAAGGACCCTAATTTCACTGAAGAAGTCCCCAGTGACCAGGAAATAGGGTGAATATTTTAATAGACAAACAGGGAACTTACTGTGTTAAGGGCTAAACTAGTAATCTTTTCTAGCTGAAATGGGGCAGATATTAGGAAAAGATTCTTCCCCAGCACCAGCCCCACTCCCATCCCCACCCCCACCCTAAGGGATTGCTATAGAAAGCATACTTAAGTTGATCAAGAGACAAGGCTTATTCCCCAATTAAAAATGGTCAAAGGATATGAACAGACAATTCTCAGATAAAGAAATTGAGACTATTTCTAGTCATATGAAAAGATGCTCCAAGTCATTATTAATCAGAGAAATGCAAATTAAGACAACTCTAAGATACCACTACACACCTGTCAGATTGGCTAAGATGATAGGAAAAAATAATGATGATTGTTGGAGGGGATGCGGGAAAACTGGGACATTGATGCATTGTTGGTGGAGTTGTGAACGAATCCAACCATTTTGGAGAGTAGTTTGGAATTATGCTCAAAAAGTTATCAAACTGTGCATACCCTTTGATCCAGCAGTGTTACTACTGGGATTATATCCCAAAGAGATTATAAAGAAGGGAAAGGGACCTGTATGTGCACGAATGTTTTTAGCCACTACAAAAAGGGCTGCCACAAACATTCGTGCAAATGGATGTCCATCAGTTGGAGAATGGCTGAATAAATTGTGGTATATGAATATTATGGAATATTACTGTTCTGTAAGAAATGACCCACAGGATGATTTCAGAAAGGCCTGGAGAAACTTACACGAACTGATGCTGAGTGAAATGAGCAGGACCAGGGCATCATTATATACTTCAACAACAATACTATATGATGACGAGTTCTGATGGACCAGGCCATCCTCAGCAACGAGATCAACCAAATCATTTCTAATGGAGCAGTAATGAACTGCACCAGCTATGCCCAGAAAAAGAACTCTGGGAGATGACTAAAAACCATTACATTGAATTCCCAATTCCTATATTTATGCACACCTGCATTTTTGATTCCCTTCACAAGCTAATTGTACAATATTTCAGAGTCTGATTCTTTTTGTACAGCAAAATAACGTTTTGGTCATGTATACTTATTGTGTATCTAATTTATATTTTAATATATTTAACATCTACTGGTCATCCTGCCATCTAGGGGAGGGGGTGGGGGAGTAAGAGGTGAAAAATTGGAACAAGAGGTTTGGCAATTGTTAATGCTGTAAAGTTACCCATGCATATATCCTGTAAATAAAAGGCTATTAAATAAAAAAAAAAAAAAAAAGAGAGACAAGGCTTACTTATAACTTGGTTGCAGATCGCTAGACTCTTGGGTACATTAGAATGCAGGTCCCCTTGGTTCTTAAAGGAAGAAGATGTAGGGCCAGATAATTGGAAACTAGTAGGAGATCAACTATGTGAATACTACAATTATAAATGTCCTGGTTCAATTTCCAAGGAAACATTTTATATATACAACATAATACAATTGACCTTAAAGAAACCTGCAAGTTATAGAAAAAAAGAAAAGTTTTAGGAACAGCAAGATGAGGAACTGTGAGGAAAAAAAAGGAAGACAATGAACAGATTAATGGCTATATTGCCAGAGGGCATGAGGAGTTAAGTTAGGATGAAGGGCCTGGTGAAGGACATGGTGAATCTCGATCTCACAAGGCAGCTTCAACCCCACCTACACCACAACAGTTTATTGACACGCCCCCATCAACTTCACCAGATAGGTTAACTGCTTGGGGGAAATGTACTGGTTCAATTTCCAAGGAAACATTCTATATATACAACATAATACAATTGACCTTAAAGAAACCTGCAAGTTATAGAAAAAAAAGAAAAGTTTTAGGAACAGCAAGATGAGGAACTGTGAGGAAAAAGAAAGGAAGACAATGAACAGATTAATTGCTATATTGCCAGAGGGCATGAGGAGTTAAGTTAGGATGAAGGGCCTGGTGAAGGACATGGTGAATCTCGATCTCACAAGGCAGCTTCAACCCCACCTACATCACAACAGTTTATTGACACGCCCCCATCAACTTCACCAGATAGGTTAACTGCTTGGGGGAGAAGGTTTGCTTGTATCTCCACAGATGGAGAAGGAATCAGATGGGTGCCAATGAGCTGTATTTATCTTGTCCATTGGAGAGACACAGAGCAAACCCTTGAAATGAAGGAGAAGACCCAAGAAACATCGGGTGCTTCCATTGCTGACTGTGCCCACCACTGAAAGAGTCTGACAGTTATGGCGTTTGGCTCATGGACATCAAAAATTGTTGGACTTCAAAACCCTCAGGAATCATTGGATTCTCTGAGACATGATAAGATTGTTGTAGGACTTCAAAACCCTCAGGAATCATTGGATTTTCTGAGAAATGATAAGACAGTTTCAGGACTTCAAAATCTCTAGGAACCATTGGATTCCCTAACATGTAACCAAGACTGTTGCAGGACTTCAAAAACTTTCAGGGATCATTGGATTTCCTGACACATGAAGCAATGGACAATAGACTGGTTTTAGATTCTCTCTTGACTGCTAAAGAAAGCGTATCTATGACTGTTGTTTACATACCCTCCTTCCAGGACTTCTGGAAATCTTTTACAATACCATGTTGATTTATATTGTTTGTTATACCACTACTTGCATGTACAATTCATGTTTGTTACACCACATTGAGCCTGCACTGATTGTGGGGAGAGTCACCACTAATAGCCTGTGTGTTATTGCTATGTGCTTGTGTAATACCTCCCATACTGATGGGTTTGTGCATACATGTTTCTAATAAGACCTGTGGGCCCAGAAATCCACTAGCAATCCCCATTTCCCTTTGGTGCTTTTCATCTCCCTTCCTAAGAAGTCAGGGGGAGGGATATGATCACCTCCTTTTCAGTGTTTTCACCTCCTTTCCTGAGAAGTCAGGGAGGCATGATCACTTCCTTTTTGGGGTTCTCACCGACCTGAGATCAAGGGTAGTCAAGGAGAGTCAAGGATGTTTTGACCACCTGTGTTCTAAAACAAAAGAAAGTGGGAGACATAAAGCACTGAAACTCTTGAGTTAATGCACTGAGGTCAGACAATCGAGCACTTAAGGCCAATTATTGATTGGACAATACTCTATAAGCATATGCTTGTAAAATGGCCCTTCCCACTATTCTCTGCTGGCCCGATAATTGGTATATACAGAGAACTGTAGAAGGGACTAGGGGGTGGAGTAAGACTAGCCAGAGTCATTTCTGGGCAGAGACAAAGAAGAGAGGTCTTAGAGATCCTGTGTCAATCCAATTAACTCCTACCCCTAAAGACCAAGAATAAAGACCAAGGATTTTTGTTTATCCTGACTCTGGCTGACTCTAAGGTATTCAGGGTGCTAACTTGGTCTTCACAGAGGGAAGGGTAAAAAGAAATAGAAAAGCATAACTTGGGGTAAACAAGATGGCAAGAACTGTAGAATTAGTTATTTTAACTGTGAATATGAATGGGATGAACTCTCCCATAAAACAGAAGTAGATAGAAAATTGGATTAAAAGCCAAAATCATACAATATGTTATTACAAGATACATATTTAAAACAAAGTAATATATACAGAGTTAAGATAAAAGTTATGCTTCATCTAAAGTAAATAATACAACTATGCTTCAGCTAAAGTAAAAAATCAGAGATATCAATCTTGATCTTGTGAAAACAAAAATACATATAATTAAAAGAGAGAGGGGAAAAAAACTATATCTTGGTAAAGGGTACCATAGGTAATGAAGCAATATCAACAATAAACCTATATGCAACAAGTGAAATAGCATCCAAATTTTTAGAGAAAAAGTTAAGAGAGCTGCAAGAGAAATAGCAAAATGATACTAGTGGGGATAACTCAATAGATGCAGAGAAACTTTTGATAAAATCCCATGCCCATTCCAATTAGAAACACTAGAAAGTATAGGAATGAATGGACTTTTCCTTAAAATGGTTAGTAACAGTTATTTAAAACCATCAGTTTTGACTACCAGAGAAGTAAAAGAAATTAAAGGAATTAGAGAAGATTATAAGATGATCAACTCTGATGGACATGACTCCTTCTAAAAATGAGATGATTGAGGCTAGTTCTAATGATCTATTGATGAAGAGAGCCATCTACACCCAGAGACGACTATGGGATCACTACAAAGCATTTTCACTCTTTATGTTGTTTGCTTTCATTTTGTTTTCTTTTTCATTTTTTTCCCTTTTTGATCTAATTTTTCTTATGAAGCAAGATTATTGTATAAATATGTAGCTATATATATCAGATTTAAAATATAATTCCACGTTTATCATATATTGGATTACTTACCAACTAGAGGAGGGGGTGAGGATAAGGAGGAGAAAATTTGGAACACAAGGTTTTGTAAGAGTCATTGTTAAAAAATTATCTTTGCATATGCTTTGAAAATTAAAAAAAAAAACCTTTTTTTTAACTTAGGAATTTGCTCAAGTAAAACAGACTGTTTTAGACTTTTCACTTAGACAAGGATTATAGAGGCCTAAGTAGGTAGTAATGTTGAAAGACTACTAAAATTAGAAGAAACTAAGTAGTCTTTGCTTTAAATTATCAAACCAACATTCACCTCTCTATAATTATAATATTTTGAGCTTTAAAATGGCTTGTATTTCAGAAATTTTATTTAAATGCAGATACTTTATTAAGTCATTAAGCTTTTTTTAAACTTCTCCTTTCATTTAGAGGAGCAAGGAAAAAGGAAAAACATATGGAAGTGTTTACTAAATGAGAATAATACCTGGAATAGAAATGTTAATCAATTCAACAAACATTTAACCAAGGACTTGCCAAATTCTCCCCCTTTGATCAAAAACCTTTTCAGTATAATTTGAAATTTGACCATCAACCACTTCTTAAAGGTTATACAATCTTATCACATTGTCAACATGTTTTCTGTTAGCTATTATAACTGCACTAATGACTGAGTTTCCTCATAATTTGCGATATTTAAGGAAAATGTGAGTAAATTTTTCCTGTTCAGTTATAGAATAAAAGTAATGTCTCTTCAAATTCAGAGATTTTAAAATTCCATGGTGTTCTTTTTAATGCTCCAAGTCTATCATTATTTAGCCAAGCTTTTCAACATCTTTAGAGTTGAAAAGGATTCTAAATACTATTCCTTCTATTATGAAATCAAATGCGGTACACCAGTGCACACACAAACACACATAATGATCAGACACTTACGTGCTTGTGTGTGTGTGAGAGCATGCAGGCAAGAGAGAGAGTGCACAAGAGAGAGTGCGTGCGAGAGAGAGAGAGAGAGAGAGAGAGAGAGAAACTTTTCTTTGTAAAAAGAAGTGGACACTAAATAGTACCTCAGGGAAATGGGGGGAAAATATGATGGTAATTGGGTTCAGAGCATTCAGCTTTCAGACTTTCATTGTGATAGTCACTCTTTCACAAATAGGTATCTCTCAAGTCTGGAGCTCTTGTCCCTTTTCATTTCTCTTCTCAGACTCCACCTATACCAATTATTTCCAATTTTGCTCCCCAAAAATTCATCTGTGAAGAAAGTATATGAAACTCATTTTTAGTGAAGTATAAATTGCTTAATGTATTACCTTTCTCAGAGTTATTTGTATTTTAATAGAATCAATGGCATAAGGGAAACAAAGCAAACCCCAGTATGGAGTTCCATTATTAAAAGATGCAGGAGATAACTTTATGATTTATATGAATGCTTCTTCCCTGACCCATACTAGTCCTATTTATCAAACTGACTGGCACATATCTTGGTAGAACAACAATAATACAAGCCTGAGACTTTGTTTTGACTAATAATGGCTTTTGCTTTAATCTCTTGGTAATCTGTTCCTCCTTGTAGGATCAATTCTAGCCCTGCTGTACAACTAATTGTTAATTTCAGGAGCAAAGAAAATATGTGCAGAAGATGTCTCTCTCAGACTCAAATAAAATCAATCTGTTAAAGAACAAACACTTATTAAGCAACTACTATGTGTTAACATTGTAAGTTTGGAAGAAAAAAATAAATTCATGAAATATTCCATCTCCTAGAAACTTACATATAGTTTCCAGAGGCAACACCTACAGATGAAGGTCTAAATCCCTTACATTTATATGTAGAAAACAATTTTAAGGACAGATGATTAAATAGAGATAATTGGACTGTGTAGTAAAGTTCATAAAATCTAACTACTTCATTTTAGGGATGAAGAAACTACAACCCATTTTAAATGATTTGCTCAAAGAGACCAATTCACAATACTTGAAAAGTACTCTTGAAGAGATGGTATTTATTTCTTGAAAAATAAGAGAAAACGCTTATCCCAGAGGTAAGGAAGGAACATATTCCATATGAGGAAGGGTCAGTGCTAAGACATGGACGTAGGTAATTGAATGTATTATAAGAAAAAAGTAAGAAAGGCAATTTGCATGGACTGAATATTGTATGAATGCGTAATAAGAATAGATAAAGAATATGAAGACATACTTTTCATCTTGGTGATAATAATGGCATGAAATCTGCTTGGATAACTTTATGATAAGACACACAATGCAGTTGTTACTGAATTCAATGAGTGATAGAGTGTGTTTGAGGAAGAAAGATTATATTGTGATAGTAAAGAGATCTAGGTTCAGGAATTCTACCTCAATTCTGAAATGATTGTGTTTGGAGTAAATTCTGGGAACGAGGTAAAGTTGAAGTTTTCTTTTTGTAGCTAGTAGGTCACAGAAATGTCAAATTCTGAGTCCTACCAATAATAACAACAAAGTGATTTTAATAATGGGGGAGTCTGTGGGGAGAAAACCTGATTGATGAAATATATGATTGGCACAAATATGAATTTAAGGAAGTCCTGCTTGGGAAAATATTATATTCAGGGAATGCAAAAATATATAGGAGCATATTTATTAAGTAAGGTTTTGGGGTAAAGAGTAAACTGAGCACCAAACCCGAGTTCAGATTAAATCCAGATTGTGTGATGCTATATAAATGACAATCTGTTTTGCTAAATATTAATTTTCAAAGGTTATGCCAAAAATGTCTATTTTGATAAGTCCCACAAAAATGGAAAGTTTTCAAACATAAATATAACAAACAAGATAAACAGAATCTTTCTTGGCACTCTCTCAAAGCATGGATTCCCCGCTCTCTTCCCCTCCCCCCCCCCCATTTGCTTCATCTCCATGCTGACTTCACCCACTCTTCATTTCAAGACCTTCCATTAACCCATTCTTTCAGGGGCTCCTCCCTCACAATTTATTTGGTTTCATTACAATGACAACTTTCCTTTGTAACTAATTCTCTCTATAGTCTTAAAGGCACAAGATCATAACATCTCTGGTCCCTTTTTAGTACTTCAGTGATTAGGCTGTAATTATTGTAATCACAACCAACTTTTTTTTTATTGCTTTTGTTTGTTTATATGTTTTTTTGTGGAGAGTTTTCCTAACCTGTAAATAGTCCTCTGACTTCAAATAGTGGATGAGAATCAGACAGCATTTATTTTATTCCAGTACATACTTAGTTTAGTGAGGGTTCAATCTAATGTTTTGATATCTGATGTGAAATTTCTTTTATTAAGGTAATATGTAGAATGTCTATGAAATCATGAAGTGTTAAATCATGTAATGATGGATGAATGTGGGCTCCCACCAATGAAAATACAGATTGCAGAAATATCAATATTTGTTATGAAATACATGCGTGAAATTAATGCTTATATTTTCCATTTTGTTTATGCTAGGGAGCAATGCCACAGAAGCAGGAAAGCCATTTTTTTTTTCTGAGAAACATTAACTTACCAAGGGGTTTAATGTGTTTTCAGTTCTTAATTATTGACATATTGGAGAATGAATTACCAAATGGAGAGAGATTGTTTTGCTAATTAGAATTTCTCTTTGGTATTAAGAAGTCTTATAGTTAATATGCATGTTATACTACATCACAATGAAGAAAATAACGTAACTGAAATAAGAGAGTGAATAGTATTTTTTATCTCTGCCCATGCTATTTCTTTCAGGTTCCAGGGTCTCTTAGCAATATTCTCTTAAAATATAATAATCATAGTCCTAATATGTACTGTTTTCAAAGAAGTTATATAACAAAGAGATCAGATTTTACCTTGTCTTTCTGGGGCCATGAAACCCAAATCAATTGGTAATCACCAAGGACAATGGTTATTGAGACTAGGATAAACAGAAGAAAAGAATCATACTTAATAAGTCAATATGAAGTCAGAATTTTGCTGTATCTCTGGGTAAGGAATAAGTGAAGCTTTGCTTGGGGCTGTTTTAGTTGGTCAGTCTCTAAAGAATCTGGTACATACAAGAAGTTCTTAAAACTTTCCCATTGTTCCCACTACTCCAGTAGGATAAAAATACTCTATGTGCTTTTGGAAAAAAAAAAAAAAAAAGAGTTGCTTCCCATATGTGCATAACAACTTTTCCTATTTGAAGAAGGAAAAAATAAAGTCACTGGAGGGATGATTAGAAGTAAAAAAAAAAAAGTCAAGATTATGGGGGGAAATGATTTTATGTCTTTTCTTACCTATTGGCTATAGTTTGTATTGGGACATAAAATGTTCTCTAGCTCAGCCTCAGTATTTAATTCATTAAATATCTAGTCAAGTTATATATAATTAATATATAATATATATGTATAATATATATTAATTATATATATATATATATATTATAATTGCAGTATGTTACCATAGGATAATGTTTGTGTGCACATGCACAAATATGCATAAAAGTAATATGACTCCTATCCAGTTATCTTTTCCCTTGCCCACAAGTTACCTTATATTTATTTTGTTTGCATCTTCTAAACATTTTTTTTATTTATAAGATATTTATCCAGTTGAACATCAGCTCCTTGAAGAAAGAACTCTTCTACTCTCCTTCCTTCTCTTTGTTTCATTTGTGCTTTCCTTCCTTCCTCACTTCCCTCCTTCCAATCTATTTCTTTAATTTTTTCCTTCCTTTCCTCCTTCCCTTTCTTCATTTTCTTTCTTTTTTTCTTTCCTTCCTTTATTTTCAATTCCCCTTTTCCTTTCAATCTTCCTTCCTGATTTAAATATATATATTACTTCTAGACCTTCTTTCTCCAGTTCCTCACAGTGTGCATGTTTTGCAGAAACTTCTTATTGCACAGAAAAGTTGTGTTATTGGTGAAGAAATCTTTGAAATGAATTAGGTAACTAGACACTCAAAGTTTAAATGACAGGTTTTTTTTTTTTTTAAAGGAAAGAAATATATCATTGCCAAGAACTTAAAGGAGAATTAAGAGAAAAACAATGTGTCCATCATGAAACATATTAATGGCAATATGCAAAGAAAGATCAGTATTGTTAAGAAAAGAAGGTGGAAGGATCGTGGAAGGAAATGAATAGAAGTAAAAAAGCAATGGGGTGTAACTCTCTCAAAAAACATAAAAGCATAAAGAGTTCTGAGAACTTAATTATGTTGGAGTAAGAAGGATAATACTGAATGACCTGGAAAGGGACAGTTCAGTTCAAGGAAAGCCAGGAGAGAAAGTACATGGATACCAGTGAGTTAAAAGTTAAAATTTAGCCTGAGGGGTGGAGCAAATAAGTGATAGTGTGAAGTCAAGAAGATTTGTGTTCAAATTCAACCTCCAATTTCTTCTTAGTTTTCTCTGAAATAGATTAACACTTAAACCGAATATATGAATCTTAATTCATTTACACTCTCCAAATGTTACCTTCTTCATATAAAAATAAAGTGACTAGACTCCACATTCTCACTCCAAATTTATAATCTTCTTTTGATTTGATAATGGAACTGCAAAAGTTATTGTTCACCCAGAAGATGAAAAAAAAAGGAAAGGCAAAAAGAAGAAGAAATGAATGAAGGAAATAAGGAAGAAAAGATATTATCACCTTTATCCAGATTTTGTAGAGAATTCTTGATGAATTCATAAAAAAAGTAGTAATAAAGAAAGAAGAATGGAGGAAAAGTAAGCCAAATTGAAGGAAATTTATTTGAAATGGTTTGATAAAGACTCCTCAATGTATTAGGTTCAGTCAACATAATTAAACAATAATGTAGACAGACAGATAGATAAAAGTAGAGATAATTTTTTACAAGTGAAATAAAATTTTTCTCTTCCATAAAACCTTCACTATTTCTATCAACTTCTCTTATCTTGCACTTAAAAGATAATATAGATAAAGGATCCTGGACAATGCTTGATAGGTTAAGAATAATCACTCTCAGTGGTATAGTCTTTGAAGGAAAATTAGGTGGGACAAGTTATGATTTACAGTAAAGAGGCTTGGATTTTCAATAAATAAAGAAAATGACTTGAGATCATGACTCCATCATGTATTCCTTTTACCATCATGGTCATATATAAATTATCTCCTTCTCAATGCCATTTTCTTCACACATAAAATGAGAGTTTGGATTAAATTTTTATTAAGATTCTCCAGATATTTACTTATGGTCATATGACTCTGTGGGCCTCTTCCTACTAATCTATGAATTGGTGGGCTATTGAAATAAAAGTTCTCTTCTAGGTCAAAAGTGTATAGGCTTTTATAATTTGTCCAGGAATTGATATTGAAAATTTAATACAAGTAAGAATGAAAGACAGTACATTTAATGTTGGAAGACACCTTAGGGTCATTTAATCAAACCCTCTCACATCACAGATGAGAAAAAATGAAGCTTAGAGAGTTTGAGCCACTTGTCCAAGATACCACAGATAGCATCTAGCAGAGATATGATATAAACATAAGATTTCTGACTTCTAAGCTAGTGCTCATTCTATTGTAACATGGTTATCTAGGCACATGTCTCAGTGCTTTCTTCTGTATGAGTTGACTTAAAAGCATCAATAATTGAAACTGGAGCATGGAAGAAGACACATTTTTAAATAAATAGACTTCAAATAAAAATCCCCATTTCTACTGTGAAATTTGCACAGAATCAAATAGACTATTGATTAAAGGCTCAGGAATAGAGTCTTTGATGAAAAGTTAAGTACCTTTTCTTTCAATTATGATTTGCCTAAAGAAGAAGGAGGTGGAATACAGAAAAAAAAAAAAAATCTTCATTAAAGTTCTAAGAATTCAAAGGAAAAAATGTATTTTTCCTTTATCTGAAAGTGAACCCTAAATCCTGTGTGTTCAAAATTGTTTTAAAATATTTGAATTTATATTTCTTTCTTTATAGTCTAATTAAATGAACAAGACACAAAAACAATGAGATTAGACAGTTTGTCAACCTTTCTTAATTTTATGTGAGGAGTTAAAATCTGTTTCTAACTTTTTTTGAGTTAGTATTTTAGTATATTTTTTTTAGCTCAGCATAGAACAATATAATAAATAAGGCATTTTCAGGAATACAATTTCAGTTCTATGACTGTAATGGGCCAGAACTCTGGAGAAAAGGTGTTAACTCAGTGGAATTGATAAGATAGTGGCTATCCAGTTTAGCATGGTGATTAATAGTTCTCTAGTTCAGTATAAGTACTTATACTTAATATAGTTCTACAAGATTGACACCCATTCTACAAGATTCACACATATGATGATATCATTATAATAGAGTATATAAACTGGGACAAAATCAGCCAGAGACATTTATTCCATCTCCCACCTCTGTGGTGGCTGAAGGCTGGAGCATGACATTCATTCCATCTCGCATCATCGTGTGATTCTCCTCCTTTGCTTCTCCACTGAAACCAAGACTCTGAAGGACTTCCAGAAAACTAGCTGAACCCCAGGTGAAGGATACAGACTATGAAGGAGATAATAACGAATTTGGACTTTATCCCTGGCTATTTCACCATAATAACTCTGCTGAAACAATGGCTGCTCCAAGGACCTCCAGAAAACCAACTGAAACATTACATATGACCTTATTAATTATCTGATACTAAATAATTTTACCTCTCTGAGCCTCAATTTTATCTATAAAGTTAATTAGGCTGTAGTTTCCTCATCTGCAAAGTTAATTTCATTTTACCAATAACGACAAAGTCAGATAGAAATGGATTCCTGAGAACGATATCTTAATTTATAAAAGAACATATTAATTAACATTATCTATATTCTTTTGTCTATGTGTGTTTTCTTGTTACACATTTTCTATTTACATTGTAGTCTGGTTCAGGCAGCACTTAGGAGTATTGTTGGATACAGTATAGTCTATAGGGGCTATGTGTTTGACAACTCTGCACTAGATAAATTTCTAAGTCTCTTTCTTTAGATATAATATTTTCTATTATGTTCTTCATAGACTATTTTATTTTAATCATTCTCTACCCAGATTTCCCTATGCCATTCTCTTCCATACCCCAATTCCAGAAAAGTGCTGAAAAATAAGTTCAGAAATTAAAATCCACAGGAGAAAGTAAAAGAATTAGGAAGAAGCTGCTCGTATTTAGTTTCTATTTGTAACTCCTTTGTAAACAAAAGTTGTGGTGATCTTATCTTTGCAGTGGGATTTTGGATTGAAACTGTCAAGTAAAAAACAAAAGTTAAACAACAATACAAAAAGGCTGGGTGATCCCTCTACTAAATTAGATCACATGGAAATTAATTATTCAGAAAATAGGATAACAGTTTGTTAATTGTTGTTCATCTTTTTTTTTCCTAAGAGAACCAGTAACATAACAGGGTGATATCTTGACTTGTGCATATATTTGATTTAAGTAAGGCAGACTTGTAAACATCCTTCTGACTCAGTCCGTCTTCCAGATTCATTAAAGACTATTGGCAAGACAAGAGTCAGAAGGAATGGCAATGGCCCAGTGTTCAATGACCCTAAATCTTTGATGTCTAACCAATCTCCAAGTGAATCACAGTGCCTGCCTCAGTTATTTCTTATGGCCATAAAATCTTTCTTTTGTTTATCCATTAGTTTGTGTGTGTGTGTATGTGTGTGTATGTGTGTGTGTGTGTATGTGTGTGTGTGTGTGTGTTTTCCAAGGAGGACTAAGGTCTTAGAAGGATCATGACTTAAAAATGTTTTAGATTTAAGAGAGAGAGGGATCTACAAAGTTATCAACCTCATTTCCATTTCTGGACTCATTTAGGTCCAGTGACAAGATATAGATCAATTTAACTGCAGGTGGATCCAGATGCAGCGGGAGACCTTAGCTTATTTAAACTAAGGTCTTTAATTGGTTTAACTGGTTTGATAGAGGCAATGCTCATTCAGTGATTAAGGCTAGAGAAGAAATAAGACAAAAGTGGTCTCTTTTACCTATTAAAAAAAAACCTAAAAATAAATCAAAGTAGTTGGGGAAGACTCTCAAGAGTTTCTGACCAAAAGAGAAATACTAGCTATTTACACTGAGTCACCAGAACCCAAACAATGACCTAGTGAGGCTTGGAATGGGATCTCTTGTTGGCCAATCAATGAGAGCCAGAGTTATTTGTGTTTAAAGCTTTGTCTTAAGAAAAATCTAGCCTGTAAACCCCAAGATACATTGTGAAGTTTCATTCAGCAATTAAAAAAATTCCTATTAACAACACACCTATACCTAAGAGTGTTATATCCTATGTGGACAGATGGAGAAGAGAAAAAGAAAAAGAAGGAAGAAAGGGAAAGAGGAAAAAAGGAAAGGAGGGAGGATGGAAGGGAGGTAAGGAAGAAGGAAAGAAGGAAAATAGGAAGGAAAGAAGGGAGGGAGGGAGAAAAGAAGGCAAGGAGGAAGAGAAGAAGGAAGGAAGTCAGGGGAGGAGGGAGGAAAAGCTGCATTGCCTAATTAAAACTCTACTCATTTCATATAGGGAGAACTCTTCACTTTCTTGGGTAATTCATCAAGAGATTTCTGGATTGTCAGTTATACTCAACCTGGTTTAGTTTGTCTGCCACTACAGTTTTATCAAGGTATGGCTGCTGTCCCAGCTACATATTTTTGGAGGCAGAGATGAGAATCTAAATTGTTTAGTAGATAAAAAAAACTTAGAATTTTACTGTTTTGTGATAGCTCCTACAATCATGATGGTGTAACACATTAAAAGGAGTACAGTGGGTGAAAAGTTGCATTTTATAAGAATGCAGTCTTGCTGTGCTCTGTTTTGTTAAGACTAAAATTGGTTAAAATTCTCAGCATTATAAGTGGGGAGGAGATTGAAAATGTATAAAGCAGCCAGAAGAGGAAAATAGAATAATGAAGGCTTTCAAGTTTTGAGAACTGGTGAAAACACCTGGTAGAATTTATTCTAAAACAAAGAATACTTTTGGTGGGACATGATTTTTGTCTTCTTGAACTTGAAAGGCTGTTATATAAAAGAGAGTTTTGATATATATATATATTTTTTTTCTTTTTGGCCCCAGGTGGTACAACTAGCATTAGTGAATAAAAAGTTTAAGGACCCAAATTTAGGTTTGTTGTAAAATCAACCAATTAGCCAATAAAAAACACACACTTTCACACTTTATTTTTTCCATTTGGAGCTATAAAAAAATTAGAATTGGTTATCTCAGGAGGTAATTAATTTTTCTTGTTAGAGGTATTTGATCAAAAATTGATTACACATTTGACATTTATGTTATAGTGGAGAGTATTTTTCTCCTATAGGCTAAACAACAACTTGAGGATGCTATAGGATGAAAGAGTAAAAAAAAAAATGGAGAAATAGGCCCTGTCCTCAATTTGCTTAAGTACCACCAGAATAAGGGGATATATAACTTGGAATTAAGAGATATGTGAAGACAGTCAGCAGAAAAGCATCATAGATTTTTTTTTTTAGTGTACGTTTTCAGAGGAAGTAGTTTTATTTCCCCCATAACTCACATTGCACACACAAGAGATAGATTCAATTCTTTGGAAAAGTTCATATGGCTGTTATTTTAAACTTTGAGCATAAAAGCCGTATTTGAAAAGTACTGTTGAGCTATGAAGGGCAAAGTCTCTATAAACTCAAGATTCCCCTACCCAAAACTTTTCTAAACACATCCATGTAAAATATCATCAAGAAAACAGATGAAAACCTATAATCTTCATTCTTTAGAATCCTCGAATCCTCATGCAGCCCTTTCTAAGCAGTTACATTTTTGCTCCTGTAGAGAGATGGCCAGATGGTTGAAATTAATTAAATCTCATGCCTTAAGCTCCTTGCGTTCACTCTTTATTGCACTTCCTGGTTTTGCTCTTGCATTCTGAACCATTCAATGTGTCATTCAGATAGGGTAGCTTTTAATTAAAGTACACTCAATGGTGTAATATTCTGTCATTGCAGCACAGCATGTATACTATATTTTATACCTAAACTTTTAATGCACATTTTCATGGTCAATTGAATCAACTGTGTTGAAGGATGATAATAAATAACAGCATAGTAGATTGATCAACTTAATTTTTAAGTGACAAAATGTTTAATGAAAAGTACAATAAAATGCAAGATATACAAGAATGTATAAGTATTGATTAAAGGTCTGGGTCTTCAAGGTTTCCACTGTATTATCTCCAATTATGTCCTCTATGAATCTATTTGATTCTGAGAACAGAAATAAATTTCTAAATTTCACATGCTAATAAATGTTTCATTCTTTTATATTTATCAGGTATTTAACAACAATAACAAAGAATAACTCCATTACATGTCTTTTATCAAAGTTCATTTTAGATCCATTCATATTCAGTTTTAGAATGGAAGTACAGGATTTAGAACTAAAACAAAATATCTCTTCAGTCCCTTTTATGCTGCACCTGGGAGATACTGAGCTAAAAGTAAATTTTCTTGCCCCAAAGACACATGTAGCATATGTCCACAAAACAATGAAAAATAATTATTTTGAAACCAAATCCATTTATTTTAGTTATAATCCACACTGCTTCCAGGTTTAAAAGTTCAAAATTTAGACCCCCTCCTCCCTTTTGTTGTATTCTCCTTGAGCAAGATTAACTTTTTAACCATCTTTGGTTTCTTGGAACTCATTATTATGAAACTTCACTGTGGCTGCCTTTCTTGGACATACCTGCTTCCTGAAGTAAGAGTATATAATGATGTTTAATAGGCCATGAGCAAAATTGTCTTTTCAGTTTGGGACTGACCATATGTTGAACACTTATGAGTTGTACACATTGGAGAAGAATGGTCATATGTGACTTCAAATCTTTATGCCTTTTCAGATGATTAAGCATAATCATAGATGTCAACTAAGTTGGAATATAGCAGTTATTTGTGTTACAAATGAATGGATAAGAAAATTTTAAAAGCATTAAATATATATCACTGTGCTAAACTCTGAGAAAACAAATACAAAAGAAAACAATTTATGTCCATATGGAAGAGAAAGAGAGAGAGAGAGAGAGAGAGAGAGAGAGAGAGAGAGAGAGAGACAACTTCACTAATAGGTGGAGTATTAGTAAGCCAAAGCAAAAAAAAAAAAAAAAAATCTAGTGAGTCATATGATCCTAAGAACCTCACTGGACATCTCCATTTGATAGATGAGGCTGAGGATCTAGAAGGTTATAACTTTCCCACATCCATAGAGTGTACCCATATAAATAGAAAGTAAATCCTCAAAACTGCTAGGCAGTCCTACTCTATTTCCCATGACAACCTTTTATCCTACTTTCCAAGACAGCTTTTTTAAACCTTTTCTTCCCTCATCAAAACTTTTATGGCTCACTCTTCCCTATATCTTATCTGATAATGTTGTCTTATATTTTATAGAAAAATTGATACAATTGCTTATAAATTTCTTCTCTCCTCTTCCCCATCTCCTATCACTATAATACCTTCTGACACTTTCTAATTTCTTCCTTGCCTAGCATGATGAAATGTCCTTATTCCTTACCAAGGTTAACCCCTCTATTTGCTCAAATGACTCCATTTCATTCCATTCCTTCCAACAGATCATCTTCTATGTCTCCTACATTATTTCACTTATTTTCAATCTCTCCCTCTCTACTGGCTTATTTCCCATTACCTGTAAAAATACTTATATCTTCTCTGTTTTGGAAGAAAGACTTACTTGAAGAAGGATATGAATTTACGAAGGAGAAAGAATTGTAAAGATAATTTGGAAGCCTTTAGAACTGGAGAAAAGATCAAAAGATTGAAAGTTAATAATAAATTCAGGAAGCCTTGAATAGTTGAAGTGATGAGCTCAAGGAGAAACACATTGTTTAAAATAGGAAAGGAAAGGGAGCCTAAGAAGAAGGATTTGAAGATATAACCAAGAAGACAAGATAAAGGTTATGACCGCAAGAAGATAGAATCAAACTAAAAGAGAAGAGAAGGTCTTTAAAAAACCAAGAAAAATATAAAAAAGCCTCAGTATAAGAAATGGATTTCCAAGAATTCTGTTATGACTTTATCACATAAAAAGGTGAATTCTGCATCTGCTATCCTAATCCCATATAAATGATGACAGCAAGTTCAGGAAAACAGACCTTTATGAAAGAAGGCCTGCAGAGAAAACATTGAATGAAAAGAATATATATAAAGTACATATAGCAGCAGATGATCTCATTTAGACCTCTGACACAGCTACACAGGCTTATGATTTGCCTCCCTCCAACTATAAAATTGTTATATTATTGATTTGACAACTCAGAATTGGTTGTAAAGATTCTACTCACCTTTGGAAAATTCACGATGCAGTTCTCACATATAAACAATCAGCAGAACTTTAAAAAAATACATGATGTACACAACTTGTAAGAAAAGTTAAGAGTTTAGAAAATAAAATTCCTATACTACAGGAAAATTATCAGAAATAACACAAATGAAGTCTCAGAGCATCAACAAGTAGATTTGGATAGAAAACTTTATAGATTCAGTCATAAAACTCATAAGTTTAAATAAAGACTTGAAAACATTTCTCTTACACTATAGCATTGTGACAGAGGATTTGAAGGTAGGAAGGAAAAAATGATACATCTTTAAAATAATGCTGTAATGAGTCCTACTTAATCAGTTTTACTATATGGAGTATTATCCATCATCTTGTCTAGAATAATTTCCAAAAAGTGCCTATTATTACTACAGGATGTTAATTTTTTGAAGGACAGATAGTTCTCTTTAATCAAACATTTTTCAAATGTTTCCTATGTGCCAAACATTCTTCTAGGTACTGGGGCTACAAAGATAAAAGTGAAATGCCATCAAAGAATTTGCATTCAATAAAAGAATATAACATATAAATACAAAGATAATATGATAAAGTCACAGAAATTTGGAGCAGGGAGCAGGGACATGGTTTCCAGGGGAGAGTACTTGCAGCAGCTGAAGGTGGGATTCAGGAAGTCTTGTAGAAAGAGATATCAAAGCAGAGTTTAAAAAAACAAAAACAAAAACAAGAAATTCTAAGGGATAGGGAGGACAGGAGAAGAGTAAGAGTACATTCCAGACAGAGAAAAAAAAAAAGAAGACAAAACAAAAACAAGGCATTGGGAAATGGAGTTTTATGGTGTCCTATGGAGAACAAAAAGAAGAGGTTTGACTGAACTATAGAATGCCAGAAGAATAATGTATATGGTTAAGAAGGGAATTTCTATTTATGATATATGGTAAACATATGCTCATTCAGATTCCTCATTAAATTTATTACTCCCAAGCTATATGCAAAATACTTTATGAAACTTTAGGGGAGGTAAGAGATGACTATGACTTAGCCTTATCTGTCATGGAATTTACAATCTTGTAAGCTGTGCTTTTTCCCTTGGTGATCTAATCTGCTCATCATGAAGTACTTACCATCCCTATGGAGAAATGATTTCCAGATTTATATAACCAGTTCTTGTTTCTCTTTTGAGCTACATTCATATGTCCCTAATATTCATTTACACATCTCAAACTGAACAATTTATATCCATCTTGAATTATCTTAGTTCTCCTATCTTCTGAATGTACCTAATCCTATTAATGGCATGATGTTTTTCATATTTACTCAGACCTGCAACCTTTGTAACATCTGTTTCTCATTCTTTTTATTCTTCATATTCAATCTGATGACAAATTTTCTTTGTAGCATCTCTCATAAATGCCCATTTATCTCTACTCAAACTGTTATCCAGGCCTTTATCACATCTTGCTTATTTTTTTTTTTTTTGCATTAGCTTTCCATATGTTTTCTCTGACTCAAGACCTTCTATATACCAATCTGTTTTTTACTTGACTTCCAAAGTGATTTTTCTACAGCATAAATATTATTACCATGTTATTCCTCCTTCTCAGTAAGTTGTAGCCTTAAAACCTCCAGGATAAATATAAACTTTTCTTTTAGGCATTTTAAGATTCTTATAATCTGGCTCCTTGCTGCCTTTCCAGTTTTCTCATACTTTATTCCTGTCCATCAACTCTACTATGCAGTTATACTGGCTTCCCTGCTATTCTCTCCCCCACCCCCATTTCCTCCACTAATTATAAAGACTATTTTGAATATTCATTAAAAAAATAGTCCCAAGTTTGTTCTCTTGTTCTCTCTCTCCTTCTCCTCCTATATCCTCCCTAAAAGAGTAAGGAATTTGATGTAGGTTATATATGTACAATAATTTAAAACAAACTTCAGTATTGGTCATGTTGTGAAAGAAGAAACAAACCAAAAGGAAAAACAATGAAAATCATGTACTTCCCCAAAAAAAGAAAGCAAAAAAAAAAAAAAAAAAAAAAAAAAAAACTTATTTGATTCTTTCCATGCTTATTATTCTTTTTCTTTTCTGTCCTTTGTAGCTAAATTTCTTAAAATGGCCATCTAGAATTGGTGCTTCCTTTCTCCTTACAATCCGGCTTCTCAAATTATTATTCTCCTAAAAGTCCTCTCTCAAAAATTACTAATCATCTTTGCACTGCCAAATTCATCTATTTTTCCTTCTCAATCTTCATTCTCCTTGATCTTTCTCAAAATTTTAAAAATACTGAGAGGGAGGCAGAGCCAAGATGATGGAATAAATTCAATAACTTTCCTAAACCCTCTCCAAATTGCTTCAAATCCCTTGAAGTAATGACTCTAAACAAACTTTAGAGTATCAGAACACCCCAAAGATGAAGTAGTACATTTTCTTTTCTTTTTTTTTTTCTTTATAACTTTTTATTGACAGAACCCATGCCAGGGTAATTTTTTACAACATTATCCCTTGCACTCACTTCTCTTCCGATTTTTCCCCTCCCTCCCTCCACCCTCTCCCCCAGATGGCAAGCAATTCTATACATGTTAAATAGGTCTCAGTATATCCTAGATACAATATATGTGTGCAAAATCAAACAGTTCTCTTGTTGCACAGGGAGAATTGGATTCAGAAGGTAGAAATAACCCAGGAAGAAAAACAAAAATGCAAACAGTTTACATTTATTCCCCAGTGTTTTTTCTTTGGGTGTAGCTGCTTCTGTCCATCATTGATCAATTGAAACTGAGTCGAAGAAATCCACTTCCATCAGAATACATCTTCATACAGTATCGTTGTTGAAGTATATAATAATCTCCTGGTTCTGCTCATTTCACTTAACATCAGTTCATGTAAGTAAGTCTCTCCAAGCCTCTCTGTATTCATCCTGCTGGTCATTTCTTACAGAACAATAATATTCCATAACATTCATATTCCAGAAGTAGTACATTTTCTAGCCAAAGGCAATTTAGAAGTTCAGAAGAAAATGTCTGGGATACTAAGTGAAACTCTTGGGACATTATGCTCTAGCACAGCCCCAGAGTCAGCCCAACCTAGACCAATACCTGAACTCTGAATTAGCATCAGTACTTTTAGTTTTCAGACCTCCCAGCTCAGAGACATCAAAGAGAACCTGGAAGGTCAGAAGAAAAGGTCTGTGGAAGCAAAATGGGAGTCCAGAGCACAATCCCAGTGTAAGCCAGTTCTGGCCCCAGCTTCAGCATGAATCCCTGAATTTGCAGCAGGGCTGGATGCTTCTGAATTTCTCAGCCTGGAGCCACCAGGATGAATTTACAATGTAGGTGGAGAGCATCTGTGGCAATAAGGTGGGAATCTAGTGTGCAGTTCCAATGAAGCCCTGGTTAGCAAAGTTCCAGCCCCAGCCAGCACACTAGATATTACACTCACATCAGTAAGAGGACACACCTAATAATTTCAGGGCAGAAAGTAATGGTTGCAATCATATTTCTAGAAGAATTTATGAAAATAACTGCAAAAAAATCCTGAAGCTTGGGACAGCATACCCTTCACCCTAGAGAAAGAATCCTACTTTAAGAAACACTTAAAAGCTGAGAAACAGGTTAGGAAAATGAGCAGAAAACTTAAAAAAAAAGTTTCTGATCATTGAAAGTTATTATGATGACAAAGGGATCAAACACACACTCAGAAGATAACAAAGTCCAAGCTCCTAGATCCAAAGCCTCCAAGAAAAGAAAAAAATAAGAATTGAGCTCATTCCAGGGAAGAGCTTAAAAGAAACTTGAAAATCAAGAAAGGGAAAGGAAAAATTAAAGCAAGAATTGAGAATGGGGCAAGAGGAAATACAAAAAGGTAGTGAGAAGAATGCTTTAAAAAGCAAAATTGGCCCATTGGGAAAGGAGATACAAAAGTTCACTGAGGAAAATAATTCCTTAAAGAATATATTTGAGCAAATTACTTTATGAGAAATTAAGATAAAATAAAGCAAAACCACCCCCAAAAGAGAAAAAATGTGAAATATCTCATTGGAAAAACAACTGATCTGGTAAAATGTTCCAAGAGAGATAATTTAAAATTCAACCATCTACCTGAAAGTCAAAATCAAAAAAAAAAAAAAAAAAAGAGCCTGGATATCATATTTCAAGAAATTATCAATTACCCTAGTACTCTACATCCAGAGAATAATACAGAAATTGAAAGAATTCAACAACCACCTCCTGAAAGACATACCAAAATAAAATCTCCCAGGAGGCATTATAGCCAAATTCTACCACTCCCAGGTGGAAGAGAAAATATTGCAAGCATGCAGAAAGAAACAATTCAAGTATAGTGGAGCAAGTCAGGATAACAAAAGATTTAGCAGCTTCTACATTATAGGATCTGAGGACTTAGAATGTGATATTCCAGAGAGTAATGCATCTAGGATTCCAACCAGGAATCACCCACCCAAAAAAACTGAATGTAATCCTTTAGAGAAAAAAGGTGATCATTCAATGAAACAAAAGATTTTCAAGTATTCATGGTGAAAGACTAGAGCTGAATAGAAAATTTGATTTTGAAATACAGGACTCTAGAGAAGCATAAGGAAGTAATCAGGAAAAGGAAATCATAAGGGAATTAATATGGTTTATCTGTTTACATTATTACATGGGAAGATGATACTTGTAACTCATTATAATTTTCTCTTTATTATGGCAATTAGAAGAAGTATATATATATATATATATATATATATATATATATATATATATCAGCATGGGTGTAAGTTGAATATGAAGGGAAAATATCTTTTTTTCTTAAATGATGAAATTGGGGTGAGAGAGGAATGTTCTATAAGAAAGGGAAAGGGAGAAATAGAATGGAGCAAATTATCTTCCATTAAAAAAAAAAAAAAGGAATAGAAAATGGCAGAAAGCAGATACAACTTTCTGTTACTTCCTCTGACCTTCTCTCAAACCAATAGTAGATTAAGCCTTTAAACTGGTTTTGGAGTCACAAAACACACAAAAGTACAACATATTTCAATATGAAATTACCTTGGAAAAACCTCAGAACATATCTGAGCCCAAACAGCAGAACAGGGTGCCTGGGACAAGGAACTATGGTGGGGAGTCAGGGAGAAGTCCACCTCCCACACACCTGGAATCTTCTGTGAGCATTTTAGGCTACACTGTCCTGGTTGCAAGTGGGTAATCTAACAGATTTGTTATAAAAGACAAATTGTAAATCACTGAGCCCCCAAAGAAAGCTAGCCACTATTACTTAGCACCAGAAGTAAATCAGCAGAACAGCCCCAGGGTAAATTAAATCAGCTGTCACTGTTTGCATTAAGAACAGACAACAAGCCTTTAAAAATGAGCAAAAAACCAAAAAGAACTCTCACCATAGACAGCTTTTATGGAGAGAGATAATAGACCTCAAATCCTGAGATTCCTAAAGGTAAATCAACTCCAGAAGACATCCCAAAGAGATACATGAGCTGATCCTCATTTCACAAAGCTTTCTTGGAAGATTTCATAAAGGATCTTAAAAGAAAGAAGAAAAATGGGGAACGGAAATGAGATCTTTGCAAGGAAGGATGGGAAAAGCATATAACTCCCTACAAAATAAATATGAAAAAGATACAATTTATTGAAAAAACAGAATTTGTGAAATGAAAAAAGAGGAATGAAAAAAATTTTCAGCAGAGGGGAAGAGGGGTAGGAGAGGGGGAGTTAGTGAGCCTTACTCTAATCAGAATTGGGCTGAAATAGAAAATAAAGTAGATACTCAACAGGAATATAGAAAACAGGAGGGGAATTGGTTTGTGGGAAGGAGGGAGAGTGACAAAAAAAGAGCATATTGAGGGAGGGAGTGGTTAATAACAAAATACTTTGAAGACCTACAGGGTGAAAGTAAAGAGAATAAAAAGGGGAAAATACAATTAGCAAGAGTAATTGTAAAAAAAAAAATGAAGCAAGTTTCTCTGATGGAATATCATTGTGCTCTGGAAAATGATGAGCATGATGTTCTTAGGAAAAAAACAAAACAAAAACAAAAGCAAAAAAACTAAGTTGGAATTTTCTAAATGAACAAAGTGAAATATACTGTATACAAAGTAAAAGCAATGTTCCTGGATGATCAGCTGCAAATGATTTTTTTGTTCTCAATAGGATAATCATCCATAAGTATTTTGAAGTACTTATGATGAAAAATCCTATCCATATCTAGAAAAGGAACGGACAGAATACAAATATGGTTTGAAACATTCTCCTTACTCTTTGTATCTCTCTCTCTTTATTTTAACTAAATTTTTCTTGAGGGTTTTTATTTTCAATTGGGTGGAGATCTATGTTTTCTTTTGCTATAACTTTATGGAAATATTTTTAATAACTTCCCATGGGCTTTCTTAATTGTGGGTGGGGATAAGGGGAAGAATATGGAACTCAAAAATTGTGAAAACAAATATAAAAAAAAGTTTTGAATGTAACTGGGGAAAATTTTAAATAAATACATTTTAAAAAGAAGAAAAAATAATTAAAATGCTGATCACTTTTACCACCTGCTACTGCTCCTATGGAGAGGAATCAGGACATCTTTCTTTCTCTTGGTTTTCCTGTGATGTATTTAACCCATTGTCTCGTTTGATAAATCTTCCTTGCAGAACATCTTATTAAAGCAAAATTATCTTTCAGGAATTTATCATGGACCCTCTTCTCTGCTATATATATTACCTCACTTAGCAGTGTCATAAATTCCCATGGAATTATTTACTGGTTCTTTGCTGATGATTTTCAAATATACCTACCCTTCCCCAATCTCTCTACAGACAGACTTCATATTCAATCTCATTCCGAGGTCTTTTGATTTCAAAATGCAACATCTCTTATATATACTTCTTTCCTCTGAAATTGTCATAACTTTTGGTGAAGACCCTTAACACTTCATTTCACAATTATTGCAATGGTCTGCTCATTGCTCTGCATGTGTCTCTCCACTTTAAATTATTTTTTCTAAAGTGCAGGTCTTATCATATTAATTATCCAATTCAATAAACTCTAATGGTTCCCTATTGCCTCTAGGGAAAAAAAAATAATGCTTTGTTTGACATTCAAAGCTCAAAGGTCCCTTCTTACCTTCCCAACAATTTACACATTTGTCCTAGAAAGTTACTTTTCACTGATCTCCCAATTGTTAGGTAAACAAAACATCCTCTATGATTGTCCCCCATCACAGGTACTTGTTCTGCCTTCTGCTTTATTCAATTTCTCTGATTTCTTCTGAGTCTCAATTAAACAATTGTCTTCTACATAAAAAAAAAAAAAAAAAAAAAAAAACTTTCTCAAAGTCTTTTAATCCTATTGCCTTTCCTCTGTTTTAGTTATTTCCTATTTATATTGTATGTGATTTTTTTTTTTTTTTGCTGTTGTTGTTTTTTGGTTTTTTTTTTTTTTTTTGCATTTTATATATGTGCTTGGTATTATCTTCCCCATTGGATTATAAACTCCTTTAAAGCAAGAACTGTCTCTTGCTTGTTCATGTTCTTAAGATGACAAATTTAGGACTTTTGGCACATAGTAGGCATTTAATAAATATTTATTGATTAATTGATAGAGATGAAATATGAACCCATGTCTTCTGACTTCAGCATCAACATTCCTTCATTAGACCATAATCCTTCTCAGAGATAATGAATTGTAACATAAGGGAGTCAATCAACAAAGAGGCAATGATGAAAATCTTTTTGAACACTGTTCTCTAAATCATCAGTTGAAAACCTGGTTCATGATAGGTAGAGAATAAGTACATATTCCTGGGATAGAGAAAACTCTGGTTTAGATGGAAAACTGCATGTCATGTGAAGTTGCTTGGGCCAGGGCTTACTAGTTCTCAAGAGAATGGTGTGATGAAATTACTCACTTATCAATTAAAGAATTTCTATTCCATAGAAAACACTCCAAAGCTAAGTGTACTGATTTCTCTGCAGATTCTCTGTGTTTTTAAAGATCATTTCTAAAGAGATGTTATAGTGATAGGATGGATAGCCAGGTGATCTTATTGGATGCATAAATGGGATTGACATGTTTCTATATTCTCCTTTATTTCATGTAAAAAGAAGTCCTTTTATTTCCAATTAACCTCAAGCTTTGATGTATTATAGGTTAATTATACAATTTTATTTGTCATAGGCTTTTTCCAATTAGTAATAGTTCTTCCAATTGGATTTTTATTTATTTATTTAATTAATAATTTTGTTTTTTCCTAAGAACATCATGCTCATCATTTTCCAGAGCTCACTAGTATTCCATCAGACAAACTTGCTTAATTTTTTTTTTTACAATTACTATTGCTAATTGCATTTTCCCCTATTAATTATAGGTTTCAGATTCTCAGCCACTCCTAATGTTCATTTATGCCTACATTAACATTTTTGATAGTAGAATAATATTTTTCTCTCATCATCACACTACTACCTTGGTAAAATTTATAAATTGCATTTTTTTTTTTCAGAATAGAAATGAACCCATACCTCTTGGATCCCAAACCAATTTGTTATAATCTCAGACAAAACATTATTTAGCATAAAGATAGTTGGACTGAGTCAAAATAACTTAATTTTATTTCTGTATGTAATGTGATATTAGAAAAGTCATTTAACATGTCTTCTCAGTTTCTTCCTCTATAAAATAAGCAGAATAATAACAATCATCTTACAGTGTTTTGGAGGAACATGTTCAATGAGATTAGACATGAAAAATGTTCTAAAATTATTAGTTCTTATTACTATCATTTTAATCAACAGCAACATCATTATCATTATTGACTTACACATCTTTCCCATAAGATTCAGAGGGAAATAGCTTCAGGATAAGTAACTATCCAATTATCATTCCTCTATGCTCAATGTCCTACATCTTATTACACAACTGGATCAAACAACTAGTGTGTGTGTGGTTTAATAAAACATTTTAGAATGTTAAGCTCCTCCTTAATGACTGAAACTATATATAGTTACAGGTTCAATAAAAGACAAGACCAAAAAAGTTAATATAGGTCTTCCCCTTTACCACAGATTTTTGATATTTTTGGCCAGTTTTCTATATTTTAATTCTTTTAAATTAATTTTACCCCGTGTAGTTTGGATACAAAGATTGTTTGTGTTTATAACTATTGAATATAAATGTACACACACATACACATATAAATATACATGCACATATAAGTGCTTACATAAATACATTCATAGACATTGATAGACATGCAGATAGATACATAGATACATAGATACCACAGATAGATAAGGCAGCTAAGTAGTAGAGTGGATCAAGTGTCTGTCCTGGAATTAGGAAGAGTCTTTTTGAATTCAAATCAGGCCTCAGACACTTAACAGCTATGTGGCTGTGGGCAAGTTATTTAACCCTGTTTGTCTCAATTTCCTCATTAGGAAAATGAGATGGAGAAGGTAATAGAAAGTCACTTTAATATCTTTGCCAAGGAAACTCTATGTGAAATCATAAAAATTTTATTTGACAGAAATGAATGAAAACAAGTGTGTGTGTGTGAATGTGTGTATATGTGTTGACTCTGTTGTTCCATTGTAAAACCTTGGGAGTAAGAGCATTTTGTAAATCAGATTTCTAAAATCACTCATATATTAATGTGCCTATTATATAAAGTGTGCCCTTGGATTTAGACAATTCACTTCACATCAATTCATGAAAGTATTCCTCTACAGTATTACTTCCCATAAAGACACCTAGGGAAGTCAATAGATAGAATGATTGGCCTGAAATCAGAAAAGTCTCAGTTTAAGTCCAGCCATAGATGGTTAGTAGTTGTGTGACTTGGTCAAAGTACTTGACCTCTGTCTATCTCAGTTATTGTAAAAGTAAAGTAAGAAAATAATAAGTATCTACCTTCAAAAATTATTGTGAGATTAAAGAGACAATATTTGTAAAATTCTTATTAAAAAGTTGCACATAGACATTACTTAATAAGATTTGTTTCCTTTCTTCCATTTTACCCCTGAAACTTTTTCTTCTTATTTTTCATAACAATATTATTTCATTGTATTAATATACCAAGGTTTGTTGAGTCATTCCAAAATCCAAGTTCACCCTTCCCCCATCCCATTTTCTGAGTTTTTGCTACAGAACAAAAAAGCTTTTTGCTACAGAACAAAAAAGTTTTAAATACCCAAGCCTGGGACAGTTTGTCTACCTTCTTCACTTCTCCCCCTAAAGACCAAGGACTTTAATTATCCTGATTCTGGCTGACCCTGAAGCCCTCCAGGAAGCTAGCCTGTACTTTACAAATTATTTTTTTGTCAGTTGACTTTTTTTTTTAATCTCCGTTTGCATTTGGCCACTTTTAACAGTTATTTTAATCATTGTATTTTTTTTTTTTTTTTTACATTTCACCAATTCCATTTTTAAGGAGTTGTTCACTTGTTCTATTTCAAGAATTTTATTTTTCACCAAGTAGTTTTCAAGAAGTTGTTTTCTTCAATATATATATATTTTCCATTTTACCAAATGTATTTTCAAGGAGTTGTTTCTTCAATCAATTTCTGTATTTCATTTACAGTCTTCTGCAAAGCTCTCATTTCTTTCCCCTATTTTCTACTATCTCTCTTTTAAGATCCTTTTTCACATCTTCTAAGAGTCTTTTGAGTTGGAGAACAGTTTATGTTATCTTTGGAAGCTTCATGTGGAGGTGATTTTTCTGTAATGTCCTCTTCTGGGTTTGGGCTCTGTTTTTCCATTGCCATAGTAGTTCTCTATGGTCAGAACTCTTTTTCTTTTTTCCCTATTTTCAAAGGTTGAGGTCTGCTCCTAGAGCACAAGATACATTTTCCAGAGCTTCCTACACTGGGAAAAAGGGGTTTCTCATTAACTATCTTGGGGCTGGTAGTATTGCAAACTTTCCAATGTCCTGGGTGGATCTTGTGAAGTACTTCTTGTTATGCTGGGGTTTGGGGATTCATTATTTGCTTTCTGTAGTTGCACTGAAATTCCCACAGTTAGTCTGGTAATCAACTGGCTTCTGAATCAGAGCAGAGTATCCAAGGCTGCTGTATTTTGGCTAAAAGTGTCTTACTAGTTTCCCTGCTTGGGGCTTCTCTTCCCTGGGCCTCTCCAGGTTACATCTGTTTTGGACCTTGTTCCCTTTTGTCCAACTGAGATAGACCTTTCCTGAAATCCTTTCAAGAAATCAAATGTTGGAAAGTTATAACACTCCAAATTTGTTTTGGTTCTGACATACTAAAATCTGTGTGATATTCTAAAATATTGATCTAATATTCACTCTGAAAGAAGCCAGAAAATCCTGCTTACTCTTTGCCAGATTGACTCCACCTCCTTAATTTTTTTTCTTTCATTCTTCTTTCCTTATATGTTTCAAAATTTTACCATTTTCAACTGTCCAGTAGTCGAAAACTTTTCCTTTATTTGAATTGGTGATAAAAATCTCTCAATAGAACTTTGTAATTAAAAATATAGGTGTGGTGTAAAAAGCACTTGAAAATGGAAAATACTCATTCAACTGATATAGTTCAACAAAAATATAAGACATAGGGTCCATTTTCTCAACACTATGGATAGTGTTGGAAAGTCTAAGTAAAGTTGAAAATGGTAATAGGATAAAAATGATAAAATAAATCTTGTGGGTGAAAAGGCTTTTAAACATTCAAGGAATCACTAAAAATAATGAGAAAAAGAAACCACACATACAAGCAAGCCTGAATACATGTTCTTTTAGGCTGAATAAGTAAGGATCTGAGAGCTGAAAGATGAATCAATATTATTTGGATGAAAAATCTTCAGGTCTCTTTTCAAGACATATAAATCCTGGGAAGTGATGGCAGAGAGCAAAAAGTATGAAGAGTTTTGAAAATTTATGTATCCATATATTATACAACATTCATCATTTAACTTTAAAAAACCATTAGAAAAAAATTTGTGAAAAAAGGTAAAAAAGTTAAAATTATGATATATACCTTCTCTGCATGAATTCCTTCTATAGTAAGGTCTCAATAAATGTAACGAGAAGAAATACCTACACAAATAATTTGGATAATCAATTAAATGTATCATATTTATATGCATATCCATCAAAATGATATTGTATATATGTTTCCATGCCTGCAAACAAATATATATGTGCCCACATTTATACATATACATGCATATATTCATATTAGTATGTGCATTTATGTAATCTATACTATACATGTACAGATGTATGTTTATGTACTCATGTGTAACCATATGATTATATATGTATATTTAAATTAATATACATATGAAAACTCATATTTTCATTTCAAGGGAAGAAAAACAAGTTACTTTTTCTTTGTATAAAATTGTAAATATTTTTGAACCCCTAGAGGCAATGGGACTAGTGTTTTGAATATTTAACATAGAATATTGTCACTTTTACATAGATTTTAGAAATGTTCAGATATATTAATAATACATTATTTCTTACATATATATATATCATGTTTATGTACATGTCAATTTACATAAATTGTATACATGCACTCATACAAAAACACATATATCTGCTTGTTGTCTCTCACATTATATTCTGACTTTCTGAATGTCAGAGATTATCTTTTGCTGTTTTTTGTATCCACAGTTGTTAGCACAGGGGCTGGAACATTGTAAGCACTTAATGAATGTGTATTGACTGACTGACTTTCCACAGAACCACCAAATGAAAACATTTGAATTAAAGTGAAAAACAACTTAGTAACTGACTATTGAAATTCATAACTTAACAATAATTTGCTTTGAAAAATATTAGATGAACAATCATGCAAACTTTTCTTGAGGTTTTCCCATTATTTTAGGACAATAGATTACTTTTATTGAAAAAAATTGCTTCTTCTTGAGGAAAAAAATGATTTTTTATTGTGCTAATTTTTATGTGATGTTATGTCTAATTATGTCTTTCTCACATGATATCTGTCCTTATACACATAGTTTGGGGAATCAAATAAAACTATTCCACATGATAGCTATTTTGATTCAATGAGACTCCTAGCAAGGTGCCTTAGGATGGCTTCCCACCTTCTCACTTCTCTCTCTCTCTCTCTCTCTCTCTCTCTCTCTCTCTCTCTTTGTCTCTCTTTTATAATGCCTAGTTTTCTTCAAAACTCAGTTTTACTGTAATCTTCCAAATGAAAACTTCCCAACTGCTATAGTCCTACACTATCTGCAAAACCTTGTATCTCATTTTTTATATGTCTATATATGCTTATATGAAGCAGCAATATATGTGCCTTGATTTTAGGGAGTAAGAACTGATTAAAAACCCCATTTATGTAGCATATTAGCAGTGTAACCTGGAATCATGTATCTAATATCCAAATGTTCTAGCTAAATTAAGTTTACATAAGGTTGGGAAGTTGAGGATCTGCATCAGTACTGGGAATTCCTTAATTGAATATTATCTGGACCAATAAAATGATGTGTGCATCCCTCCTCTCTCTCTGTCTCTCTCTGTCTCTCTGCTCCCCCCCCCATCTCTTTTTCATTCTGTCTCTCTGTCTCTGTCTCTCTGTGTGTCTCTTTCAATTTCCGTGTCACTCTCTGTGTGTCTGTGTGTCTGTGTGTCTGTCTGTCTCTCTCTCTCTCTCTCTGTGCTATTATATTTAAACACATTATAACCTCCTTGAGTGCAAGTTTTTTTTTTTTTTTTTTCTTATTTCTCTTTGAATCTCCAGTACTTTGTGTAATGACTGGGAAGTATTAGATTTGTAAAATCCACTATTAGAGTAAATGATATATTTTCCAACATAAACATTTTTTTTTCTTCTTTCAATGGTTCCTCAAGTAGCAGTAACTCAAAACACTTCCCTTTCTAGATTGCCCTTCCATGAATACTTACTATTTACCATTTCTTACAATATAATGCTTCTAAAACACAGAACAATCAATATACTCTACCCCAATCAAAGTAAAATATCACTTAAATCTCCTTTTTCTTGGATGTTTTACCTCACTTAATGCAGTTAAAATCCACATTTCCTTACCTGGCTTCTGATACACACTGCTGAGTCACTGAGCTTGTATCAAAGTGAGAATTCAGAGAAATTAGGGAAATTAAGGAAATTAAACAATCAAAGGAAGAAAAATAAATAAACAGATTAAAAATGTACAGAAGCATTCAACTAATAAATGTTTTATGGTCTTATGGAAAAAACACTGGATAACATATTAGAAGATTGTGTTCCAAATGCTGACTTTATGTCTGTTTGCTTACATTTATAACTGACGATTAATTGCTAAACTCCAAACCTCATCTAAAAATTTAATCTAATAAGAATAAGAAATACCATTACTCCACAGAACTTATTCCACATACTTCATTTTAACCTGCCTTGTTGAATTTATGATTTACCATTTGACTATAATTTTGTTCTTTTAAAAAGATGTCTTGCTATATTTTATATTTAAATCACTTGTGTGATTTACCCATGTCTTGTTTCTCCTATTTCAATATACCCATCCTTTATTTTAAGAAAAGAAAAAATACTACTAATAAGAGAAAAAGCAAAACATTAAACATTCAATAAATATTGATTTAATATACCGTTCTTTTCTTTTTTTAATTGGGTTAGTAGAAATTTATCAGTTTTATTATTTTTTTTCAAAGAAAGAGCCTCTATGTTTTGTTAATTCTTTCATCTTTTGGTTACACACACACACACACACACACACACACACACACACATTCTATTTATCCCCCATTACCTATATTTGAAATTCATAGAGACTTCTAATGAACATTTCTTTAATGAAACTGAATTGAACAAAAATACACATGAAACAAGCAAAACTTGGATTTAGGAAGATGGTTCAAATCCTTTTCTTACACTTATTGGTTGTGTGAATATGGGCACATAAGTCACTTAATATCTCTGTACTATAATTAAATCTTCTTTATCATATTCATTTATGTTTTTTACTATAAAGGTATTCTGGTTGCTTCTCAAAAGACCTCAATCTGCTAACTTAATTCAACTCTCTATGTGGAGAGGAAGGGGAAATCGATTCCAAAAAAATTGTTAAGAATATAACTTAGGAGAGATAGTGGATCATTCTTAGTAAAAATGCAATCGATTTCACATGATTAGGAGTTTATTTTGATTGGTTACATACTGAGCACAGTAGATATTTTCTAAAAAGTTTTGAATCAATTTTGGACCTGTCTTTGATGGACAGACTCCATTGTTCATAATTTCTGGTAAGAAACTTTACAGTAGAAAGAAAGATCATAAAAGTTCTTCCCTTCAGAAGGCTATATTTTCCAATAAACTGGTATAAACCATTGACCTGTCTCATTGTTCTTACCTTGTAAATAAAGATAATAAAATTTCTGACTAGTATTTTCAAAACATAAGAGCATGAGTTAAAGAAATCTGGAAGTCAGAACTAAGGTCTGATTTTACATTCAGGAAAGTATTTGTTTCCAGAGTTATCAGAGAAAGTGATCTTCATATGTAGAGGACTGGAACTATGAGAAAGGTATACTTGAAACAAGGATACTTACAACAAGGTGTTAACTCAGTGGAATTGATGAGATAATAGTCTTCTAGTTTACATATGGTACTTACTTAGTACTTACTTACATAGTACTTACTATGGTGATGTAATGGTTCTCTAGTATACACATATTTATTATGCTGTGATGATGTAATTATACTGAGGTATTTAAGGGCTGAGATTACTGGAAATGAGATATTCCATCTCTGATTATTCTCCTGGTGATTCTCCTGCCTCCTATACTCCTCCACTAAGATCAAGACTGGTCAGACTGTGACAGACACAGACTGTGAAAAAGATAAGACTGTGAAGGAAACAATAATTCTCTATTCCTGTCCATCCTCATGGTGACTATCCTGCTGAAACTAAGACCCATCCTGAGGTCCTCCACAAAGCTAGCCTAGACATTACATTCATAAACAAACCCTATTGAAGTTTTTTACTTGAAAATCATTTCTCATATGGAGATGAACTTGGTAAACTAATTCTATATAGGAAGGAATCTCTCTTCCCCAGAGAGATGGTAAGAATATATATATACTGAAAGTATTGGGAGAAAATGTTTGTTCTTTTTTTATAGCTTTTTTATTTACAAGATATATGCATGAAGAATTTTTCAGCATTGACACTTGTAAAACCTTCTGTTCCAACTTTTCTCCTCCTTCTACCCACCACCTCTTCTAGATAGCAGGCAGACCAATATGTGTTAGATATGTTAAAGTATATATTAAATACAATATAAGTATACATATCCATACAGTTATTTTGCTGGACAAGAAGAATCAGACTTTGAAATAATGTAAAATTAACCTGTGAAGGAAATAAAAAATGCAACAGGACAAAAAGAAATGGATTGGAAATTTATGTAGTGGTTCACACCCACTTCCCAGAGTTCTTTCACTGAGTGTAAATAAAGATTGAACAAGTGGAACTGATTAGTTCATCTCATTGTTGAAGAGAACCACGTCCATCAGAATAGATCATCATAGAAATTGAAACTATTTCTAGCTATATGAAAAGATGCTCCAAAGCATCATTAATCAGAGAAATGCAAATTAAGACAACTGTGAATGTTTGTGGGAGCCCTCTTTGTAGTGGCCGGAAATTGGAAACTGAGTGGGTATCCCTCAATTGGAGAATGGCTGAATAAAGTGTGGTATATGAATGTTATGGAATATTATTGTTCTGTAAGAAATAACCAGCGGGATGATTTCAGAAAGGCCTGGAGAGACTTACATGAACTGATGTTGAATGAAATGAGTAGGAGCAGGAGATCATTATATACTTCAACAACGATGATTAATTCTGATGGACGTGGCCCTCTTCAACAATGAGATGAAACAAATCTGTTCCAATAGAATAGTAATGAATTGAACCAGCTACACCGAGCGAAAGAACTCGGGAAATGAGGGTGAACCACTACATAGAATTTCTAATTCCTCTATTTTTGTCCATCTGCATTTTTTATTTCCTTCACAGGTTAATTGTCCACTATTTCAAAGTCTGATTCTTCTTGTGCAGCAAAGTAACTGTATAGACATGTATACATATATTGTATTTAACATATACTTTAACATATCTAACATATATTGATCTACCTGCCATCTGGAGGAGAGGGTGGAGGGAAGAAGGGGAAAAGTTGGAACAGAAGATTTTGCAATTGTCAATGCTGAAAAATTACCCATACATATATCATGTAATTAAAAAGCTATATTAAAAAAAAAGAATTGATCATTATATAGTATTGTTGTTGAAGTATATAATCTCCTGGTCCTGCTCATTTCATTCAGAATCAGTTCATGTAAGCCTCTCTAAGCTTTTCTGAAGACCTCCTGCTGGTCATTTCTTAAGAACAATAATATTGCATAACATTCATGTACCACAATTTATTCAGCCATTCTTCATTTGATGGGCATTCACTCAGTTTCCAGTTTCTAGCCACTACAAAGAGGGCTGCCTCACACATTTTTGCCATGTAAGTAAGTCCCTTTCCCTTCCTTAAGATCTCTTTGGGATATAAACCCAGTAGTAACACTGCTAGATCAAAGGATATGTAGAGTTTGATAACTTTTTGAGGATAATTCCAAATCGCTCTCCAGAATGGCTGGATGTATTCACAATTCCACCAACAATGTATCAGTGTCCCAGTTTTCCCACATCCCCTCCAATATTCACCATTATCTTTTCCTGTTATCCTAGCTAATCTCAGAGGTTTGTAGTGGTATCTCAGAGTTGTGTCTTAATTTACATTTCTCTGATTAACAATGACGTGGAGCATCTTTTCATATGGCTAGAAAGAGTTTAAATGTTCTCATCTGAAAATTGTTTGTTCATATCCTTTGATCATTTATCAATTGGAGAATGGCTTTATTTCTTATAAATTAGAAGAGTCAATTCTTTCTATATTTTGGAGATGAGGCCTTTATCAGAACTTTTGACTGTAAAAATGTTTTCCCAGCTTATTGATTTTCTTCGAATCTTGTCTGCATTAGTTTTGTTTGTACAAAAACTTTTCAACTTGATATAATCAAAATTTTCTATTTTGTTATCAATAATGATCTCTAATTCTTCTTTGATCATAAATTCCTTCCTTATCCACAGGTCTGAGAGGTAAATTATCCTATGCTATTATAAATAAATCTCATTCTTTATGCCTAGATCATAAACCCATTTTGAAATTATCTTGGTGTGTGGTGTTAAATATGGGTCAGTGCCTAGTTTCTGCCATACTAATTTCCAATTTTCCCAGCAGTTTTGGTCAAATAGTGAATTCTTATCCCAAAACTTGCAGTCTTCACGTTTGTCAAACATTAGATTATTAAAATTATTGACTATTTTGTCCTATGAACCTAAGCTATTTCACTGATCAACTTGTCTATTTCTTATCCAATACCAAATGGTTTGGTAACTGCTGCGTTATGATCTAGTTTTAGATCTGGTACAGCTAGGCTACCTTCATTTGATTTTTTTTTTTCATCAGTTCCCTTGAAAGTCTTGACCTTTTGTTCTTCCAGATGAATTTTGTTGTTATTTCTTCTAGGTCATTAGAATAGTTTTTTGGGAGTTGATTGGTATAGCACTAAATAAATAGAATAATTTAAGTAGTAAGTATTGTCATCTTTAATATTAGCCTGACTTATCTAGGAGCACTTAATATTTTTCCATTTGGTTAGATCTGACTTTATTTATGTGGAAAGTGTTTTGTAGTTTTGCTCATATAGTTCCTCACTTCCCTTGGCAGATATATTCCCAAATATTTTATACTATTGGCAGTTACTTTATTTATTTTTTTATTTTTTTTAAATATAGAAAGCACTTATCTGTTGTTCATTTCTATGAGAAATGAGAATGACAATTCACATTTCTATGATGCTTCCTGGCTTACAAGGTATTTTCCTTATGATAGTCCTGAGAAGTAGACAATGCAAATAGTATTCTTATTTTATAAATGAGGAAACTGAGACTCAGAGAGATTAAGACTTTTCTAAAGTTATATGGGTAGCAATCAATTAGTGAGATCAGAGCTAGACCCTAGTGTCTCTTATTTGTTTTAGCTTCAGGGATTTGGATTTGGGCTATCTAAGGTCAAAGGTTCAAATCTATCTTGGTACTGTTTTTATATAGCTGAGAAGCTAAGAATGATTTTTACATTTTAAAATAGAATTTTGTCAAATTTGCAAATAAAAATAACTTTTAGCTCCCATATAAAAAACAGCTGTGGCAGCTTGATTTATAATAGTTTATCAACTCCCTTTACTAGAACATTAGCTCCCCAAGGGCAAAGATCCCACAGAATTGCAGGAGCATATTAACTTAGACCTGTAAATGACCTTGGAGATGATGTGAAATGACTTGCCTCAGATTGCATCTTATAGCTTTATATTATTACAATACATATGAACATGTATATATTTTATATTATAACTCTATAACACAACTAAAATTGATTCCTTATCTAATTTCTCATGATAACTGTTTCAAACCTTCCTCTCTATCCTCTTGATCCTGTTGTCTATACTTTACAGCAAATGACTTAAACCTCCAACTTTGTGAAAGCTACAGACTAGGCCTTCTCATTGGCCTTACTGCTTCCAGGCTCACTCTCACCAATTAAACCTTTAAAACACTAGCAAAACTTTTTCTGCAGTACACGCTTGACCATATATATTTTTAAAATCATTATAACTTTTTATTGACAGAACCCATGCTTGGGTAATTTTTTACAATATTAGCCCTTGCACTCACTTCTGTTCCAACTTTTCCCTTCCCTCCCTTCATTCCCTCCCCAGATGGCAAGCAGTCCTATACAGGTTAAATATATCACAGTATATCCTAGATATGCTATATGTATGCAGAATTGAACATTTCTCTTGATGCACAGGAAGAACTGGATTCAGAAGGTAAAAATAACTCGGAAAGAAAAACAGAAATGCAAACAGTTTACATTCATTTCCCAGTGTTCTTTCCTTGGGTGTAGCTGCTTCTGTCCATCATTGATGAATTGAAACTGACTTAAATCTTCTCTTTGTCAAAGAAATCCACTTCCATCAGAATACATCCTCATACAGTATCATTGTTGAAGTTTATAATGATCTCCTGGTTCTGCTCATTTCACTTAGCATCAGTTCATGTAAGTCTCTCCAAGCCTCTCTAATTCATCCTGCTGGTCATTTTTTATAGAACAATAATATTTGATAACATTCATATACCACAATTTACCCAACCATTTTCCAATTGATGGACATCCATTCATTTTCCAGTTTCTAGCCACTATAAGCAGGGCTGCCCCAAACATTATGGCACATACAGGTCCCTTTGCCTTCTTTAGTATCTCTTTGGGTTATAAGCTCAGTAGTAGCCCTGCTGGATCAAAGCGTATGCACAGTTTGATAACTTTTTGGGCATAATTCTAGATTGCTCTCCAGAATGGTTGGATTTGTTCACAACTCCACCAATAATGCATCAGTGTCCCCGTTTTCCCACATCCCTTCCAACATTCATCATTATTTTTTCCTGTCATCTTAGCCAATTTGCCAGGTGTGTAGTGGTATCTCAGAGTTGTCTTAATTTGCATTTCTCTGATCAATAGCGATCTGGAACACTTTTTCATATGAGTGGAAATAGTTTCAATTTCATGATTTGAAAATTGTCTGTTCATATCCTTTGACCGTTTATACATTGGAGAATGGCTTGATTTCTTATAAATTAGAGTCAATTCTCTATATATTTTGGAAATGAGGCCTTTATCAGAATCTTTAACTGTGAAAATGTTTTCCCAGTTTGTTGCTTCCCTTCTAAACTTGTTTGTATTAGTTTTGTTTGTACAAAGGTTTTTATTAATTTTATATCATCAAACTTTTCTATTTTGTGATCAATAATGATCTCTAGTTCATCTTTGGTCACAAATATCTTCCTCTTCCACAAATCTGAGATGTAAACTATCCTATGTTCCTCTAATTTATTTATAATCTTGTTCTTTATGCCTAAATCATGGACCCATTTTGATCTTATCTTGGTATATGGTGTTAAGTGTGGGTCCATGCCTAATTTTTGCCATACTAATTTCCAGTTTTCCCAGCAGTTTTTGTCAAATAATGAATTCTTATCCCAAAAGTTCGGATCTTTGGATTTGTCAAACACTAGATTGCTATAGTTGACTCTTTTGTCTTGTGAACCTAGCCAATTCCCCTGATAAACTAATCTATTTCTTAGCCAATACCAAATGATTTTGGTGACTGCTGCTTTATAATATAGGTTTAGATCAGATACAGCTAGGCCACCTTCATTTGATTTTTTTTTTTCATTAATTCCCTTGAGATACTTGACCTTTTGTTCTTCCATATGAATTTTGTTATTTTTTTCTAGATCATTAAAATATTTTCTTGGGAGTCTGATTGGTGTAGCACTAAATAAATAAATTAGTTTAGGTAGTATTGTCATCTTTATTATATTCGCTTGACCTATCCAAGAGCACCTAATATTTTTCCAATTATTTAAATCTGACTTTATTTGTGTGGAAAGATTTTTGTAATTTTGCTCATATACTTCCTGACTTTCCTTTGGTAGATAGATTCCCAAATATTTTATGCTATCGATAGTTATTTTGAATGGAATTTCTCTTCGTATCTCTTGCTGTTGGATTTTGTTGGTGATTTATGTGGATTTATTTTAGTCCTGTAACTTTTCTAAAGGTATGAATTATTTCTAATAGCTTTTTATTGGAATCTCTGAGGTTCTCTAAGTATACCATCATATCATCTGCAAAGTGTAATAGTTTGGTTTCCTCATTACCTACTCTAATTCATTTAATCTCTTTCTTGACTCTTATCGCCAAGGCTAGCATTTCTAATAAAATTTTGAATAATAATGGTGATAGTGGGCAACCTTCTTTCACTCCTGATCATACTGGGAAAGGTTCCAGTTTTTCTCCATTGCATTTGATGCTTACTGATAGATTTAAATATATACTCCTGACTATCAGGATTTTTTTTTTTTTTTAAGGAAAAGTCCTTTGCTCTTTCACCCATCATTTTCCTAATATTGAACCAGCCCTTCATTCCTGGTATAAATCTTACTTGATCATGGTGGTATCAATATTCATTAGGAAGATTGTTCTACAATTTTCTTTCTCTGTTTTTAACCTTCCTGGTTTAGTATCAGTACCATGTCTCTGTCATAATAGGAATTTGGCAAAAATCCTTCATTCCCTATTTTTTTCATGTATTTTATATAACATTCAAATTAGTTGTTTTTTAAATGTTTGGTAAATTCACATGTAAATCCATCTGGTCCTGGGAATTTTTTCTTAGTGGGTTGATTAATAGCTTTATTATTTCTTTTTCTAAAATGGGACTATTTAAGAAATTTGCTTCATCCTCTCTTAATCTGGGAAGCCTATATTTTTGAAGGCAGTCATCCATTTCACTTGGGTTATCAAATTTATTGGCATATAGTTGAGCAAAGTAACTATAAGTATTGTTCTAATTTCTTCATCATTTGTGGAAAGTTCACCCTTTTAATTTTTAAAACTAACAATTTGATTTTCATCTTTCCTTTTTCTAATCAGATTTACCAAAGGTTTATCTATTTTGTTGTTTTTTTCATAAAATCAACTCTTAGTTTTATTTATTAATTCAATAGTTTTTTACTTTCAATTTTATCAATTTCTCCTTTTAATTTTAGAATTTCAAGTTTAGTATTTGATTGGGGGGTTTTAATTTGCTCTTTTTCTAGCTTTTTAAGTTGAAAGCCCAATTCATTGATCTTCTCTTTCTCTATTTTATTCAAGTAAGTCTCTAAAGATATGAAATTTCCCCTTATTACCACTTTGGCTGTATCCCACAAATTTTGGTATTTCGTCTCATTGTTGTCATTCTTTTGGGTGAAATTATTAATGGTGTCTATGATTTTCTGTTTCACCCATTCATTCTTTAGGAAGAGATTATTTAGTTTCCAATTACTTTTTGGTCTGTGTACCCCTACTGTTTTGTTGAATGTAGTTTTTATTGTATCATGATCTGAAAAGAATACATTTATTATTTCTGCCTTTCTGCATTTAATTTTGAGGTCTTTATGTCCTAATATATGGTCAATTTTTGTATAGGTTCCATGAACTGCTGAGAAGAAAGTGTACTCTTTTCTGTCTCCATTCAGTTTTCTCCAGAGATCTATCCTACCTTTTCTAATATTCTATTTAGCTCTTTAACTTCTTTCTTCTTTCTTTTGTGATTTGATTTACCTAATTCTGAAAGTGCAAGGTTGAGATGTCCCACTACTATAGTTTTGCTGTCTGTTTCTTCTTGCAACTCTCTTAACTTCTTCTTTAGGAATGTAGATGCTATACCACTTGGCGCATATATGTTTAGTATTGATATTGCTTCATTTTCTAGGCTATCCTTTAACAAGATATAGTTTCCTTCATTATCTCTTTATTTTGCTTTTACTTGATCTAAGGATGGCTACCCTTGCTATTTTTTTTTTACTTCACCTGAAACATAATAGATTCTGCTCCAGCCTTTTGACCTTTACTCTGTATGTATCTCCCTGCTTTAAATGTGTTTCCTATAAATAACATGTTGTAGGGCTCTGGCTTTTGATCCAGTCTGCTATCTGCCTCCACTTTATGGGAGAATTAGTCCCATTCACATTTACAGTTAAAATGACTAATTCTGTATTTCCTGCCATCTTATTATCCCCAGATTATGCTTTTCTTTTTCTTTCTCCCTTACCCCCCTCCCCAGTGTTAAACTTATGGGAACTACTTGCCTCATGCAGCTCTCCCTCTTTAGAATTCCCCCCACCTCTTTGGGTCCCTTCCCCTTTCTTGTACCTTACCCTTATTACTCTCTTCCTTTTCCCTTTTCCTCTCCCATTTTTAATGAGGTGAGAGAAGTTTCTATGTAAAACAAATACATCAATTATTTTCTCTTTGAAACAAATCTGATGAGAGTAAGATTCACACAATGTTCCTCCCTGTCTCTAAGTTCCCTCAGATATGATAGTTTTTCTTAACCTCTTCATGGGATGTAGTTTTGCTCTTTTTATCTCTCCTTTTCCCTTTTTCTGATACTATCCCCGTTCTACTTCTACTCCCCTTTCTTATATCAGTAAAATAAAATTATACATATACCCTTTATGTATATCCATAACAGAAATACAATTCTCAAGAATTTTTTTACCTTTTTCTGCTTCTCTTGAGTCCTATAATTGGAGGTCAAATGTTTTATTTAGTTCTGGTTTTTTCATTAGAAATAGATGGAATTCACCTGTTTCATTAAATGTCCATCTTCTTCCCTGGAAGAAAACGCTCAGCTTAGCTGGGTAGTTTCTGCTTGGCTGCATTCCAAGTTCTTTTGCCTTTTGGAATATCAGATTCCATACCCTTTGATCATTTAATATGGAAGTAGCCAGATCCTTAATGATTTTTATTGTGGCTCTTCAGTATTTGATTTTTTTTCTGGCTACTTATAATATATTTTTTTCTTAGTCTTATAGTACTGAAATTTAACCATAATATTCCTTGGAGTTTTTATTTTAGGGTCTCTTTCAGAAGGTGTTCGATGGATTCTTTTAATGACTAGTTTACTTTCTGATTCTATCACATCTGGACAGTTCTCTTTCATGATTTTCTGTAAAATAGTGTCTAGGTTCTTTTTTTTCATCATAATATTCAGGAAGTCCAATAATCCTCATATCATCTCTCCTAGATCTATTTTCCATGTCTGTTGTTTTTTGTTGTTTTTCTTTTAAATTAGATATTTAACATATTTTTCCTATTTTTTTCTTTTCTTTTTTTTTTTCTGGTTTTGCTTGACTGATTCTTGGTGTCTCAATGAATGATTCATTTCTATTTGTTCAGTTCTGATTTTTAATGAGTTATTTTCTTCATTAGCTTTTTTTTAAACTTCCTTTTGAACATGTCCAATTGAGTTTTTAAATGAGTTGTTTTGCTCTATGGAATTGTTTTTCATTTCACTATTTTTTTTCTTGAGTTATTTTCTTTTTTCCAATTCACAAATTCTGTTTCCTGGGAGTTTTTTTTTTGTTTGTTTGTTTTTTGTTTTTTTGTTTTTTTGTTTTACCTTTTCCAATTCATATTTCAGGAAGTAGTTTTCTTTTTCCACTTTATCAATTTTTTCTTTTAGTGAGCTATATGTCTTTTCTATACTCTCTTGTATAGCTTCTCTTTCCTTTCTCCATTTTTCTTCTAGCTCTCTTTTAAGATCTTTTACAATTTCTTCTAGGAGAGCCTTTTTTGTTGAGGCCAGGTTACATCCCCCTTTGAGGTTTTGCCTGGTAAATATCTGCTATTAGCCTTCTCAGGGTTGAAAACCTGCTTTCTTTCTGTCTAGAACTTATCAATGATTAGATTTATCTTGGCTTTTTTATTCATTTTTTTTTAAAGCCCTAAGAGTCTGCCTTCAGGCAAGGAGGTTACCAGCTTTCTCTATAGAACAGGGATAGATAGATGGACAGTAGCTGTCCTGCAAATGGCTGCAAAGAGTGGCTAAACTGCAGAAGTGCCCTGGGAAGAGCCCTGCAGCAAAAGTGTCTCTGCACTGGGAATTGTGGCCATGCTGTGGAAATGCTATTGCCCCAGGCAGAGTCCTCCCCCTCTCCCCTCCACTGATCAGATTTGTGGCTGCCCCATCAGAGGCCCCCTGCTGTCTTCACAGCATACAGTGGTGGCCCGGGCAAAAGCCCCAAACTGCAGAATAGGGCTGCACAGCTGTGATATGGTCCATACTGAATCACTTCTGGTGCTATGTGGGTGTAACAAAATCCTGTTAGATTCTGGAATTTTTTTGCCTTTTTGTAACTTCTCTGTTGATCTGCTTTGCCACTAAAGGACAGCAGCCCACCTGTGGTATAGTCCTCCCTGCAAATTCTCCACCTGTGAAAATCACCCCCACCCCTGTCCACTCAGTGTGCTAGCCTCTGTGTTCTGCCTCCTTGCCTGTACTTGCCTGCTCCCCTCTTCCCCCAATTAGGACAAACCTTTTCTGCTAATCTTCCAGATTATTTTCTTCTGGTAATTTGTAGTACTCCCAATATTCATGAATTCTAACAGTCAAGCACTATTTCTGAGGCTGAATTTGGTAATTAGTAGTAAGGGTAGAAGAGGAGCTTAGAATGATGCCTTTGTCTTCTCCACTATCTTGGCTCCACCCCAAAATGTTTGTTCCTTATAAAACTTTAAAAGAAATATCCCATTGTTTAAGCAAATTGATGCTAAATGTTTAAAAGAAAGCAGGGTTCTAGTAAATGATTCTTAAAAATGAAAGGAACTTGGTAAATAGCAAGTTGACGGCTCTGGAGAAGAAATACTCAATATATTCAATATTATCTTCTTGGAACCTGGAGAGACAAATATTTTTGTCTCAACTTGAAAAATAATACAATAAAAATTGTGTGTGTGTGTGTGTGTGTGTGTATTTGCTTTTGAGTGTTTTCATTATTCTTATTGTTGTTGCTATTACCCTCTGAGAATTGGTATAGTTGCATGTCAGAATTCTTGGTTTTCTCATATTTTATATTGTTTCTATATTTGTATTTTTTTTCTATGAATTGTTCTTTTGTCTAACTCTGCTTAAGGTTCCTCCATTTTATTCATTTAGAGTTCTTTTCTTTGATCTCTTTGAATACTATTGTGTATATTATTATATGTATAAAGGTTGTTTGATATCTATTATTTTATATTTATTTGCAATGTCTTTGTACTTTAATATATGTTCTATATTTGCAAGAAAATTGTATGTTGTCCTGATCTTTTAACTGGATTTCAATATTTCCCTTCTTTCTGAACCATTCCTTTTCAAAACACAATACAAATAAGTTAATAAATAAAGATTTATTAAATGTCTACTATTTCTAAGTCCTGTTGAGGATATAAATAGAGACAAAAGACAGTTCCCATTCTCAAAGAACTTATAATTCATTAGGAAAAACAACTTCCAAACTTTTATATGAAAAACACAATATATAAAAGAAAAATGAGAAATAATTAACAGAGGTAAGTCATTTGAATTAAGAATTATTGGAAAATGATTACAATAAAAAATAACTTTAATAGGAAGTTAAATGAAAAGAGAAATCAGTAGGCATAGTGGAAAAAAAGAGAAGTTTTAGTTATAGGGGACAGCCGGGTAAAATGTCCAAATCTGAGAAGGTCACTATAACTAAATTAAAAAATATATATATTTATTTGGAATGGGGAGGAAGGGTTAAGGTAGGAGGAAGATGCTAATCTATGAAGGACTTTCAATAACAAACAACATTTTATATCTAATTATAAAGTGATGGGGAAAGAGATTTTAGGGGTAAAGATTATGAATTCAGTTTTGAACATGTTGAATTTGAGATGTCTTCAAATTTCTGAAAAGTACCTGGAGATTTTAGCAGAGACTTTGGGGTAAGTCAGGTAGATTTAAGAATCATCAACCCAGAGATAATAAATACATGGGAGCTCATTAGGTCACCATAATAAATAGTTTAAAGGAAAAAGAGAACAAACATACATACATACATACATACACACACACACACACACACACACACACAACCCTGGGAAAAACGTTTGATACTGAATGCATCTTACTGAAATCTTGCTGACCTCTTCAATACCTGCTCCTCCCAATCACTAGCACTAACACTGTTATTTAGTCCGAAGATTTTTATGCCATGCTCTAAAATTGCTATGAAGGTAGCCTGAAAAATTGTCTTCCTCCTCTTGCATTTTCTCTGTCTCTTGACATGAGGGGAAATCATTAGCTCATTAGTTTTTCATGATTATAGTTTATATTCATAGCAAATTTTGCAGTTTGTTATCATTATTTGTTTTAGAATAGATTCAGGTAAAGGTCAAATAAGTTTTGTTCATTTTCAAATAGGAATAAAAAGGGGAAGAAAAAATTTCTCACTCTCTCTGCTATGTCTGGCCAAGTTAAAAACTGTTAAATAACCACAACACATTATAATGTGTTTTCTATATATAAATATAAAATATAAATATTGTATATAAAACATTCCAAATGGCCATTGAAATGCTGATAGTCAGATAGTGATAGACAGCCATCTAATGTGTCAAAAAAAAAAAAAAAAACTTGTAGGAAATTATCAAGAGCATAGCAGGCATATAAATGTGGTGTTTATAGTGTAAATACATAAATGGAAATCAGTAATTCCTTGTCTATGCTATCAATGCATTACACCACATTGGGGGGGGGGGGGAATGGTTAGTAGCCAGTGGCAAACATTTTAAAATCACTATCATCTTCTATTCCAATAAGGGAGACAACATACAAACACCTATGTGCTAACAAGATAAGCAGGAGAAAAAAAAATAAAAGTAAGTTTTGAGGATTAAAGTATATGGGGAAAAGCTTCTTGCAAAATATATATCAATGCTTACTTGAAGTATTTCATACACTCTAGAGATGAAATTGAGGGATGATAGCAGTTGAGGCATGAAAAAGGAGCAAATGATTAATTACAGTTAAGAATTGTATTATTGTGTTTGAGAAGCAGCAAAGATATCAAATTTTGCCAGATTCCAGACTATATGAAGAAATGTAAGAAAATGGAAAAGTAGAAAGGGGGCAGGTTTACAAGGACCTTTATAAAACCCTTCATACTGTTTTGTTTATTCTTTCTCTTTGAAATGGTTATATTGTCTCAGATAGCATGGTTAAAGCCCAATATGGATGGTTATTTCTAGGGTATAATTTAGTGGTTTAACACTGATAAAGAGAAATTCACAGTTATGATAATTTCCTCATAGTTTGCTACACAATGCTGGGGCAACTAAGGGGCACAGTGGATAGAAAACTGGACATAGAATGAAGATGATTGGAGTTAAAACCTAGACTCAGGTCCTAACTATGTGATTCTAGGTGAGTCATGACACATCAGTTTGTGTCAGTTTCCTCATCTGTAAAATGAAGATTACAATACTATCTACCTAGGATCACTGTGTGGATCAAATGAGGTGATAAGTAGAACATTTAGCACAGCACTTGACAATTAAGTGACATAAAAATTACTACTATTAATAATACTGTTGCTACTATTTCTGTTGCTGCTGCTACTACTGCTATTGCTGCTATTATTACTATTATTATTACTACTGCTACACGGAGTAAATCTCTTAACCTCTGTGAAACTTTTTTCGTTTTCTGTAAAATGTAGATAATAATAGCATCTTTATCACTCAGTTAACTGTGAATAAAAACAAGATGAGAAAATTTATATAAAGAGTTTTTCACATTTTAAAATGTACTATACAAATAAGTTATTGTAGGGGAATGTAATGAGAAAACCTTGAATAATAAGGGTATGAGACTAGTTACAAATAGCAGACAAATATATTAACAGAGAAATATTAATCAAGTTAACATATTTCCTTTTTTTTTTATTTAATAGCCTTTTATTTACAGGATATATACATGGGTAACTTTACAGCATTAACAATTGACAAACCTCTTGTTCCAATTTTTCACCTCTTACACCCCCCACCCCCTCCCCTAGATGGCAGGATGACCAGTAGATGTTAAATATATTAAAATATAAATTAGATACACAATAAGTATACCTGACCAAAACGTTATTTTGCTGTACAAAAAGAAATCAGACTCTGAAATATTGTACAATTAGCTTGTGAAGGAAATCAAAAATGCGAGGTGTGCATAAATATAGGGATTGGAATTCAATGTAATGGTTTTAGTCATCTCCCAGAGTTCTTTTTCTGGGCATAGCTGGTTCAGTTCATTACTGCTCCATTAGAAATGATTTGGTTTATCTCGTTGCTGAGGATGGCCAGGACCATCAGAACTGGTCATCATATAGTATTGTTGTTGAAGTATATAATGATCTCCTGGTCCTGCTCATTTCACTCAGCATCAGTTCGTGTAAGTCTCTCCAGGCCTTTCTGAAATTATCCTGTTGGTCATTTCTTACAAAACAGTAATATTCCATAATATTCATATACCACAATTTATTCAGCCATTCTCCAACTGATGGACATCCATTCAGTTTCAGTTTTAACCACTACAAAAGGGCTGCCACAAACATTCGTGCATATACAGGTCCCTTTCCCTTCTTTATAATCCCTTTGGGATATAATCCCAGTAGTAACACTGCTGGATCAAAGGGTATGCACAGTTTGATAACTTTTTGAACATAGTTCCAAACTAATCTCCAAAATGGTTGGATTCGTTCACAACTCCACCAACAATGCATCAATGTCCCAGTGTTCCCGACATCCCCTCCAACAATCATCATTATTTTTTCCTGTCATCTTAGCCAATCTGACGTATTTTAGAGTTGTCTTAATTTGCATTTCTCTGATTAATAATGACTTGGAGCATCTTTTCATATGACTAGAAATAGTTTCAATTTCTTCATCTGAGAATTGTCTGTTCATATCCTTTGACCATTTTTCAATTGGAAAATGGCTTGATTTTTTATAAATTAGAGTTAATTCTCTATATATTTTGGAAATGAGGCCTTTATCAGAACCTTTCACTGTAAAAATATTTTCCCAGTTTATTGCTTCCCTTCTAATCTTGTCTGAATTAGTTTTGTTTGTACAAAAATTTTTCAGTTTGGTATAATCGAAATTTTCTATTTTGTGATCAGTAATGATCTCTAGTTCTGCTTTGGTCATAAAGACATTCCCCTTCCACAGGTCTGAGAGGTAAACTATCCTGTGTTCCTCTAATTTATTAATAATTTCATTCTTTATGCCTAGGTCATGAGCCCATTTTGACCTTATCTTGGTGTACGGCGTTAAGTATGGATCAATGCCTAGTTTCTGCCATATTAGTTTCCAATTTTCCCAGCAATTTTTATCAAACAGTAAGTTCTTATCCCAAAAGCTGGGATCTTTGGGTTTGTCAAAGACTAGGTTGCTATATTTGTTAACTGTTTTATCCCCTGAACCTAATCTATTCCACTGATCAACTAATCTATTCCTTAGCCAATACCAAATAGTTTTGGTAACTGCTGCTCTATGATATAATTTTAGATCTGGTACAGCTAAGCCACCTTCATTTGATTTTTTTTCATTAATTCCCTTGAAATTCTTGACCTTTTGTTTTTCCATATGAACTTTGTTGTTATTTTTCTAGGTCATTAAAATAGTTTTTGGGAGTCTGATTGGTATAGTGCTAAATAAATAGATTAGTTTAGGTAATATTGTCATCTTTATTATATTTGCTCGCCCTATCCAAGAGCATTTAATATTTTTCCAATTGGTTAGATCCGACTTTATTTGTGTGAAAAGTGGTCTGTAATTTTGCTCATAAAGTTTCTGATTTTCCCTTGGCAGATAGATTCCTAAATATTTTATATTATGAGTAGTTACTTTAAATGGAATTTCTCTTTGTAACTCTGACTGTTGGATTTTGTTAGTGATATATAAGAATGCTGATGACTTATGTGGGTTTATTTTATAACCAGCAACTTTGCTAAAGTTGTGGATTATTTCTAATAATTTTTTAGCAGAATCTCTGGGGTTCTCTACGTATACCATCATGTCATCGGCAAAGAGTGATAATTTGGTTTCCTCATTGCCTATTCTTATTCCTTTAATCTCTTTCTCAGCTCTTATTGCTATAGCTAGTGTTTCTAGTACAATATTAAATAGTAACGGTGATAGTGGGCAACCTTGTTTCACTCCAGATCTTACTGGGAATGGTTGCAGTTTGTCTCCATTACATATGATGCTTACTGATGGTTTTAAATAGATGCTGCTGATTATTTTAAGGAAAAGTCCATTTATTCCTATACTCTCAAGTGTTTTTAATAGGAATGGATGTTGGATTTTATCAAATGCTTTTCTGCATCTATTGAGATGATCATATGGTTTTTGTTAATTTGGTTATTAACATGGCCAATTATATTGATAGTTTTCCTAATATTGAACCAGCCCTGCATTCCTGGTATAAATCCTACTTGATCATAGTGTATTATCTTGGAGATGATTTTCTGTAGTCTTTTGCTAATATCTTATTTAAGATTTTAGCATCAATATTCATTAGGGAGATTGGTCTATAATATTCTTTCTCTGTTTTCAGCCTACCTGGTTTAGGTATCACTACCATGTCTGTGTCATAGAAGGAATTTGGTAGGACTCCTTCATTCCCTATTTTATCAAATAATTTATATAGCATTGGGGCCAATTGTTCTTTAAATGTTTGGTAAAATTCACATGTAAATCCATCTGGTCCTGGGGATTTTTCTTAGGGAGTTGTTTAATTGCCTGTTCTATTTCTTTTTCTGAAATGGGACTATTCAAGCAATTTACTTCCTCCTCTGTTAGTCTGGGAAGTCTATATTTTTGGGGTACTCATCCATTTCACTTAGGTTATCAAATTTATTGGCATAAAGTTGAGCAAAATAACTCCTTATTATTTCTCTAATTTCCTCTTCATTGGTGGAAAGTTCTCCTTTTTCATTTTTAAGACTACTAATTTCATTTTTCCTCCCTCCTTTTTCTAATCAGATTTACCAAAGGCTTATCTATTTTAGTTGGCTTTTTCATAGAACCAACTCTTAGTTTAATTAATTAGTTCAATAGTTTTTTACTTTCAATATTTTTAATTTCTCCTTTTAATTTTTAGAATTTCCAATTTAGTATTTGATTGGGGGTTTTTAATTTGGTCTTTTTTTAGTTTTTTTTAGTTGCAAGCCCAATTCATTAATCTTTTCTTTCTCTGTTTTATTCAAGTAAGCCTCTAAGGATATAAAATTCCCCCTTATTACCGCTTTGGCTGCATCCCACAAATTTTGGTATGATGTCTCATCATTGTCATTATCTTGAGTGAATTATTAATTGTATCTATAATTTGCTGCTTCACCCAATCATTCTTTAAGATGAGATTGTTTAGTTTCCAATTACTTTTTGGTCTATTTCCCCTAATTTTTTGTTGAATGTAGTTTTATTGCATCATGATCTGAAAAGAAAGCATTTACTATTTCTGCTTTCTTGCATTTAATTTTGAGGTCTTTATGTCCTAATATGGTCAATTTTTGAATAGGTTCCATGAACTGCTGAGAAGAAAGTATATTCCTTTCTATCTCCATTCAATTTTCTCCAAAGATCCAACATACCTAATTTTTCTAATATTCTATTTACTTCTTTAATTTCTTTCTTATTTGTTTTGTGGTTTGATTTGTCTAATTCTAGAGAGTGCAAGGTTGAGATCTCCTACTATTACAGTTTTGTTGTCTATTTCTTCTTGCAACTCTCTTAACTTCTCCTTTAGGAAGTTGAATGCCATACCACTTGGTGCATATATGTTTAATATTGATATTGCTTCGTTGTTTATGCTACCCTTTAGCAGGATGTAGTTTCCTTCCTTATCTCTTTTAATTAGATCAATTTTTACTTTTTGCTTGATCTGGAGATAAGGATGGCTACCCTCTTTTGACTTCACCTAAAGCATAATAGATTTTGCTCCAGCCTTTTACCTTTACTCTATATGTATCTCCCTGCTTTAAATGTGTTTCTTGTAAACAACATATTGTAGGGTTCTGACTTTTGATCCAGTCTGCTATCTGCCTCCTCTTTATGGAAATTCATCCCATTCACATTTACGAGTTAGAATTACTAAATCTGTATTTCCCTACCATCCTAATAACCCCAGATTATGCTTTACTTATTCTTGCCTCCCCAACCCTCTTTCCCCTTTAAACTTATGTACCCCTCTTGTATCACGATGCTTACCCTCTTTATAATCCCTCCCTCCCCCTTTGAGTCTTTCTCCTTCCTTCCCTTATTACTCTTTTCTTTTCCTTTTCCTCTCCCCGTTTTTTAATGAGGCAGAGAGAATTTTCTCTAAAACAAATGTCAATTATTTTTTCTTTGAGCCTAACTCTGATGAGGAGTAAGATTCACTACAATGTTCTCCCCCTCTCTAAATTCCCTCAGATATGATAAGTTTCCTTTGCCTCTTTGTGGGATGTTGCTTTCCTTCTTTTATCCCTCCTTCCCACCTTATTCTGCCATCATCCCTTTTCCATATCTACTTCCCTTTTTTATGTTATATCAGTACAATCAAATTATACATGTATTCTTTTGTATATCCACAACAGAAATACAATTCTCAAGAGTTATTTTTACCTTTACTGCATCTCTTGAGTTCTATGGTTGGAGATCAAATTTTTTGTTTAGTTCTGGTTTTTTCTTCAGAAACAAATGGAATTCATTTGTTTCATTAAATGTCCATCTTCTTCTCTGGAAGAAAATGCTCAGCTTAGCTGGGTAGTTTATTCTTCGCTGCATCCCAAGTTCTTGTGCCTTTCAGAATATCATATTCCAGGCCCTTCTTTCCTTTAAAGTAGAGGCAGCCAGATCTTGGGTGATCCTTATTGTGGCACCTCGGTATTTAAATGTTTTTTTTTTTTTTTGCTGCTGCTTGTAAAATTTTTTCCTTAATCTGATAGTTCTGAAATTTGGCCACAATATTCCTTGGGGTTTTTATTTTAGGGTTTCTTTCAGAAGGTGTTCTATGAATTCTTTCAATGCCTATTTTACCTTCTGATCCTATTACATCTGGGCAGTTCTCTTTGATGATTTCTTGTAAAATAGTATCTAGGCTCTTTTTTTCATCATAGTTTTCGGAAAGTCCAATAATCCTCAAATTATCTCTCCTAGATCTATTTTCCAAGTCTGTCGTTTTGCAAGTAGATAATTCATGGTTTTTCCAGTTTGTCAATTTTTGGTTTTGTTGACTGATTCTTGCTGTCTCAATGAATCATTAGTTTCTATTTGTTCAGTTCTAATTTTTAAAGAATTATTTTCTTCATTAGCTTTTTTTTACTTCTTTCTGTATATGTCCAATTGAGTTTTTAAATGTATTGTTTTGGTCTGTGGAATTTTTTCCATTTCACTAATTTTTTTTTTTTAGTGAATTATTTTCTTTTTCCAATTCACAGATTCTACTTTCTTGAGTGTTGTCTTTTCCAATTCACAGATCCTACTTTCTTGCGAGTTCTTTATTTTTTTCAGTTCACAATTCTTACTTTCCTGAGATTTTTTTACTTTTTCCAATTTGTATTTCAGGGAAGTTGTTGCTCTCTTGTAAGGCTTCTCTTTCCTTTCCCCATTTATCTTCTAACTCTCTTTTGAGACTTTTAATGGTCTCTTCTATGAGAGCATCATGTAAGGAGGACAGTCTGATGCATTTTTCCTGTTTGAGGGTCTCTTCAGCTTTGCTGACCTGCTCTTTTTCTGCATAGAAGCTGTCGATCATTCTTTTCATCTTTTTATTCATGTTTTAAAGCCTTTAGGGTAGGTCTCCTAGGCAAGGGGGTTACCAGCTTCCTCTGCAGAGCAGGGAGGGATGTAAACCTATTTCCGGCTCCGAGGTATGGGAGTGCTCTGAGTGAGAGTCTTCCCTTCCCCCAACAGGAAGTGGATTCAGCACTGGCCGAGCTATTGAAGTGCCCAGTTGGGCTGAGTGGGTTAGCGATTGCCCTTGGCTAGAGACTAAGGGGTGAAAGTGTCACTGCCCCAGGCCGGAGCCTCTTGTGGGACTGTGAGTATTAGCAGCTGATTGCAGACTGCCCTAACTCTGCCCCAGTGTCTCTGCCCAATGCAAATCAGCTCTATGGCCCCAAGCCGAGCTCCCCACTGTGCAGATTGGAGGCTGACCCAGGCTGCTTCCTCCTGCCGTGTAGGATCACAACTGCCCCAAGGAAAAGCCCCGTACTGTGGGTTGGGGCTGCATGCTTGTGCTGAGATCTGTGCTTTCACTTTCGGTTTGAGGATCTCCTTGGAACCTAATTTCTCTCCCATTCTTGCTGATCTCCCCCCTGGCCCCGGACCCAACCTTTTTTTGGTGAGACTGCAGATTTTCTTCAGCCGGTGAGTTGTTCTACTTCTTATCTTTACGAATTGTAGCAGTCAAGACTATTTTTGAGGCTCAATATAATATTGATAAAGAGGGTAAGAGAAGAGCTTAGAAAGTCGCGTGTGTATTCTCAGCCATCTTGGCTCTGCCCTCCCAAGTTAACATATTTCTATAATAATATTTTATTATAGAATTGGCATTTGGGAAGGGAATTAGTATTTTTGTCTTATGGGAAATACTGTAACATGGGATTTTAATGACTATATGGATTTTAATTATCACTTCATTAAGATCAAAGTGGTAGAAGCACTGAGAAATAGTGGTGGGCCTAATTAAAATCCATTAAAATGGGTATAAAAAATACAGTAAGATAAAGTTCTTGGTAGCTCTGGATTACCAATGGTAACATTTGAATTTCAGGCCAGTTTCTACGTACAGACCTATGCACCAATCCTTCGAGTTCTGATAATAGGTGTTCCTGTCTCACTAAGTCATTTTTCTATGATCCACAACAATATGAAATGGCAAGGAAAATATCCTCATCCATTTCCAAACCACATCTAAGTGATTTTGAATTATGTGCTGTGCATGGATTATCCGTAACATTTTTTACAGACATGATTTAACACAAATGGTCATGCTGTCTGAGAAAAAAACAAAATTGTTCATTCTTTCCTGGAAGTATAGGTAGCCTATTGAGTATGACTTAAGTTCTCAGAAAGGTAGTTCACTTTCTAATTTTCATCTAATATGGTACAGATATGGGGAAAATCTTTCATTGTAAAATGAAAAATAAAGCCTAATGAAGACTCTGGTGTTAAATCCTATCTCTGCATTTACTACCTGAGTGAACATGGGCAAGTTACAAACATTTTTTGTATTTCAGTCCCCTATTTTCTACAACAAAAATGAGTGGAATTATATTTAAGGAAACCTAAGGTTATCTCCAGTGCTAGTTCTATAATTCTAGCTAAATAGTTCATAGACTGCTAAGCTTAGAATTTAGAAGATTTAAATCTTAAATTTAAAGCTGGATTCAGACACGTATTAGTAATTAGATTTAGGATAATTCACTTAATTTTTGTGTCTCCATTTCATGCAAAATAGTGATAAATTACATCACTTTGTAAAGTTTTTAGTACCATGCTTAGAACATAGTAGGTGCTTAATAAATTCTTATTTCCTTCATTTTTCTATGAACTAATAATACAAATCCTCTCAGAGAATAATGTGACTTACACATGTTAAAATGATTAATACCAAGTTCTTATTTTCATATCTCTTTTGTAGGTTTATATGATTTTCCCATTCCTTTTTGCAATGATCTCATTTGATATTCCATTTTTCTTCTCTTTTAAGATTCTTTTTGCAATCTTCCAAGAAATACTTGTGAAATGGGGACCATCTCATCTCTCTTTGTGGCTTCATCTGGAGTTGATTTGCCTTTAGGAACTTCCGAAATTGGAGTCTGTTCTTCTCTCTCTCCATAAAAACTGTCTAAGGTGAAAGTTCTTTTTGGATTTTTATCCTTTTTTTTTTTTTTTTTTTTTTTAAGGCTTGAGCTCAGTTCAATGCAAAGGAGCAACAGCTGCTTTAATTTACCCTGGGGCAGTTCTGCTGATTGATTCCCAGTACTGGGTAATAACAGCTAGATCTGGTACTCTTCCAGAGCTCAGTGGTTTACAATTTGCCTTTTGTAGCAAATCTACCAAAACACATGCTTGCAACCAGGGCGAGTAGCCTAAGAGGTTCACAAAAGATTCCCAGGTGCATGGAAGCTACAAGACTCTGACTCCTTGCTCCAGCTCCTAGCCCCAGTCTCCCTGTGCTGCAGTCTGGGCTCAGTAGACTGTCCTCCTGCCCATTTAAAAAAGACCTGTTCTGAAGTTCTTCCAAGGCATCTTCTTCTGGGAATGTATTTACTCCAAATATTTGTGGATTCTGTGACTCCAAAACCAGTTTAGAGGCTTAATTGGCTGTTGGTTTGAAAGAAGGTCAGAGGAGGTAACAAAAAGTCATGCCTGCTCTTCTCCATCTTGGCTCTGCCCTCAAGTTCTTTCTTTAGAACAGATTTTGATAGGGAAAGTTCAAAAAAGGAGAGAGAAAAAATAAGAATAAATATTAAAATTTATATTATACTGAAGAAATTTTATAAAAAATTCTATAATTATTTTATTTGTTGTCTTCATGACAACCCATTGAGAAAAATACCACAAGTATTTTTACTTGATATATAGGCAAATTGGGTCTCGGGTACATAACATGCTTATGTTTACAGAGATAGTGACATAGGAAACAGAACAGGTAGGCTCAACCTAAAGAGGTCTATACTCTGTTGAGAATACTAGTAGCATATAGCTACTGAGTAACTGAAAAGTGAATAAAATTCTTGTTGCTCAATTTAAAAACAGTATGGAAGGGGTAGACTGGACACAGCAAAGACAGACTCACTAATTTACTATTTTGCTGAAATCTAAGGCCAGGGAAACATTAGATTTGAACCCATCTGTTCTGATAGGATCTAGTAAGTTTTGAAACTGTTTGCTGATCCTTCAAATTGTGTGTACATATAGACATAGCAGAAACATCATAGGGCTTGACAAATTCTTCTATTAAAATTTTCTACCTGCTCCTAAACATGGAGAATGAATGGAACTGATGACAATAATTGATCAAATGATATATTTATTGTATATCAGCTCAATAACTAGTACTTAATTGACCAGAAGAGTTGTGATCGTTCTGATGTCAGAAGACAGACAAAGACAAATAGAAAGATCAGCTTTGTGGAAGTTACATTAAAACACATATAATAAACTGATGTGCTCAAAAAGACTATTTTAAAAATGATAAGGATCATCACAAATGAAATTTCACAATTATAAGAAATAGTCTTATCCAACTTGTATCTAAAGATGAATCTGTTCTACAACAAAATTAAGAAATTACTTAATAATCATTCTTCAAAATCTCACAATGAGAGCAATCTCTGTTTCTCAAGACAGACATTTTATAATATATTAATTAATTATTGGCAAACCTCTTTTTAACATGTTACCTACTTCTGAGGTTCTAGTCAATATGATCATGGAGAAGTCTCATCTTTCTCAAATTGTATAACCCTTCAAATAACTATCCCCACACATTAGATAATTTTCCTTTGTGTGATTATAGTTTACAATTACATTGAAATTACATTTCAATTACAATTCAAATACATTCAATTACATTCAATTCTTATTCATGCAACATTTAAAAAACTGAATTAAAAAAAAATTAAATGAGATATTTTAGGGTCATTTAAAAATTGTCAGTCTCCCAAAATGAATTAAGTATGCTCTACTCCTGTTTTTATTATAAAACACAATGCTCTGCTTCTAACTTTATAATAACAAACAAAAGTTAGGAGAGATCATAGCACATTGTGTGGTCACTAATGAACAATTGAAAGAATATGATTAAGAGCCCTCAAGATGTGATGGGTAAGAATAAATTAATTAGTATTTAAACTGAATTCATAACCTTTACCCCTAAAACCTCTTTCCCCATCACTTTATAATTAGAAATGTTGTTTGTTATTGAAAGTCCTTCATAGATTAGCATCTTCCTCCTACCTTAAACCTTCCTCCTCATTCCATATAAATATATATATTTTTAATTTGGTTATAGTGGGCTTCTCAGATTTGGACATTTTACCTGGCTGTCCCCTATAACTAAAACTTATCTTTTTTTTCCACTGTGCCTACTGATTTCTCTTTTCATTTAATTTCCTATTAAAGTTCTTTTTTTATTGTAATCATTTTCCAATAATTTTTAATTCAAATGGTTTACCTCTGTTAATTATTTCCCATTTTTCTTTTATATATCGTTTTTTCCATATAAAAGTTTTGAAGTTGTTTTTCCTAATGAATTATGAGTTCTTTAAGAATGGGAACTGTCTTTTTCTTTATTTATATCCTCAATGACTATTATAAAATTAGCTATGAAAGACATGAAGAAATTTGAGATCTACATTCAGAGAAACAATTGATACATAGAAATTGATAAATAAATAGAATAATTAAAAATGAATTATTTTTTTTGAATAGATGAAAGAAGCCATTCTTTGCCTTACTTTCTAGGTACCTTTAATCACTAAATAGGTGTGGCTTCAGTCAAACTGAGACCTATAGAACACCTTACATTAAAAAGGCCAAAGTCTCTCATTGCCTCCAGAGCCTTCTCCAGTCATCCTGATCTGGTCACTGTATCCAGATAACTCTGGAGGGGAAAGTGATGGAGGTGACCTTGAATAGGTCAGCCCTCATTTGAATCCAATTCATTTCCTTGTCTTGGCATCACCTCCTGATGTTATAGTCCTCTTTGAGAACAAAGGACAAACAACCTATTTTTGTCTAAAGATAGCCATCTCTGCCAGGGGTTGGGAAATTATAATTACATTATAATTTTGTTGTAAATGTGAAAGGAATAGCAAGTTTTACATAGTAGATTTTCAGTTTCAATTGCAATTATCTATTTTCAATTATGTTATTTTGTGAAAATTCTTGTTTTGTTATATAAATGATAAAGCTACTACAATGTTAAGACATACACATACAGAGAAAAAATCAACTCAGAACTCCAAAAATCCAAGGTATTTTCTTTCTCAGGAGAGTGTACATAAAGTTTATTATCATTAAGACTAAATTATGCTCTGAGGCTGTTAGACTCTCCACAGAGCATAATAGCTCCACTATACAAGTAGACTCCCTGGACTTTGAAAGGATGATAACTTTATACATCACATATATTCTCTTTTATAAGCAATGGTAGTCTCAACCACTTGCAAACACAAGCCCTTTCAGAATGGACAGATATTGTTAGCCTTGGTAGAAGTCTACTTTTTTATTTGCTCCCACAGAAAACCCTTCCCCCCCCTCCCTTCTCTTAGCATAAAATGGCTGTCAGTACATTTTCCAGTTTTTCATCTCTGTTATTTATATGAAAGTTAGGCATTAACTAATTATTCATCAATAATCTCCAAAACATTTCTGAAGTTCATAGTAATATAGTTTTAAAAGTTCTTTTGGTCTTCAGGGTATCTATACAAAAGAAAGGTTGGGGAAAAATTATAGAAAGAATTGATGGCTTAAGAGAAAATTTAAGGTCTCAGTCTTTTCATTTGCAAGTGAAGTCAAAGATAACAAAGTGAATAATTATCCAAAAGCATTTGAAATGAACTCACAGTCTCCTAGGTGCAAATATAATCTAAATATTGATCTCATTGTCTCTCCATTTTACCCTTAATGACCAAAAATTTTCTAGTCTAAAAGAACAAGATGATTGATGGAACAGATATGAAATTATAACTGTCCTCAAATATTTAAAGCGTTGTCACATGGAACTTAACCCCAAAAGGCAGAAATAAGAAAAATCAGTGGAAGTTGTAAAAACAAATATAAATTTATATTCTTACCAATTAGAACTATCAAAAGTGACTTGAATGTCTCAAGAGAATGGTTTCAAGAAGAAATTTTCATTCAAAATTACATGATTATTTTTGGCACATGACAAAGAGAAGTTTATTAATTTTGGGTTGTATTAGTACTTATGTATATTATAGTTTTATGTAAATTATTTCACTTTAGTTGGTCAAAAGATCTGTTAGAACCCCATTTTCTAAATTAGTATGGTTGAACTTATAGTGGTATCTTTCCCAAATTTTTAGAATAATTTTTGGAGCATGGGTACCAATTTTGTATAATGATAGAATTCTCCAATGAGTTCATCTGATTTAATAATGTATTAGTTCCTTTATCTATTTCTGAGACTAATAGCATAACTCTTTTGTTTTGTTTTGTAGAAGTTCCGCATGTTGGTGAGAAATACATATATCTTTTGTTATCCCATTTTGAAGAGGCCTTAAGTGGCATTGTTGATAGAATACCAGATCTGGAGGCAGGAAGACTCATCTTCTTGAGTTCAAATCTTACATTTACTTGCTATCTCACTCAGGGCAAGACATTTAACTCTCTTTGACTCTTTTTCCTATCTGTAAAATGAGACAGACAAGGAAGTAACCACTTAAGTATCCCTGCCAAGAAAACTCTACAAGATATCACAAAGAGTCAGAAGCAACTGAAAATAACAACAATAATGATAAATCTTTGAACTCAAGAAATTTCTTTGGTTTCATATTTATCTTTTGTTGATCTTTCTATTAGATGAATGCAAAACTGATAGAAGTGTGTTGAGGTCTTCTAATATTGTGTTACATCTATGTTTTTGTTTTTGTTTTGCAATTCAGGTTATATTTTCTTCATAAATTTGCATGATAGGCATTTGGAACCTATATGGTTGTTATTACTGTTTCCTTTTGTTCCTTTCAGCACAATATAATTTCTTTGCTTATTCTTTTTTTTTAGTTTTGAAGGTGTGTTTTTATTTTTATTTATTCTTATACTATGATAGCAACTTCTGCTTTTCTGGATTCATTTGATACATAGAAAATTTTCCCCATCCCCTGAATTTTATTTTGTATGTGATTTTGTTTTTTAAATGTTTCTAGTAAGCAATAGATAGAAGAGTTTTGTTTTGGCATCCAATCTGTCACTTTTTTGTTGGATCATTTTATACACTCACATTAAAAATTATGATTTAGGCTATGTTTCCTTCCATCTTCTTTAAAATTGTTTTTAGGCTATTTTCATACAGTATTATATTATATCAGCTATTTTTCTTTAGTACTTTTTAAAAAGTTGGTCTTATTCTCACTTGCTGTCTTCATCTCATTCATCTCGTAATTTGTTATGTCATTTCCTTTAGGTTTTTGTTCAATATTTCCTCCTTAGTGCTTTTATCTTTGTTACACGACTTATATATAGGTATCTGAACTCATTTCCTAACTCTGGAGGTCCTTCTGTTGTTAACTATTTTCCTCTTGATTTATCTTTTTGAAAAAAAATATTCAAAGTCTTTGTCATGTACAATTCTTCTTCCTATAATCTATAGTACATTCAGTCCTTTTCTTCCTAGTTCTCTTATTGCTCACTTTTGATTCACCCTCTTCTGAATATGATTTTCTGGAAGATTAAATTTATAATTTCTCCCATAATAGACAGTTCTTGATTCACCTATGTCTCTGCTCCAAGTGTGGTCAGAGCTGGCCCATATCTTTTCCTGTCACTTAATTTTGTATCATCATTTATTATTTTTTTTTCTTGCAATGTAATCTTCTTGATGTCATCAACTGATTTCTCTTTTATGTTTGTTAATTTCACTCCTTAGTGTGAAGGTAGCACCTAAAAAGATCTTCTTTTCCTCATTTATTTATGAATTTGTTACTACAATTTGTATTAATTATTATGTATATGAAAAATAAGATAACAGATATTATGAATGACACATAGACTTAAAAAAATATGGTCCAATTATTTAATAATTATATGTTACATGGTCTATGAATATTCAGCAATTTTATACAAAATGTGGAAGAAAAAAGAGGAAGCCTTTTAATATTTGGAGCAGGTCATCTATGTAGTATTTACTTTAATATACAAGAATCATATAGGATGATAAAAGTCTGAATAAGTTACCTACTGGACCACTGAGAAAAGCACTCAGTTCAATGAGATCACAGATATAGCAGAGCACTAGATGACCTCTGTAAGAAAATGCTTTTAATATGTTTAAAAATAAATACCCTCCAAATGAATATGTTATATATCATCAGGAGTAAAACTAATTTTAAAAATAAGAAGGTTGGCTGACCTTTAAAGTAAAATCTTAGTAGTGAGCATTTCTTTGACTTTCTCTTTGACATATGTCTTATAATTAAGCTGTGATATTTCCAAAACACAAATATACACTGAACACACACACACACACACACACACACACACACACCCTCCAAATACAATTCTCAATGTGTATATAAGGCTAGTCTAGTTAGTGAGACATAAAGATGAAAGTTATATAGACTCTGCAGGGGATATTAAATCAAGTCAACATATTGCATCTCTTCTCTGTAGCCAAATAATAAGATAAAAATATTCTATTTTAGATAAAATCACACACCAAATAACAGAAAATAAATTGTTTTTTTAAACATATTTTATGTTCTTTTGCCTACTGCATATTTTATCTCCTTAATAAACTAATTGATAAAACAAAACTTACTGTCTTTCTTTTTATCATTATATTCTAGAATTGAGTCAGAGTTAGACAGTTGTATCTCAAAATGTGGCCGATTAGAGTCATCGGAGAGAACATCCTGTAGGAGATGAGTATTAAGTGAAGGCCAAAAGGATTTGGCGAAGAAAGGTATTCCCTGTGGAGAGACAAGAATGGAAAAAAAAAAAAAAAAGCAAACAAATAAGAAATTTGAGTTCCTCAAGGACCAGTTTTGTCATTTGCCTTTTTTTTTTACTCTCTAAAGGTTGTCACAAAGTCTGACAAATATGATACAGTTAATAAATGGTTGTTTGAGTACAGACAACAGTGAGCTATTATGTATAAAAATCAGTGGGTTATATGATCCACATGCTATATGAATTTGTTTCACCAAACTTAATTGAGTTAGAATACATTCAGAAATGTATCACCTCTTCTACAACTTCTAACTTTTTAAAAGGTACTCTATCAAGGAGCAGCACCAAAGTTAAGTACAAGAAAATTTGTTTAACTCATTTAGCAGACAAGTGAATGGGGACAATTTGGCTAAAGGCTTATATCATCATCTCAGGAGCTTCTTATATAAGGCTCAACTTTTCATCCAAAAATTAATGAGCCTTTTATTTTTTTTAATGTAATAAAAGAGTATTAGTTGGTGAACACATGCTCACAATCTTAGATATCTTTTTTTTTTTCTTCCTTCTTTTGAAGCATGGAATATATTTGAAACTATACTAATGACACTAACTAATACCTAGTACATTCAATACAAACTTCACATAATGATGCAATTCAATTTAATTCAACTAAATAAGGAATATGAAGGCCTACCTTTTGGTATATATGCATGTGTGTGTGTATTAGGCAGTACATATGGCACTAGGAATATGAATACAAACAATGCAAATCATACTTAAATTCTTTGTGCAATTGGTACAGAAGAACTGATGATGATATATTAAAAATAAACAAAACACTAAAGTTATGCCTATGTCTTTCAAGACAGCCATATGGAAAGTGAGTAGAACATTGAAACTTTTTTTTTTCCAAATAGAATCAAATGATTTCATTTCTTTGTGAATTTCTAATTAACTGTATTTATACTACATTTTATAGCTCACATTTATAAAGTAATTTGCAGGGTTTTTTCCCCCGAAACATAATCATTGAATTCAGAGTTGGAAATAACCTTTCGAGATCTTGTGTATAACACATAATATATGTAATCCTCTCTAAAACAAGACTCATTCCTTATATATCATTTTAATTTAAAAATACAAAAAGAAGGCACTCTCGGTATATGATTGTACTAGGGGAATCCCAAATGTTAGAAAAACAATTTTAACAAGAAGTCTAAATACATGCTTTTATATTCTTCACCTATTGTGTTATTTTAGTTTCTGGGTCAATTAGTTAATAAGAATTCATTAAGCACAAATTATTATGCAAATGTATTATATATATATATATATATATATAAATTATTATACCAAGCATTAGAATATATTAAAAAAAAACATACCAACAACAAAAAACTCTGCTATGACAGAAATAATTAAGTAACTAGTTGTTAATATTGAGGAGACATAGGATTTATCACTCTCTGAAATTTTATACCCAATGGGGCCAAGAGATTGCTGATAATGAGATTGAATTAACTTTCTCCTCAATTTTGATCAGATCCTAAAAGGCGAAGAAATCCATTTTGTTCTATTCAGTTTTGAGTGGGGACAAATTCTTGGATTAAATTGTTCTAGGCTGGGAGCAGTTTGGAAGTAAATAACTCAATAAGAATCACCCCACCCCCTCATTAGAATCGGCCCCCTTCTCATTTTAATATTTATTCTTTCTTATTTGTTAATTAATCAAAAATGATAGCCACCCTCAGGAATGGCCACTCTTCTTAGGGCATATAAACCTATAAGTTGCTTGGGGTTTTTGACATGCCAGAATGTGTATCATTAACCCCCCTTTATTAATTATTACTGGCATGATTAATCAAATGATTAATTACCCAGAAAATATGACTTTTGAATTTTTTATGTCACAGGTCTGGTGAAAATCCAAGTCTAATGGCAAGACAACATATAAACAACTCTGTTCAAACAAGATGTAGGTCAAATTGACACAAACTAAAGAAGGGATATCGTGGCATTAATAGAAAGGCTAAAAAGGCAGTCTAAATCTTTATTTGTATGACATCCTTTAAAATACTTTAAGATAAAGGATATTTATCTTTATATTTCACTTATATCCTGGTTCTCTTTTCTGGAAGTATTCTAGCTTATCAATTTCTTCATTAAATTATATTGGCTGAAGTGAAACTGCTAAATTATAATACTTGATCCATATCAGTATGCCTATTATCTTCTTATTCACAGACATGCCTTTAGAGTTTTGTTGACTATTTAATTATTGGCTGCTATAGCAAACTGTTAACTCATACTGAACTGATAAGGTGCCATAATGTTCTCTTTTCTTTTAATAGGGTAATTAATGTATCAAAACAACTTGTAAAACTTTGTATTTATCCACATCTCAATAAATATATATTATCCAATGCAACTAATTATATATCCTCTCACAATCTCTTGGAAATCGTATTTCCATTCAATGTTTTCACTCCATGCTTTGTCTCATAAAATATTAATAATAATGACAAAATCATTAATAATAATAATGTTTTATATGTGGACATACTGTGTTGTTTTCTGTTTATAACAACACAATTTTTGCACATGTGTGTCCCTTTCCCTCATTTAAGATAAATTTGGGATAAAACCCCAATAAATACTGCTGGGTCAAAGATTTGATATCAAAAGTTTAATAACTATTTTTTCCCCCTGAGGCAATTGGAGCTAAGTGACTTTCCCAGGGTCACACAGATAGGAAGTATTAAGTGTTTGAGGCCAGATTTGAACTAAGGTCTTCCTGATTCAGGGCAGTTGTTCTATCCACTGAGTCACCTAGCTGCCACAGTTTGATAACTTTTTGATCATAGTTCCAAATTGCTCTCCAAAATTGTTGAATCTGTTCACAGTTCCACCAACTAGTATCCTATCAGTGTCCTAGTTTTCCTACATCCCCTCCAATATTCATCATTTTCTTTTCCTTTTACTTAGCCAATCTGAGAGGTGTTGTGGTATCTCAAAGTTGTCTTAATTTGCATTTCTCTGATCAATAGTGATTTGGAGCACCTTTTCATATGACTAGAATTAGATTCAAGTTCTTCATCTGGAAATTGTCTGTTTGTATCCATACCTTTTGACCATTTATCAATTGAAGAATGGCTCAAATTCTAATAAACTGTAGTCAATTCTCTATATATTTTAAAGTGAAGCCTTTATCAGAACCTTTGAATGTAAAAAAAAAAAAAAAGTTTTCCTAGTTTATTGCTTCCCTTCTTATCTCATCTTCATTAAATTTGTTTGTACAAAAACTTAGCATAATATAATTAAAATTATCTATTTTGTGATCAATAATTATCTCTAGTAGTTTTTCATTGGTAACAAATTCCTTCCTCCTCCACAGATCTGAGAGGGAAACTATCCTATATTCTTCTAATTTGTTTTAATGTCATTCTTTGTCTAGATCATGAACCTATTTCAACCTTATCTTGGTATACGGTGTGAGGTATGGGTTAATGCCTAGTTTCTGTCATACTAGTTTTCAATTTTTCTAGCAGTTTTTGTCAAATAGTGAATTCTTATCCCAAAAGCTGGGATCTGTGGGCTTCTCAAACACTAGATTACAAAAGTCATTGACTATTTTATTTGGTGAGCTTACCCTATTCTACTGATCGACTACTCTATTTCTTGGCCAGTATCAAATAGTTTTGATAACCACTGAATTGTAATATAGTTTTAGATCTGGTACAGCTAGGCTACCTTTATTTGTTTTTTCCCCCATTAATTTCCTTGAAATTCTTGAACTTTTGTTCTTAGAGATGAAATTTGTTGTTATTTTTTTTTCTAGGTCAGTAAAATAGTTTCTTGGGAGTTTGGTTGGTATAGCAGTAAATAAATACATTAGTTTAGGTAGTATTGCCTTCTTTATTACATTTGCTTGATCTATCCAATAGCACTTGCTATTTTTCCAATTGTTTAGAACTGACTTTATTTGTGTAGAAAGTGTTTTGTAGTTTTGCTCATATAGTTCCTGATTTTCCCTTGGTAGATAGATGCCCAAATATTTTATATTATCAAAAGTTATTTTAAATAGAATTTCTCTTTGTATCTCTTGCTATTGGGTTTTGTTTGTGATGTATAAAAATGTTGATGATTTATATGAATTTATTTTATAACCTGCAATTCTGCAAAAATTGTGGATTATTTCTAATACTTTTTAGTGCATTTTCTAGGGTTCTCTATGTTTACCATCATATCATCTACAAAAAGTGATAATTTGATTTCCTCATTACCTATTCTAATTCCTTTATTCACTTTTTTTTCTTATTGCCAAAGTTAGCATTTCTAATACAATATTGAATGGTAATGGTGATAGTGAGCAATCCTGTTTCACCCCTGATCTTACTGGGACACTGATACATTGTTGGTGGAATTGTGAATACATCCAGCCATTCTGGAAAGCGATCTGGAACTATACTCAAAAAGTTATCAAACTGTGCATATCCTTTGATCCAGCAGTATTACTACTGGGCTTATATCCCGAAGAGATCATAAAGAAGGGAAAGGGACCTGTATGTGCACAAATGTTTGTGGCAGCCCTCTTTGTAGTGGCTAGAAACTGGAAACTGAGTGGATGCCCATCAGTTGGAGAATGGCTGAATAAATTGTGGTATATGAATATTATGGAATATTATTGTTCTGTAAGAAATGACCAAGAACTGCCCTAAGAACTGCTTTGGCTGCATCCTATAGATTGATATGTTATCTCATTATTATTATTTTCTAGAATGAAATTATTAATTGTTTCTGTGTTGTTGTTTTTGTTGTTTCACCCACTCATACATTAGAATGAGATTATTAAAATTTCAAATGGTATTTAGTCTCTTTCCCTGAGCCTTTATTGAACTTAATTTTTATTGCAGTATGGTCTGAAAGAGAAACATTTACTATTTCTGCCTTGCTTCCTTTGGTTTTGAGCTTTTCATGCCTTAATGGGTGGTCAATTTCTGTGTAGATCCCATGACCTGCTGAGAAAAAGCTATATTCCTTTCTGTTTCTATTCACTTTTCTCCAGAGTTTTATCATATCAAGGTTTTCTAAGATCTTATTAAACTCCCTAGTTTTTCTCTTGTTTATTTTTTGGTTAGATTTTTTTCTGATTCTGAGAATAGAAGGCTGAGGTGCGCCATTATAATAGTTTTGCTGACTATTTCTTCCTCTAACTAGCTTAAAATCTTGTCTAGGGATCTGTTTAATTTACCACTTGGTACATATATATTTCATATTGTTAATACTTCATTATTTTAGCTACCCTTTTTCAAGATACACTTTCCCTTGTTATCTCTTTTAATATGATTTACTTTTGTATTATCATGTGAAATGCCAGACTCAATGAATCAAAAACCAAAATTAAAGGTTCTGGAAGAAATATTAACAATTTCAAGTATCCAGATGATAATACTCTGATGGTACAAAGAGAATTTGAATTGTTACAGTATAAAAGAGGAGATATTATGTGTTCGCTTAAAGCATAACATTAAAAAACAATCAAATCATGTGAACTGATCCCATCACTTCATGGAAAATAGAGAGAAGAAATGGAAGCTGTAGCAGATTTTATATTTCTGGTTTTAAAGATCACTGCAGGTAATGAGTAAAGGCATGGAATTTAAAAAAAAAAAAAAGTTTGTTCCTAGGAAGGAAAGTATGGCAAATCAAGACATCACACTAAACAACACCAATAAAATAGAAAAAGAGACATCTTGTTGATAAAAATACCTAAAGTCAAAACTACTCTAGTGCTGTATGATTGTAAGTATTGGATTGTAAGGAAAACTTATTAATGCACAATCAAAGCTTTTCAGTTTGGGTTCTGAAGAAGACTTTTGTGTTCCCTGAACTGTAAGAAAATCCAATCAGTCAGTAATTAAAGGAAGTATTTTAGATTATTCATTAAAAAGTCAGATATTAAAGCTGAAACTTATATACTTTGGCCACATAATAAAAAGCAGACATCACTGGAAAATATGATATCAGGGAAGATTGAAGGTAAAAAGAGAATGGGCCAAGAGATGATGAGATGAATGGACAGTGTCATGGAAACAATGATCATGGGTTTTGACAGACTTCAAGAGACAGTGAAGGATGGAAGGTCAACAAATATTATGGTATAATAAATTGTCATACATGATTGAATGACTAAACAATAAAATAAGTCACTTGAAAAAGAAATAAACATGTGATCTATGTCTTCATTCGATTCACTAGTTTAAAAATATAGGAACCAGAAATGATATGTGAAATTTTCTCCTGGTTTGTGATGAGACATTTAACAATCAATGAAGATTTTTTTAAATCCAATTATTGCAACCATTCCTAAAAATATCTGGTTATACCCAATGAGGTAATTCAGGCCAATTCCAATTGTCTTGTGATGGAAAGAACCATCTGCACCTAGAGAAAAGACTGTGGGGAATGAGTGTAGATCACAACATATTATTTTCACTTTTTTGTTGTTGTTTTCTTTGATTTTGCTTTCTTTCTCATTTTTTTCCTATTTGATCTGATTTTTCTTGTGTAGCATACTTGTGGAAATGTGTACAGAAGAATTGCACATGCTTAGCATATACTGGATTACTTGTTTAGGGGCAAGAATGGAGAGAAGAGAGAAATAAAAAAAATGGAACACAAGATTTGGCAAGGGTGAATGTTGAAAACTATTCATACGTTTTGAAAATAAAAAGCTTTAAAATAAAAAAAAAATCTGGTAGTACCAAAAGCTTTGCTGTATTCCTATGAAACTATATCATATTTCCTAAAAGTTTTAGTTTTGCATACATTTCAACAAAAAGAATAAAATTAGTTGAGAAAATTCTTGTTGAGATACTAGTCACTTTTGAATAGATTTTTTTTTCTTCTAGGTATTCACCATTTTTTGATAAAATAATTTAGAATTTGGCCAAGATTTGAAGTTTAGCTCAGCGACCTATTGTTTTTAAATGTTAATCTCCTTGGTATTCTGGGAATTGGAGTTTACCTTTCTTTAATCTTGTCATACCTCTCTAATTTACTTTAGCTTTTTAATGACTTCTGACAATGGCTAAGAAATCACACCTACTAATTTTTTCAGTTCCATAGATTTATGCTATCTGAAGATTTATTCAGGACTTTCAAAACAATTTTACCTATTCATTTTTACCTGATCAGAGCAGAATAAATATTAAATATATCCACCATTGAGAACAAATATAATTGCTTTTATCATAAATGTAACTTTCTAAAACCTAAAAGTACTTTTAGAGTTTTATTATAATTCCTTTCCTAAGGGTTATTTGATGCTTGGCTTACTGTCAGCTCTCATTGAAATTGTGTTATTATATCCTTGATGTTGAATGGCTCCATATCAGTTTAATTTATTATACAGGACCTATATATAAATAGGAATGGAAATGTGGAAGTAGACGAATTTCTTCATATGTGTATAACACATCTATTACTTCAATGCACTTTTCAAGTTGAATCAATATAAAATAAATATATGACTACTTCTACCAACTTCATGATGTGTTTCAGACACCTTGACTAACATGATCATCTCATGATCATCTGTGATTCCTAAGAAAGAACAAATTATTGACTGAAACTAACACAATCCATCTATTCTGTATGCATAAGCAACATCACTGATGTTTATAATAGACCAAAGAATAAAAATATATACAAGCATATGTATGTATGTATGTATACACACACACACACATACACACACACATACATATTCTACATAAGCATTATATTAAACCTTAGAGAGTTTATTTTTATGATGTGAGTAAATGTTTATACATCCAGATATTATATATATTTAGTTATAATTTTAATTATTTATCAATTTAAAACTACCATATCTTTTTAAGGGGCAGGTAAATTCTCTAAGAGCCTCCATAACTTTGGATCATAGCATCTGAAGGAGTTGCAGGAAAGCCTTTGTTGACACAGGTGTTATGGACTAGGAATGACATAAATTGGAGGCAGAGGGAAGAGGAGAGAGGTCAGACAACACAACAGCCTCTCAGTCAGAGAGGTCAGAGAACAGCAACTGCCTCTCAGTCTCCTTGTATCATCCTCTTACAAGAGGAGATCCATACTGCAGGTGTGGGTTGGATCTCCAACAGCCACTATCAGATGACTCCTGTGTATTCCAACAGCTCCCATATATTCCAACAGTATCTCAGAACTTATGTTTGTAGAAAGCATATTTTAGCTATTAAATAAATTCAAATTCTATTTTCTTTATTATATTTTCCAATTATCTTTTTAACATTTGTTATTTTTTAATCTTAAGATTCTTTGGTTTTTTTTTTAAAAGAAAACTGGATGTTAAGTTTATACACTTGTAGCCATGCAAAACATATGACTGTCTTGTATAAAAACTTAATTGAAACAAGGAAATTATGTTTCAATTCACATTCAGTTCTTCAGTTTTCACTTTTGAGGTGGATAGCATTGTTTTTCCTTATGAGTCCTTTGAAAATGTCTTCAATTATTTTATTAATCAGAGAAGTCAAGTCTTTCATAGATAAACATCATTTTACCATTGTTATTACTGTTCACAAGGATATCCTGGTTCAAATTTCACTTTGCATCAGTTCAATTAGATCTTTTCATTTTTTTTTTTTTGAAACCACCCGACCCTTCTGAAATTTTGAAGCATAATAACATTTCAGCACAAACATTTGTTCCAACTTTTTCAGTCATTTATCATTTGATAAAATCTCTTCAGGTCTATAGCTCTTGGCAAACATAATTGGATCTACTATAAATGTTTTTTTGCATATATAGGTCATTTTCCTTTTTCTTTGATTTCTTTGAAGATATATATCTAATAATGAGATTGCTAGGCCAAAAGGTCATGCATTTTTTTTACTGGTCATAGCTTCTGCTACAATAATTTGTTTTAACTCTAGTTGTGTAACTTTATGTTTCAAATGGGTCCCTTGTAAACAATATATTATTTAATCATGTTTTCTAATTAATTCTGTAGCTTCTAATTTGTGTACCTTATCCCATGGACATTTATAGTTATAATTACTAATTACATTTTCCTCCATCCTATTTTTTTTTATTCTTCTCTCACTTTATCTAACTTTGCCTTTTATGCCCTTGCCAATATATAATATTACTTTCCTTTCCCCTTTTATTTTCTTTTGGTAAAAAAGATTTTTATTCCCAACTGAGTATATGTGGCTACACACACACACACACACACACACACACACACACTTTATTTTTTTTTAATGAATTCTGATGTGAGGTTCAAACATTGCCTCCCGCCTCATCCCTTCTTTTCACCTTTTTGTTTAAATTTTCATTGATGTTCATTAGGGAAATTGGTTTATAATTTTATTTTTCTGTTTTAGTTTTCTGTGGTATAAGTATCAGCATGATGATTTTGCTCAGATGAACTCATTAAAATTGTTCTCGATCTGTAAACTACTTTCTTGGGAATTTGGTTGGTATAGCAGTAAAGAAGTAGATTAATTTAGATAGTATTATCATATTTATTATGTTCTCTTGATCTGGCTAATAGCACTTGGTATTTTTTCAAATTGTTTAGATCTAACATTTTTTGTGTGGAAAGTTTTGTAATTGTGTTCATATAATCCCCGACTATATGAAGGTAGGGTAGACTCCCGAATATTTTATATTATCTACAGTTATTTTAAATGGAATTTTTCTTTGTATCTCTTCTTGTTGGAGTTTATTGGTAATATATAAAGATGCTCATGATTTATGGAAATTTTTGTATTCTGCAAGTTTGCTAAAACTGTGCATTGTTTCTAATAGTTTTTTAGTTGATTCTCTAGGGTTCTCTAAGTATATCATTATATCATCTGCAAAGAGTGATAATTTGATTTCCTTATTACTCTAATTCCTCTAATCTCTTTTTCTTCTCTTATTGCCAAAGCTAACATTTCTCATATAATATTAAATAGTAATAGTGGGCAACCTTGTTTCAATCCTGATCTTTTTACCCCTAACTTTTTGTTGAATGTAGTTTTTATTTCATCATGATCTGAAAAGAAAGCATTTACTATTTCTGCCTTCCTGCATTTAATTTTGAGGTCTTTATGTCCTAATATATGGTCAATTTTTGTGTAGGTTCCGAACTGCTAAGAAGAAAGTATACTCCTTTCTGTCACCATTTAGTTTTCTCCAAAGATCTATCATATCTATTTTTTCTAATATTCTATATGCCTCTTTAATTTCTTTCTTATTTATTTTGTGGTTTGATTTATCTAATTCTGAGAGTGAAAGACTGAGATTTCCCACTATTATAGTTTTGCTATCTATTTCTTCTTGCAACTCTCTTAATTTCTCCTTTAGGAAATTAGATGCTATACCACTCGATGCATATATGTTTAATATTGATATTGCTTCATTGTCTATAGTACCCTTTAGCAAGATATAGTTTCCTTCCTTGTCTCTTTTGATTAGATCAATTTTTGCTTTTGCTTGATCTGAGATAAGGATGGCTACCCCTGCTTTTTTGACTTCACCTGAAGTATAATAGATTCTGCTCCAGCCTTTTCCTTTACTCTTTTTGCATCTCCTTGCTTTAAATGTGTTTCCTGTAAACAACATATTGTAGAGCTCTGACTTTTGATCCAGTCTGCTATCTGCCTATACTTTATGGGAGAGTTTATCCCATTCACATTTACAGTTAAAATTACTAATTCTGTATTTCCTGCCATCCTAATATCCCCAGATTATGCTTTCTTTTTCTTGCCTCCCTTACCCCCTTCTTTAGTATTAAACTTATGGGTCCCACTTGTGTCGCGCAGCCATCCCTCTTTAGGATACCTCCTTCTCCCTTTGAATCCCTTCCCCTTTCTTGTACCCTTTCCTTATTACTGTTTTTTCTTCTCCCTTTTCCTCTCCCACTTTTTAATGAGGTGAGAGAAGATTCTCTGTAAAACAAATATGCCAGTTATTCCTCTTTGAGCCAACTCTGATGAGAGTAAGATTCATACAAGGTCCCTCCCTCTCTCTAAGTTCCCTCAGATATGATAGGTTTCCTTTGCCTTATCGTAGGATATAGTTTCCTTCTTTTTATCTTCCCTTTTCCCTTTTTCTGACACTGTTCTCTTTCCATTTCTACTTCCCTTTTTTATGTTATATCAGGTAAAATCAAATTATGCATGTGGTTTTTATGTATATCCACAATAGAAATACAGTTCTCAAGAGTTCCTTTTACCTTTTTCTACTTCTCTTGAGTCCTATGGTTGGAGATCAATTTTTTGTTTAAATCTGTTTTTTTTTTTTTCCTTAGAAACAAATGGAATTTCCCTGTTTCATTAAATGTCCATCTTCTTCCTTGGGAAAAAATGCTCAGTTTAGCTGGGTAGTTTATTTTTGGCTGCATTCCAAGTTCTTTTGCCTTTCGGAATATCAGATTCCAGGCCCTTTGATCCTTTAATACCCACAGCAGTTAAGCAGTGAATAACCTTGCAGGGACTGGAAGTGTCTGCCATGGGAAGCACAGTCTGCTGAGGAAGTTCTATTACCCCCAGCTGAGTCCCCTACTGTGCAGATTAGAGGCTGCCCAGGCTGTGCCCCCCTGCCACGCAGATTTGTAGCTGTTCCCCCTGCAAAAGCCCTGTACTGCAGGATGTGGCTGCAGGGCTGTGTTATGGATCTGTCTGAGTCACTTTCAGTTTTGGGTGGTTAGAACCAGATCTTGTTAGGTTCTGGCATTTTTTAGAGTACCCTCTGTTTTAGGCTTTAATTTTTCTGCCAGTTTACTGCTTTATAATCAAGGCAGAGCAGTTAGCCTATAGCAGAGTTGTCTCTATAACTTCTCTAGCCACAGAGATTACCGCTGCCCCTGGTATGCTCAGGATGCTAGTCCCTCCCTGCTCCTCTGGTCTGTTCCTGGCCCCTCAGGACAAACCTCTCCTGGCCATCTTACAGATTATCTTTGGCTGGTAAATTGTGTGCTTCTAATCTAATGCACAGCATCCTTGATGTACAGTTCCAGTTTGTTATCTGTGAACAAGGAATTTGTTACCAAAGAACTGGAATTCATTATTGAACACCAAATAGATAATTTTGATTATATTAAGTTAAAATGTTTTTTGTACAAGCAAAACCAATTCAGACACAATTAGAAGGGAAACCATAAATTGGGAAAACATTTTTCTTGTCCATGAATAAGTATTATAATAATATAATATTTTTCCTTTAGATTTATTGTCAACATGAGATAAGATATATAAAGAACTTGACATACTTTAGTATGCTATTATATATATAGCATATACTATAAACTATATACTAATATATACATTTATATATAGCATAAATATAGTATATATATATATATATATATATATAGAATATGCTATTATTTTCATCATGTGCTAGATTAAACACAGAAAATACAGAAAAGTGTATTTCATATTTGATATCCTAAGTGTGAAAAATCACAGCTAAGTGTGAATGAACATATATTTTCCAGTGCTAATAACCCTAATCAAGAAACCCTTTGTTGTTTAAAGATATTGAAAATAGAATATAAAACAGAAATGCCATGGCTGGATAGTTATTGTGGAAGGAGATTGTCCTCTTTTAATGCATGGGAGAAACCACAAGTTAAATGTAGACAAATAGACAATTTACTAGCTAGTATTGATGCATATGAATCTTATTACTATGAAAATGATCTTAAAATAATTCATTAGTTATGCTTTTGCCTTTCATTTGGTAGCAGAATGGAAACAAGTCAACCACCTATACATTTCACCTGGCAGAAAATCAAAGATAAAGCAAGCAATTTATATAAATATATTTTCTAGAATATTATATCCAGATCCATACTTTCTTCTCTTGTCATTCATTACATTGGCCTATTTTCCTTTAATATTCTTGGTCTCTTTTTCTTTTTTCACTTTGTTTTTATACCACATTCTTAGAGTGACATGTGGCCTGGATTGTGGTCCTTACTTTTGCTCCTTTACATTGTCATATAAAGACTTAATATGTTCCCAAATTAATCTTTATTTCTCATTGTACATTATTAATTCATTCTCTTAGTACATTACATCTTTTATAATAATTCTGATTGTTTTGGTTATGCTTTCCCTTTATTAGGACTTTAAAAAAATAAATCATTTAAGTCACATATACATCCAATTCCAATTCAAGCAACTAGTTACTCTAATACTTTTGTTAATTATTACAATTCAACAATAATTGGTTAAATAAGTACTTGAATGAACAACTATTTAGAAGACCTACAGTAATCTTGACAGAAAAAGTGTTCAAATTTACTGAAGAAACCTGATCATGACTTCATTTGAGGAGCAATTAGGCCAAACATGAGCTGGGTCTTTCTGTCATTGGGAAGGTCACCAAATTCAGTCTTGGCCCGGATCTCCTTCTTATGTCACATTTTCTAGAAGAGAATTTTGAAGTCTTAGGAGACTCTAGAGGATTTTGAATTTCTTATCATCCCATCAGAATCTTAGTATTATCTGACTAGATATTGGTGACTAGTGGCACAGTCCATTCAAGAAGTAAGATTGACTAGATTTGATGGATGTTAAGAAAGGAAAATTCAAAGCTTCACCAAAAGCTTGGAAACTTCAATTTATATAATGTAAACTTCTCTGAGTAGCCAAGAGAGGAAAGAAAAAATCTACCAGAAAACAGTGAGTTTATTTTGTGTATGTGGTCTCCCAACTTGAGTCTACTTAATATACTCGGTCTTTTCTTGAGGGAGAATGTGCCATGGATTTTAGGGTGTTATATTTTGTACATTTGTTATTATTATATTGTATTAGTAAATATCCTTAAGTAAAAGTTTTTTTTTTTTTTTTTAAAAAGGCAGCTGGGAACTTGGTAGATAGAGCAGTAGGCTGGAATCTGAAAGACTCAACTTCTTGAGTAAAAATCTAGCTTCAGATATTTATTAGCTGTGTGATCCTGAGCAAATCATTTAATCTACCTTGCCTTAATTTCCTCATTTGTACAATGAATTGTAGAAGAAAATTCTTAATTGCTCCAGTATCTTTGCCAAGAAAACACTGAAACGAGATCACAAAAAATCAGACATGACTGAAAAACAAGTGAACAACAAAAGCTAATTAAATTTGGTACATTGATAATATATAACAACCTCAAATCATCATCATGTAGAATTCTAGTAACATCTTATGCTATGTTTGTATTTGTGTGTACATATATGCATACATATATAAAAATAAACATATAATATGTCTGCCTGTTTATCTATATCTATATCTATAATTGCATATATCCTTGTGTATCTAATATCTATCTCTATCAATATATCTTTATATCTCTTTATAAAATAAAATGGAAAGCTGATACCCTAAGTGCTAAGGCTACGGCCTTGAGAGAATATAATAGTTATGCTTTGGGAACGTGTTTTATCAGTCAGTGTGGGTAGCAATTAATATGGTAATGTTAGAATACTTACATATTGAATCAACAAAGAACAATATGTCATGATGGATAGGACTGATTTCAAAGTCACAGGCTTAAATTCATATCCCTGACACTAGTACTGCCTTTTGACTCTGGGTCAATCATCCAAACTCTCAGTACTCTAGGCAACATTCTAATATTTAAAAAATCGACAATGGTTGATACTCTTTTAGTTTTTTAAAAATGTTGCCTCACTAAAAATTGCCTATTCTAATTGTAAAAAATTGTGGTTTATTTTTTTTTTCCATTTTCACCTATTGTGACTGGGCCCCATCACAATGGTTATTTCAGTCCATAAATTATTCTAGGACTGATTAAGTGTCTGGGTTTTCTAATATGTGTAATGTTTTTTTTCAAATGATATTTCATCAATGCCCCACCATACCAAAAAGTTAATAAAAAAGAATGAATACACACACACACACACACACACACACACACACAGATAGATAACACACATACATATATAAGAACATATATAAAATTGATTTTTTTTTATTTATAAGTAATTTTCTCATCTCCTCTTCTCTCCCCTTCCTTCGTCCTCCTTCTTCTCTTGTTAATCTTCCACCTCCTCCTCTCCTTCATTACTTCCTCCTGCTCCTCCTTATTCTCTCTCTCTCTCTCTCTCTCTCTCTCTCTCTCTCCCTCCCTCCCTTCTTCCCTCCCTCCCTCTTTCTCTCTCTCTCTCCTTCTCACTCTTTCTCCTTTCCAGTTCTTCTATGGCCTGAGTCTAATTTTTCTTGGAGGCTTTGAAGGTAGGAGTTTTGACCTTAGCATCTTCTGATTTTTGATTCTCGTTTTCATCATTACAATTTCCAATGGTCAGAAACTTTTTAACTTTTCTGTTCATTTTCCCAGACTCCTACTCTGCTTTTAAGTGTTTGTTAAGATAGGGTTCTGTTTCCAGGGTGGAGGGTGCATTGTCTTCAGCTTTAAGGCTTTTAGGCAGCAGTTTTCAGAAATAATTCTAGGAATCTGACCACAAGAACTCTTTTATGCCCTGCAACTGTGTGTGCACCCTGAAGAAAGTTGTGTCTTGCTTCACTATAGCTAAAATCTAGTGTACTAGTAGAGGCTTGGGCTTTCCTGACCTTGCTGAGCTAGGACTGCACAGTAGATTCTTATTCCATTGCCACAGATTCTTTCTACTAACCTTCTGAGTCCTTCCTGGTGTCCCTGGACCAAAAGCTTCAGAAGCTTTCAACCCTGCTGCTGATTCAGAGGTTCCCCCCTCATTGATGCCAGGGTACAGGTTGGAGTTGGCCACAGGACCTGCCCTGCACTGGAATTGCAAGCTGGGCTCCCACTCTGGTTCCACAGACCTTTTCTGCCAACCTTCCAGGTCTTCTTTGTTGTCTCTGAGCTGAGAATCTGGAAGCTACCAGTACTGCCACTGGTTCAGAGGTCAGCCTGGGCTGGGCTGGGATTGGGTTCAGGACTTCATGGGGTTCCCTGATGGGGGCCTGGTGTTACAAATCTCTTCTTCTGAGCTTCTAAATTGCTTTTGACTGGAAAACCTACTTTTTTTTTTCTTTTTGGGTCTTCTGATGCTCTGAAATTTGTTTGAAGTTAATATTTAAAGAAATTTGGAGCATTTTGGGGGAGATATTGGGCAAATTCTTGTCTTTATTCTGACACTTTGCTCCATCTCCCAATTCTCCATCTTTCATGAGTACCCTATGCCTTTGTCTGTCTACTATTATTATTGTCATCTATGTTCACAACACTGTCTTCCATCACCTTCTAAAACCATACCCACCAAAAAAGGCCCAAGTCATTGTGATGAGGTGTGAGGCTGGGCTGGGAGAAAGAGGAAAAGAGAGACAAAGAGATAGAAAGAAATATAGGTCCACAAGACAACAATTCATGAACTCAAGGGTCTGTGGCAATAAAAAAGAAAGTTTATTTCTTTTTTTCCACTAAGAAAAGAATTCTCTTAACAGACAAAACCCCCTAATTCAATCAGAAATTTTGTAAAGAGGTTTGATGACAGTACTTAGTTTTATGGGCAGATACTGAACTAGGGTTAGGGACATTTTGAGTTGAAATCAGACTAGAATCTTAAATTTGAATAGAGAATTTCCAATTGAATGAGTAGTCCTAGACTAATCTTTAACTCAATAGAGGACATAATCAGTAGTGAGTGTTATCAATGGGGGTGTGCTGGTCTCCTTCAGGATAATAGAATGAAGCTACTTATTCTGATTCCTTGGGGTGGGTCTTTTACAGAGGCAAGGGTTCAAGGAGACTTTCTCCTTCAAGGAGTTTCTCAACTGCTCTCCCTCCTCCTACCCCAGTCAGAGAGAGACAGTTTCAGGATTCCCCATTAGTTTCAGGGTTCCCACATCATTTCCCTACATAACCCATAAAATTTTCCTACTCTCCAATTCTCAATTCCCAAGTAGAAGCAATATTTCCATTCTCAGAGTGGAAACTTTTTTTAAATGACTTTTTGAATTATCATGAAATAATGGAAAGAGCCTTAGATTTTGAATCACAGATCCTGCAATCACAGCAAAGTTCTAGTGTTGGACAATGTATTAATGTTATTTTAGAAAAATCACTTTATGCCTCTGAACCTCTATTCTTCCTTCATATGAAAAAGTAGGGGTTGAACAATATAGCCTCCAAATTGCCTTTAATCTCAAAATCTATTTCCCGTGATCCAGTGACTTCTACACTTAGCTCATTTTGCCTTGTATAGGTATGTCCTATTTAAATAATAAAGTGAAGTGGTCATTTAAATTTAAATTTAAAATATCTGAAATTATAATTATGTGAAATATGTTTTTGTTTCCCAGCTCAGTGGAAACATGTAGTATGAATTCAAATAATAGACCCACTTCTTGAGATTTACTATTTATACTAATTGTGAATAAAATTTTACTCCACTATATCTGTTACACTTTGCTGAGTTCTATTAATAAAGCAAGTAATTGAATATCTTGATCTGAGTTGGATTTTGAAGTTTCAATTTCAAGTGGATAGAGACTACAGATGCCGTATAAAGTGAATTAACATTCAACCCACAATAGCTACTAAAATCCATATTGATACAGCATGTATAGGACATATAGGTCACTTGAACAACAACTTCTAGGACCTAGGAATTAACTAGGTACTTAATCATTTTATAGTGAATTGATTTATCCCTCTGCATAATCAATGTTAGTAGACTTCCTTAATTGATTAATTCACCTTTGCTGTGATTCTAATGGCTAAAATCACTTTCATGGCTACAACCTCCCTCTTTTTTCACCCCCCTCACTAGAATGTAACTTCTTTTAGAGCAGAAAATGTTCCCTAGAGCAAAACACAGTGCCTAACACATAACAGACATTTAATCCTCCCATTCAAAAAATAAAACTGTTTTTTATTTATCTTTTATACCCCATGGAGTAGTCATGATGTTCCCAGAACACATAGCTATCTTTTGCTAAATGAGCAATTGGGGGGGGGAGGTGGGGAACAGGGAGAGATATCAAATGGTGATCATTCTGAGCATTATGCAAGAATATTATGATAAATAGTCATACCTTTCAATCAACATTTTAAAAAACAATTTGTTAAAATCACCAGGCATCAAGAATCTTCCATTTCCAGGCTCAGTCTATTATGGGATGTTGTAATATGATTAATAGATTTGGAGTTGAGGAACCTCATTCTAAAAGTGCCATGCCTCTCATGAATAAGCTATGTGACCCTGGACAATTAATTTCTCACTGAACTTTGAGATGGGTTAGCCATTTCTACCATTTTGTATTTTTCTAATTTTTTGGTGATTCTAAGTATCTGGCACCTGCTAAATGTTGAATAAATGCTATTTGATTGATTATTGTACAACTAATATTCCATCTACATGCAGAGAATCCAACTTTTCCCCAGTTGTAAAATTGTCTTCTGTCCCTAACTCTCACTGAAAAAAAAAAAAAATGACAACCATTTCTTTCTGCCACTCAACATGGGGGGTGGGAGTGGGGGGTCTGAAATAAATAGCAGGGATAGGAAAGGAATTGTAATAATAATAAAGATGCCTCCAAACACTCATATGTAATTTTCTGTATGTTTCATATTGAATTGCATTCCTGCAGGGACTGTGAGTGGGCTTCATTTACTGTGCTACCACATAGTTAGCATTTTTGTTTGCCTTTCCTCCCCTCCTGGCGTTCTCTCTTTCTTTTTGTGTGTGGCTAGTATATCCCTTGTGCTTCCAAAAGAAAAGCTCCAGATCTCCATTGTGTATTGTCCTCTACAATTTGTGTGCTTTATTTTTTATTAATTGCCTAATCAGACATATATTTGTAATGAGAAGTAATAAAAATTGATAAGGAGTTTAAAAAAGCAAATATCTCAATCATTATTGCTGGTTGTATGCTCTATATGCTGTGTGTATGTATGTATGTATGTATGCATGCATGTGTCTGCATTTACTCGTGTATATCTGTGTGCTATATGCAGACAAGTGATGTTACCAAAATCAATCAAGTACTAATAAAAATACTGTAGGATATTCATATCCTATGTACTAGGGCTACCAATATAAAGAATGAGACAGTACAATATTAGAAAAGCATTTATATTCTAATTGGATAGACAATATATACATTTATAAATATATATAAGATAAATCTAATATTAATGAATATATACACATGTGTGTACACAGCCAACCACATTTATATATGTTTTTGTGTATATATATATGTGTGTATGTGTGTATGTACATACACACATACACACATATATATATAGTATAAATGTATATATCAATGTGTGTATGTGTGTGTGAGTCTATGTGTATATGATGTATGTATACATACACATAAACACATTCAAATTGATTAAATACAAAGGTGGGAAGTCTCCCTATTCTTTCAGCTTGAAATATTGCCTTATATATTTTATAGAAAAAAAATGAAGCAATTCACTGTGAATTCTTTCTTCTTTCTTCTTTCACATTACATATGATTCATGTCTTACCAATAGATCTTCCTTCATCCCTCTCTCAAAAATAAAGTGTTCTTACTGTTTACAATGAGCAGATCCTTTACCATCTCAAGTGATCCTTTTGCTTTTCAGTTATTACAGTGGATTACTTCCCCCTTTGTTATTTGGACAATATCCATTTTCTTTTAATCTCTTCCTCTCTATTGGCTAATTATCTACTTCTTATAAACAAACATGCCTTTTCTGGAAAAAAAACAATTGAAAAATGAAACAAAAACTTCCTCTTATATTTGAATTTTATACTTCCATTTCTGCTAACTATAGTTCTGTATCTCTTTTGTCATTTTTGGTAAAAGTCCTTGAAGAACATGGACAATATCTATCTCAATTCCTTTCATTCCTCTCATTCTTTACTTATTATAAAGTATGGGCTAGCTCTCTGGAAGGCTTCAGGGTCAGCCAGAGCCAGGATAAATCAAAGTCCTTGGTCTTTAGGGGGAGAAATGAAGGAGACAGGAAAGAGATGCCACGTGACTTGCCAAGGATGTATGCTAGATTCTGGAGTCTGGAGTCTGGAATCTCCAGCCTCTCTCCTCCTTGTCCTGCCACCAAGTGACTATGGTTCCCCCCCCGCCCCAACCCTTGCCTCATCCAATCCTTGCCTACAATTATCTCAATCAAACATTCAGCAAGCATCCATGATGAGGAGAGCCATCATATCACCATCTCATCTAAATATTTATATAAAGTCATTGTCTTGCATGGAATAGGTAATTGGCTTTAAGTGTTCTGCTGTCTGATTCAAGCATACCTTTTTGAAGTTTCATCCCTCTACAACTTATCACCCTACCATAAGGGTTCTAACATCATCTTTCCACCAAATGTTCTCCTTCCAAAATTGTTATTGATCTTTTAGTCAGTAAAGCAGATGTTTATTTTTAAATCAACTCTCATTGTCTTCAACATATCTGCAGCATTTGAAACATTCTCCTTGATATACCTTTTGCTTTAGGTTTTCTGGATAATGCTCTCTTTTGGTTATCTTACTTATGTAACTGTCCTGTGTTTCTTTTGCTGGAATGTAATTATGCTCTCTAAACAAGAGTATACCTCAAAGTTCTTTCTTGGGATGTTTTCTGTTATTTTTCTGTTATTTTATCAGCTCCCATAAATTTAATAATAATCTATGTGAGGGATTCCCAAATTTATTTTTCTTGGGCCAAACTCTCTGCTAACCTAAATCTCACAACTGTTTTTGAGATCATGAACTTGATGTCTTATGGATATCTTAAACTCAATGAGTCTAAAGGGAACTCATTATCTTGCTACCAAAAACCTCATCCTACTACCTTCCCTAGCAGTATGGAAGACAATACTATTTGTCCTGTCCCTAAGGCTCACAGCTCAGAAGTCATCATTAGTACTCCACATTATTTCTCTATCCCCTCATAATAAAACTACAGCCAAAGCCTACCAATTTCACAAATTCAATATTTCTTTTTTTATTAAAGCTTTTTATTTTCAAAACAAATGCATGGGTAATTTTTCACCATTAACCAATAGAAAACCTTGTGTTCTAGTCTTCCTTCCCCTTCCCCTGCCACCTCCCCTAGATGAAAAGAATTACCATATGTTAAACATGGTAGAAATATGTACTAAATCCAATATATGCTTACATATTGACACAATTATCTTACTGCTCAAGGAAAAAAAAACGAGAAAGAAAACAAAATGCAAGCAGACAACAACAAAGAGAGTGAAAATGCTATGTTGTGAACCACAATCAGTTCTCACACTTCTCTTTCTGGGTGCAGACTGTTCTCTTCATCACAAGATCGTGGGAACTGGTCTGAATCATCTCGTTATTGAGAAGAGTCACATGCACCAGAATTGATCATCATACAGTCTTGTTGTTGCCATGTATAATGATCTCCTGGTTCTGCTCATTTCATTTAGCATCATTTCCTGTAAGTCTCTCCAGGCCTTTCTGAAGTCATCCTGCTGATTGTTTCTTATAGAAAAATAATATCCCATAATATTCATATCCCATAACTTATTCAGCCATTTTCCAATTGATGGGCAGGCATTCAATTTCCAATTTCTTGCCACTACTCAAAGGGCTGCCACAGATATTTTTGCAAGTGTGGGTCTCTTTCCCTCTTTTAAGATCTCTTTGGGATATAATCCCAGTGGAAACACTGCTGGGTTAAAGGGTATGCACAGTTTGATAACACTTTGGGCATAATTCCAAATTGCTCTCCAGAATGATTGGATCCATTCACAATTCCAACAACAATGTATTAGTGTCACAGTTTTCCCATATCCCCTCCAACATTTGTCATTATCTTTTCCTGTCATCTTAGCCAATATGAGAGGTGTGTAATGGTATCTCAGAGTTGTTGTAATTTGCATTTCCCTGTTCAATAGTGGCTACAGTCATCTGAAAATTGTCTGTTCATATCCTTTGACCATTTATAAATTGGAAAATGGCTTGAAATTCAATATTTCTTAAATATATCACCTTCTCACCTCTAACACTAGTACTTCTGGGCTTTAGTGCCTTTATGTATGGACCACAGTAATATTCTGCTTGTGTACTGCCTACCTTAAGTGTTTCCCCATTACAATAAATTTTCAAACTGGTAACTTAAAGTTTTTTTTTCTAAAATATAAGTCTGAACTGATAGAAATGAGCTATTACTGAAATTATTTTAATTGCATTTATTTAATAACATACTTTAGGGTATTATTTTCCATGTATCTAAAAATGACTAATTTCTTCATCTGAAAAAAATTTTTATATGCTTTGACCCTTATTCAATTGAGAAATGACTTGTAATCTTTTTTTTTTTTTTAATTAAAGCCTTTTATTTACAAAACATATACATGGGTAATTTTTCAACACTGACTTTTACAAAACCTTCAGTTTCAAATTATCCCTTCCTTCCTCTTACCCCGGTCAATGGCAGGTTATCTAATACATGTTAAATATGTTAAAAATATATGTGTTAAATTCAATTTATGTATACATATTTATACAATTATCTCACTGAACAAGAAAAATCCAATCAAGAAGGAAAAAAAAACTGAGAAAGAAAACGAAATGCAAGCAAACAACAAAAAGAGTGAAAATGCTGTGTTGTGGTCCATGCTCAGTTCCTACAGTCCTTTCTCTGAATGTAGATGGCTCTCTTCATGACAAGATTATTTGGACTGATGTGAATCATCTCATTGATGGAAAGAGCCATATTCATCAGAATTGATTATTGTATAATCTTGCTGTTGTCATATACAATGATTTCCTGGTTCTGCTCATTTCACTTAGTATTATAAGTATATTTAAGTATTATTATATTATATTATATATAATATGTTATATTATATATTATTTTATATATATTATATTAAGTATAAGTATTATAAGTATAATTAATTTGTCTCCCCAGGCCTCTCTAAAATCATCCTACTAATTATATATCATATAATGCAATATATATTATAATACCATTTAATATAATATAATACAATTATATAATGATATAATATATTAATAATATAATACAATTATAATACAATAATATTCTATTCTCCATATATTTTAGAAGTGAAGTCTTTATCAGAAACACTCTCTGTAAAAATTGTTTCACATCTCTCCGACTCCCTTCTAAACTTTTTTGCATTGGTTATGTTTGTGCAAAACCTTTTTTTTTTAATTAAGGTAATCGAAATCATCCACTCATAATGTTGTCTAGTACTTCCTTTGTCAAAAATTCATCCATTCTCCAAAGATGTGGAAGATAAATTATCTCTTCCTCTCCTAATTTACTTATAACATCACCTCTAATATTTAAATTACAAACCCATTTAAATTTTATCTTGGCATAGGGTTTGAGAGGTTGGCTTATGCCTAGTTTCTGCTTTCTATTTTTCATTTCCCCAGGGATTTTTTCAAATAGTAAGGTGTTATCCACGAATCTGGAGTCTTTGGATTTATCAAACAGTAGATTACTATAGTAATTCTCTGTTCTGACTCGTGCACCTAATCTATTTCACTGATCCAGCACTATACTTTAGCCAATATTAGGTGGTTTTGATAACTAGTGCTTTATAATATATAGTTTTAGGTCTAGTATGACTTAGCCATGTGCCTTATTTTTCCCCATTACTTCTCTTGATACTTTTGACCTTTAGTTCTTCCAGATACATTTTCTAGATGGAATCTTACTCATTTTGAATGTTAACAACTTTCACAGAAATATTAGACAATTAAGTAGAAAAGGGGAAATATTTGTTGAGATGTAATAACTGTGTATATATAATAATCATTTATGAGTATATAATAGTCATACCATATACTATATTATATGTAATAATTACTACAACTGTTATACATCATCTTAGTATTTGTAAATCATTTTATCAATGCAATCAATTTTGTTTTTTAAAATAGGTCCTATTGGATGGGAAATTTATTTATGAAAAGGATTTTTGTCAAAAAAGTATTTTGCTTTAGATATTCTTGAGTCCAATGTTATTCTGCTGATATGTTGCTGTTATACCTTTGCTAGTATTTTATTTAAATTTTTGCATCAATATTAATTAAGGAGATTGGTCTGTAATTTTCTCTGTTTTGGCTTTTCCTGTTTTAGGTCTCAGCATCATATTTGTGTCATGGAATGAATTTGACAGTACTTCTTTATCTATTTTTTCAAATAGTTTATTTTGTATTGGAATTAATAGATCTTTGAATGTTTGGTGAAAGTTACTTGTGAATCTATGTGGCTGGAGATTTTTTCTTAGGTAATTCAATAAGGGGTTGTTCAAGTTTTTTTTGTTTTTTTGTTTTTTTTTTCTAAAATGGGACTATTTAAGTAATTTATTTCCTTTTCTTTTAACATGTGCAATTTATATTTTTTGTAAATACCCATCTATTTCAGTGAGATTTTCAGATTTGCTGCCAGATAGTTGGGCAACATGGCTCCTAATTATTTTATTAATTTCTTTTTCATTGGTTGTTAAGTTCACCCTTTTCATTTTTGATTCTGGTGATTTGGTTTTATTCTTTCCATTTTCTGATCAAATTAATTAAAGTTTTATCTGTTGTATTGGCTTTTTTATAAAACTAAATCTTTGCTTTATTTAATAGTTCAATATATATATTTTTTTAATTTTCTATTTTATTAATCTCTCCTTTGGGTTTCAGAATCTCCAATTTTATAGTTACTTTGGCATTTTTAATTTGTTCTTTTTCTAACTTTTCTAGTTGCCTGCCTAATTTATTGATCTCTTCTTCCCCTATTTAATTTATGTAGTTATTTGGAGATATAATATTTCCCCTAAGGACTATTTTGGCTGCATCCCATAGGTTCTGACATATAGTCTCATTATTGTCATATTCTTGGATAAAATTATGTGTTTCTTCTGTGATTTTTTATTTGACTCACTCATTCTGGAGAAGTAGATTATTTAATTACAATTGGTTTTTTGTCTCTCTGTTTTTTTTATTGAATATAATTTCATTGCATTATGGCATGAAAAAGAAGCATTTCTATTTCTGCTTTCTGAATTTGATTGTGAGAGTATAAAAGCACCTAGATGGTCAATTTTTTTTTGTAGCTGCTATGTAGTGCAAAGAAAAAAAAAGTGTATTCCATTGTTTCTATTCAGTTTTCTCCAGAGATCTGTCATATCTATATTTTCTGGGATCCTATTATTAACCTCCCTAGTTTTTTTTTTTTTTCCTTGCTATTTTGTGACAATATAATCCTCCTAAGAGATGGCTCTAATTTTATCACAGAGATTCTCTAACCACTAAGTCAATTATTTTAGTACCCCCCTATTGATCCAGCATCAAATAAATACAAAATCATTTTTGTTGTTTTTAAAATCTTTCTTATTCTGACAGTTTCTGAGCTTTTTTTTTCACTTTATTCTTCCTCAAATAATTTACATTAAAATTACACTAGTCTCCTTGCTGTTCTTTACAAAAGACACTCTATTTCATGACTCCAGGCATTTTTACTCATCGTTTTTTATGTCTAAGATTATATACCAACCTTCATTCCAATACCAACTGAAATCTTACCTTCTGAAAGAAAATTTTTATAGTTCTTTTTAATGCTACTATCTTCTCCCTGAGGTTACCCCAATGTCTTGTATATTTCTGCTTTATATTTTATTGTTTGTTTATTGTTTCTCAGATTGGTCAGTGAGCTCTTTGAGTGTAGAATATGTTTCTTTTGCTTTTATTTTTTCCTATTTTTCTTAATAATTTGTTAAATTCATGAAACCTAGTAGATACTTAAGAAATATTTGTTGAATTGTGGATTTAATAATGGTATAACTCTTTGGGCACTTGGAAGGAATTTATTGAGGCTCCCTAGTTACTTTCTCTGATTAGGAATATAAGAATTACCCAAGAGTCATTGTAGCAATTTGAGCAAATAAAGATGTTGCTGTTTCCATGACAAACAAATTTGGGAATTTCACCAATGCCATTCAAGGAGTATCATATAAGAAATCTACTGCAAGAGAACTTGGGACTTTTCTGAGCTTTTTTGTTTTTAAATAAACATAAACCTTTATAGTTATAGCTATAATTTTATCTATATGCATATGGTATGTCTATATCTATCTCTATCTATCTACCTATTTATATGAGGAACATTGGAATAACATAGACATCCACAGGGCAAGGAATTCCTGGCTTCAAGTCACTCTGCTAAAACACACCTTGGTTTCTATGATCAAAACAGTTAATTTCTCAGTAACAGAGCAAACTCCACAGAATTTTTAGTTTCTTTAAAAATACCTGTCTTCATGGTTGGAGGAAATTTTCTTTTTTAGTAGTTCCTTACATCAATCAAATCAGGGATCTACTATCTACCTGTCTATCTTTTTCCTCAATATATCAACTACTATCAAACCATAATATCTAAATATATACCACATATATACTATAAGAAAATATTAAATGATAACATGTAAAATACACGTATTTATATTACAATTATATCTGTATAAATAGGAAGTTTTTTTTTTTAATTCAGAAAATGTTAATACAAATTAGTCAATAGTGTTGAAATCCTTATATCATACAAACATGGAACAATTTGTGTTATAGGTTTTATTTTTAGCTAATAGTGAGTAGTTTCATTGTCATCTTAGCCAATCTGACAGATGTGTAGTGGTACCTCAGAGTTGTCTTAATTTGCATTTCTCTGATCAATAGTGATTTGGAACATCTTTTCATATGATTAGAAATGGTTTCAATTTCTTCATCTGACAATTGTCTCTTCAAATCCTTTGACCATTTATCAATTGAAGAATGCCTTGAATTCTTATAATTTTGAGTCAATCATCTATATATTTAAGAAATGAGGCTTTAATTAAAATGCTTAAATGTAAAAATGCATTCCCAATTTATTGATTCCCCTCTAATCATGTCTGCATTAGTTTTGTTTGTACAAAAACTTTTTAACATAATATAATCAAAATTACCTATTTTGTGATCAATAATGTGCTCTAGTTCTTCTTTGGTCACAAATGCCTTCCTCCTCCACAGATCTGAGGGATAAATTATCCTCTTTTCTTCTAATTTGTTTATAATATCATTCTTTATGTCTAGATCATAAAGCCATTTTTAGATTTTCTTGGTAATGGTGTTAGGTGCAGGTCAATGTTAGGAGGATTCTGCCATACTATTTTACAATTTTCCCAGCATTTTTTTTCCTAATAGTGAATTTTTATCCTGAAAGTTCGGGTCTTTGGGTTTATCATACACTAATGTTATGGTCCAGAACTTGAAACAAGGTGCTAAGTCACTGGAATTGATAGAAACAATGCTTATGTACTCAGTTCACACCTTTAAGAGAGTTCACACCTTTAAAAAGAGTTCACACCTTTAAAGGAGTTTACACCTTTAGGGAGCATATATAAGCTAGGAGCCTCAATTAGGGTTGACTTCAGGAGATTCACAAATCAGGATTGAAGTTCAGCTAACATGGGACAGATGTTTAGAAAACGGCCTTCTGTTTCTCTTCAAGGAAAATTGATAGCATTTTCAGGGTTATGAAAAGCCAAGGTTTGATTATAATTTGGGAGCAGATCACTGAACTTTTAGATATTGTATAGGATACATCTCCTTGGTTCTCTATGGAAAAAGAATTGGATCTAGAGGAGTGGAAATTAGTAGAAGAGTAACTTTGTGATTGGAAATCCATACCTAGGACATGTTTAGAACCTGGACAAAACTTGTTGTGGCTTTCAGAGTATCATGAATTATGTAGGATTCAAGCCCAATGAAATAGGCAAACAGGAATTAATATATAAATCACTTTTGACCAACTAGCAGGTGAAGGTCAGTATGTAGAGAATTCAGAATAGATTTATTATCCCATACCAGTGTATGAGCAAATTTCTAAGGCTGCAATAAAAGCTTGGGGTTCTCTCCCTGGACAGAAAGATGAAGATAAAGCCTTCACAAAAATAGAACAAGGTCCCAATGAACATTTTATGGGTTTTGTGGGACATTTGCAAACAGCTGTCACAAGAACCATTGGAGAAAATTCAGCTACAGAAATAATGACCAGACATCTGGCTAAGGAAAATGCTAATGAGATTTGCAAAAGAATTATATGGGGACTACATAAAGATGCTCCTTTAGAGGAGGTCATAAGGTCCTGTGCCACACTGGGCCTAAGTGCTTATTATACCCAGACTATGATGAACATGGGAAGACAGGGTCCCTATTGGCAAGGGACATCTAGAGAAACTCGTCAATGTTTTCAGTGTGGAAAAGTTGGACATTTGAGAGCCCATTGTAGATATGGAGATAGAGTGAGAAGACAGGATGAGAGGAAACCCAAAATCCCATGTCCAAAATGCAAGCAAGGCTTCCACTGGATTTCAGAATGTAGATTGATCCAGGAAAATGAGAGGCAGAGCCCAGCTCCAAAATATCACACAAAATACAAGTGGGGCATGATGGCAGCTGAGTTTATACCCAGAGAGTCTTTACAAGGTCAGGACTCTGATGTGATCTATCAGGAGAAATGCAATCAGATAGCAAAAAGGGATTACAATTGGGGAAAATACAGGCTTTTTCAACCAACAGGGCAGTGTATACTGCAAACAGTTTCAATGTAATTGCCAGATGATGTGGAGAGATCCAGAAAGTGGTAATTAGAAGGGACTAGATAGGTTAACTGCCTGGGAGAGAGGATTTGCTTGTATTCCCACAGATGGAGAAGTAAACATATGGGTGACAATGAGCACCTGGAGCAAGACAGAAAAGGAGAAGAACATCAAAACAAAGAAGATCTAAAAATTATCTGACACTGAAGGAGCATGGCTGATAATGAGACTGTTAAAGAACTTAAAAACCATCAGGAATCATTGGATTCCTTGAGATGAAAAATTGTTGATGAGACTATTGCAGAGCTTCAAAACTTGCAGGAATTATTGGATTCCTGGCACATAAACTAATGGCAATGGATTCCTTTTAGACTATTTCTTGGATTTATGGACATTTATAATTCCTCATGTTGATTCATGTTATTTGTTACATCACTACTAGCCCATGTAATATTGCTATGTGTTTATGTAATTTATGTAATTATGTGTAATACCTCCTATATTGATGGACTTATGTATACTTGTTTCAAGTGAGCCCCTTCAGAAACCTGCTAATCTGATTTGACTTCCCATTTCCTTTAGTGTTTTCATCTCCCTTCCTGAGAAGTCAGGGAGGGTGTGACCATCTCCTTTTTATGGTGTTTTCCCTTCTTTTTTCAGCAGTCAGGGAAGGCATGATCACTTTCTTTTTGGTGGTTCTCACCTCCTTGAGAAGTCAGGGAGGTCATGACCACCTATGTTCTAAATCAAAAGAAAGCGGGAGATGTTATGGACCAGAACTTGAAACGAGGTGCTAAGTCACTGGGATTGATAGAAACAATGCTTATATATTTGGTTCACACCTTTTAGAGAGATCACACATTAGAGTTCACACCATTAGAGAGCATATATAAGCTAGGAGCCTCAACTAGGATTGACTTTGGGGGATTCACAAGTCAGGATTGACTTCAGGAGATTCACAAGTCTGAAGCCCACAATCCCACTCTCTGAGGCAGAGTCAGGATTCATTCCAAACTTCTATCTTTGTGCTGGCTGGACGCTTTGGATTCAGAAGGAGCTAGAGGCTGAAGCTGGCAGAGGAAAAGGACTAGAGGTAAGATCCAGAAGGCCTCCAGAGAACTACCTGAGTCCCAAGTGAAGAAGATAAGATTTGGAAAGAGACAATAAAGGAATTAGACTTTAACTTCTGGCTTCATTCAAGGTGATTATTACTCTGAACAGAAACGAAGGCTGCTCCCAGAAGCTCCCCAAGAAACCTGCTCAGAGAGAACGATTCCACTTTAGAGAAGAGAATATTACACATTAGATTGCTGTATTATTGACTATTTTGTCCTGTGGACCTAACTTATTCCATGATCAACTAATCTAATTTTTAATACCAAATGGTTTTGATGACCACTGCTTTATAATATAGTTTTAGATCTGGTACAGCAAGGCCACCTTCATTTGCTCTATTTTTCATTAATTCCCTTGACATTCTTGTTCTTCCAGATGAACTTTGCTAATTTTTTTTCTAGATCTATAAAATAATTTCTTCATTTGGCAAGAAATTATTTTCATTGGTATGGTACTAAATAAGTGGATTAATTTAAGTAGTATTGTCATTTTTTTAATGTATTCGTTCAGCCTACCCAAGAGCACTAGATATTTTTCCAACTGATTAGATCTGACTTTCTTTATGTGGAATGTATTTTGTACTTTTGCTCATATACTTCCTGACTTTCCTTTTGTAGGTAGAATCCCAAATATTTTATCCTATTGACAGTTATTTTACATGGAATTTCTCTTTGGATCTCTTGCTGTTGGATTTTATTACTGATGCATAAAAATGCTGATAATTTATATGGATTTATTTAGTATCCTGCAAATCTGCTATAATTGTGGATTACTTCTGATAGTTTTTACATCATATCAACTATAAAAAGTGATAATTTGTTTCCTCGTTACCTACTCTAATTCCTTTAATCTATTTTTCTTCTTTTATTGCCAAAGCTAATATGTCTAATTCAATATTGAATAGAAATGCTGATAGTGTGCAATCTTGTTTCACCTGTGATTTTACTGATAATGGTTTTAGTTCATCCCCTTTACATACGATGCTTGCTGATGGTTTTAAGTAGATGCTACTGATCATTTTAAGGAAAACTCCATTTATTCTTATACTTTCTAGTGTTTTTAATAGGAATGGATATTGGGCTTTATTAATTGTTTTTTCTGCATATATTGAGATTATCATATAATTTTGTTAGTTTGGTTATTGGTATAGTCAATTATGCTAACAATTTTTCTAATATTGGACCAGTCTTGCATTGCTGGTATAAATCATACATACAAATATGATAAATAAAATTAACAATATTAATTTGTACATATAATTCATCATTTCCCTTTCTATGGGTGGATAGAATTTTTCATCATCAGTTCTTCACAATATACTTAGATTATTATATTGATAAGAGTAACTAAAATACTCACAGTTGACAATTATACAATATATCTGTACACTACCTTTTAACATCCAACACTATACAGTATTTTCCTAGTTCTACTTACTTCATCCTGTCTCAATTTATATATGTCTTCCCAGGTGTAGAACATTTTTGCAATAAAAAAAAGCAGGAGCAGGCCTCAGGGTGACTGAATCAATTCCTGCAGTGGCAGGTTCCAGACCTCTCAGCTCATGAAGTCCAAAGATAAATTAGAATGTTAGCAAGAAAGGTCTTTCATACCAAAATAAAAGTGGAGCACATCCAGCACATATCATGCCAGCATAGCCTCAGCCTTACAAAATTTGGATCAGGTCTTGGAAGCCAGTGAGTCATCATCAATCAACATGTCTTCCAGAGCTCTCAACCCACAGTTAGTAAGAGAGATCTAGCAACTGATGAAAATGAGATGATAGGGATCTTTGTTAGCAATAAAGTAGGGCTTTGTTGTTTTGCACATGCTAAAAGGCTGATTACAGTCCTACTTGGCAATCAAAAGGTAAGGAGAACTTGCATAATAGAACTTGTTGACACAGTGGAGTGGGGACCCATCTCACAGTTCAAGGGCAGAAAACAGTGCTTGTGGTCACTTACAAACCAGAACACAGACTAGGAGAGTTTAAAAAAAAAAAAAAAAAAAAAAAAAAAAAAAAAAAAAAACTTTCCTCAGATAATATCATCTTGAAAAACCTGAAAACTTACAAGTCCCTAGAAATGGCTCTTAAAAGGGCTGTACAAAAACCCTGAAGCTTGGAACAGTACACTTTCCACCCTGGAAGCATAGTTCTACATTGAGAAAGAGTTGAAAGTTAAGTAATAGCCTGGGGAAATGAGCAAAATACAGAAAAAAAAAAAAATCTGACCATACAAAGTTACTATAGCAACAAGAAAATGCAAAATGTATACTCAGAAGGATATAAGAAAGTCAAAGCTCCTTTAACCAAAACCTCCAAGAAAAAAATGTGAATTAGTTGTAGACAATAGAAGAGGTCAAAGAAGATTTTGAAAATCAAATAAAAGAGTTAGAGGAAAAACTGAGAAGAAAAATGAGACTGAAACAAGGAAATCATGAAAGAAAAAATGAGTCATCAGCTTGGTAAAAGATACAGGAAAAATAATAGTGAAGGTCACTATTTAAAAAATAAAAAGAGTAGGCCAAAATAAGTACAAAAAAATCAATGTGAAGAAAAATGCCTGAAAATGTTAAAATGTACAAATGTTAAGTACAAAACCACACTGAAGAAAATAATTCCTTCAAAATTAAAATTTTACAAGTGGAAGCTAATAATTTTATCAGAAATCTAAAAACAATAAAAACAAAACAAAAATAATGAAAAATAGAAGACAATGTAAAATATCTTGTTGTAAAACAAAACAAAACAATAACAAAAAAAAATGACCTGGAAAACAGATCCAGGAGAAATCTTTTAAAAATCATTAGTCTCCTTGAAACGTATCATAACAAATGTGTTTAGACATCATATTTCAAGAAAATATCAAGGAAATCTGCTCAAAATTCTAGAATCAGAAGGAACATTTGAAATTGAGAAAATCTATCTATCACCTTCCAAAAGAGATCCCAAAATGAAAATGGCAGGAATATTTTAGCCAAATTCCAGAACTCCAAGGAGAAGGAGAAAATATTGCAAGCAGCCAGAAAACTAAAATTCAGGTATTGTGTAGCTATAGTCAGGATGAGAGTTTATCAGCTTCTAAACTGAAAGATCAGATAACTTGGAACTAGAATTAGGCTCACTATAAGCAGGAAGTTTAGTTATGAGAGATATGCAAACATAGACTAGGTTTTCTCATAAAATTATATCATGTCCTTTAATGCTGATGGCTATTTCAAAAGGACACATGTTTTCTAAACCATATAAAGTATTGGCTTGCATGAGCTCAATGATTCTGTCAAACTCTGTTTCTCTGACTTGAATTTTAGTATCACACTCTAGAATACAGAATGAGAGTTTTATCAGCTTCTAAACTGAAAGAATAGATAACTTGGACACATGATATTCAGAAAGGCAAAGGATCTAGAATTACAACCAAGATTCACCTACTAACCAACACTGATTATAATCCTTCAGGGGAATATGGATTCAATAAAAAAAAAAGAATTTTCAAGTATTCTTCTCAAGACCAGAGCTATTTATATTCTCAAATACAAGACTTAGAAAAAGCAAAAAATATACAGGAAAGGGAAATCACAAGGGACTGAGGTTAAATGGTTATCTATCTATGTGGAAAGATGATATTTGTAACTCATAAGAAGAAAGAAAGGAAGAAAGTGAGGAAGGAAGGAAGGAAGTCCAATTCTAGCCCAGTTTTATTTACAGAGTTGTTGTTTGTCCATTATTCTCAAAGACATCATGACATCAAGGAGGTGATGCCATGACATAGAGGTAAATTGAATTTAAGTGAAGGAGGGCTGTCCAAGGTCACCTACCTCACTTTCTCCTACAGATGCATCTGGATCCAGCGACCAGTTATGGATTAGAACAACTAATGTTGTTCTAAGAGATGTCTCTGGATGAAATGGGAGACCTTGACCCTTTTAGCATAAAGTATTTAACAAGTCTCAGTTTGACTCAGGCCCTACCCATTCAGCGATTAAGACTAGGTAGCAATTGAGGCAAAGAATCTCCTCTTTCACCTAGTCCAAAAATTAAAAATGAATGAATGAATGAATAAATAGACAAATAAAATGATGAAAAAATACATAAATAAATGAAGGGGAAAATGCTTTTAAGAGCATCTTTAGGTAAGGACATGATATCCTATTTGTATCAAGGGAGGGAAAGAGAGAAGGATGAAGGGAGGATGAAAAGCAAGGAAGGAAGGAAAATGAGGCAATGAAGGAGCATTCCAACTGATTAGTTGAAGGCCAGCTTTAAAATCAAAACACTTTTGTGAAGGAACAGGATGAAAGGAGAGACAGAATAGAGCAAATGAGGAGAATAAGATTAACAGGAATAATTATTTAAAAATGAAGCATATTTTCTGATAAAATGCTTATTTCTTAAATATATAGGGAACCAAGTCAAATTTATAAAAATAAAAGCCACTTCCCAGTTGATAAATGGTCAAGAAATGAACAGTTTTCAGATGAAATAAACAAAGTCATCTATAGCCACATTGAAAACAATTTTCTAACTCACTATTGATTGAAGAAATGGAAATTGTTGTGCCAGTTTCCTTTTACTGTCCTGCCTCAGTTTTCTTAATTGTCCTGCCTCAGTTTCCCTAATTATCCTGTCTCAGTTTCCCTAAATTGTCCTGTCTCAGTTCCTTAAATTGTCCTGCCTCAGTTCCTTGAATTGTTCTGCTTCAATCCCTCTGGTTGGAAACTCCCTACTGACCATTAGGACTGATATAATTTAGGGCTGGCTATTCTAAGGTTATAAACTGTAAATGTATAATCCTAGATAAAGGGGATTTCAGACATTCCAATTCTTAAGTTCTCCTAAATTATCAAGAATTTATGTTCCTCACCCCCACACCCTGTCAGAACATTTACCAGTATTCAGACTCCACACCTTCTCCCTGATCCTGGATTCACATATACAATTCATTGGAATATCACATTCCCTGCTGGATTCTTTGTGAGGAAAATCTAATTCAGCCCTGGAGACAATGTATTTTGCTCTGCCTCCACACTATCTCTCCCTCTCAGAAATCCAAATAAAGTATCAAAAACTCTCTACTCTCTATCTTCCCTCAGTTTCTCGACATTACAAGATTAAAGCAATACTGAGATAGTATTTCAAACCTATTGAATTGACTGATAGGACAAGAAAATGACAAACATTGGAGGGATTGTGTGAAAAATGAGACTTTACATGCACAGAGAAAGAAGTAATTGTGTCTGAATACAGATTGAAGCACTTACAAAAAACTTTTTTGGGGGAGTCTTTTTTTGCATTACTTTTTGGAACTGTAATGTCAAAAGAAACTGAGTAAGACAGAAATTAGAGACCAATTCAATAGTTTATTAAATGGAGAGAAATACTGGGACCACTGGATCCCAGGGCTAGACAAGACTATCATCTCAAAGAGTCTAGAGTATCGGGACAGCAAGCCTTTTATGGAATAACAAGAACAATGATATAATGCAGAGACCTAGGTGGGGATAGCCTCTTAGATGGAGGTTACTGAGATTCTAATGACATTAAGGAATGTCTATAACACCTTTATCTCAACCATTAAGAGGGGACGGTCATAACCTTAAGGAAGAATACGAAATAGGGCAAATGGAGGAACTGGTCACCCCATTAAAAGTGACCTTTGACATTACAGAACCATTTAACATGACTATACATGCATATACATAAAAATATTGAATTGCTTATCTTCTCAATAAGGACTGGGATGGATGGGTAGGAATGCAGAGAATATGGAACTGAATATTAAAAAGAAACATTTATTTTGGGGGGAATGGGAAATGGGAAAAATAAAATGCTAAGTTAAAAAAATTCTAATCTGTGAATATTGGAGAGAAAACAGAGACAGAGATAAACAAAGACAGAGAAAGAGAGAGACAGACAAGAAGAAAGAATTATTAGGAATTACAATCACTCATTTTCCCACTACTTACGATACATATAGATATATTTTTACTATACATATGCATTGTGTTCACAAAGAAGAGGAACAGTAGTTCACATTAAAGCATCTTTGATAAATTGTGATAGCAATATTTTTATTCAAATATGTAGAATATTAGATTTGAAGCTGTAAGATGTAATTTTATTTAGTATCTATATAGATGAAAAAAATAAAGGCACAGAGAAGCAAGTGACTTTTTCCAGGATCACAATAAGTATCTGAAGGATATTTTTAGATTATAAAAGCATGTCTTCTGGATTCTATAGCCAATGATAAAAATTCTAAAGTATCCTTTCTTTGCTTTTTTGAGATTTCTTTCTTTATGGTAGTCAGTATCCTAATAGTGAAAACCAGACTCTTGGAGACTGCATTATGGCATCCTCCAAACAAAATCAAATCCCTATGCTTACTACAATGACAATAAAGTTTTTTAATGGTCTTAGACTCACTATTAGTGAGTCTCATAGATAATGTCTAGATGATACTGTTGGTAGTAGTTGGAGAAGGACAATAATAAACAAGAAGAAATTGGACTAGGAGTTTGGGAGGACAGATTAATGTTTTTTCTGCCCCTATCTAAGATGTGTGATCATTATCTTCTTTTCTCCTTCCCCTCTATCACTATTTTCTTTCTTTCTCCTTTTTTGCTTCCTTTTCTTCCTTCCTTTTTTCTTTCTTCCTCACATACCTTCCTTCTTATTTTCCTCCTTTTCCTTTTTTTTCTTTTTCCTTTCCTTCAATCCTTTTTAAAAGTACAAATAATATATCTAATTTTTCTTTATGTAGTTTAGAAATTTCTCTGAGATGTTGAGAATAATTGAAGGGATAGGTCATATACTTAGTATGTTTTAATGAACTCAGTACTTCATAACAACTAGAATAAGGAAGTTTACCCTTGAAAACTGTTACACTGTGGGGGTCCCTTTTGTTAAAGCCATAGTAACTCTACTATATACAACTCCCAACACACCCACAAAATTCCCTTATGTTGTACCATCCTATGTAAAAACGAGTGACAATTTAAAAAATACTACCAGGAAAAATAAAATCATCATTTTTTTTTAATTTTTAAAATTTATTTTATCTTAACATAAGAAATTAAATAAGTATTTCCTTAACATATTGGGAAAACAATGATTAAACAAGAAATTGCAAATCTATTAAGCAAAATTTGCTATGACTTTTAAATATATTATAAAGTTTTCATGTAATTTTTTTCTTCTCCCCTCCTAGACATAGAGACATCTATCATTTGATACAAATATGTATACACATATAAAATCACTCTATACACAATTTTTAAAATCGGTTCCTTTAGCATTTTCATAGGATCTTTGTAGTAAATTTAGGTATTTATAAGTCAAAATGAATTAATCACTCAAAGTTGTTTTAAAAACAATATTACCATTACTGCATATGATGTTCTTCCAGTTCTCCTCATTTCAATCTTCATTATTTTGTGGATGTCTTTCCATGTTTCTCTAAAATCAGAGACCTCATTAACCTTTAAAGCAAAGCATCATTCTGTCACAACCACATACCACAACTTATTTTTTTTCCCTTTTTTTAAAAAATTTTTTTATTTAATAACCTTTTATTTACAGGTTATATGCATGGGTAACTTTACAACATTAACAATTGCCAAACCTCTTGTTGCAATTTTTCACCTCTTACCCCCCACCCCCTCCCCTAGATGGCAGGATGACCAGTAGATGTTAAATACATTAAAATATAAATTAGATACACAGTAAGTATACATGACCAAAACGTTATTTTGCTGTACAAAAAGAATCAGACTCTGAAATATTGTACAATTAGCTTGTGAAGGAAATAAAAAATGCAGGTGGGCATAAATATAGGGATTGGGAATTCAATGTAATGGTTTTTAGTCATCTCCCAGAGTTCTTTCTCTGGGCGTAGCTGGTTCAGTTCATTACTGCTCCATTGGAAATGATTTGGTTGATCTCCTTGCTGAGGATGGCCAGGTCCATCAGAACTGCATACCACAACTTATTTAGCCATTCCCTAACCAATGGACATGCCTCCAGTATCTGGCTCCCTGCTACTATATCTTATAATATATTGGTTCTTTTAACTTTTTCCTAATTATCTATGGAAACAGAACCATAATGCACAATAATGCTGAGAACATTTCCAGACCGTGCTTCAAAAAAGCTGGACCAATCCACAATTTCAACCAACATTGAATTAGGGTCCCAATTTTTCCACATCCCCTTTTAACATCTATCACTTTGCTCTTCAATCATTTTAGCTAACATGGCAGGCATAAAATGGCAGAGAGGGTTTTTTAAATTGCATCTCCAATCAATAATAATTTAGAACATTCTTTCATATGACCATAAATTGCTTTGATTTCTTTATTGGAAAAAATGCTTGTTCACATCCCCCAACCATCTATCACTTGGGGAATGACTTGTATTCGTATAAATTTCCCAAAGTTCTTTATATATTTGAGATAAGAGATCTTTATTTGAGTACTGTTTATGAAAAATCCTCAATTTCCTGATTTCCTTATGATCCCAACTAATTTGTTTAATTTTTAGCAAAAATGTTTAAATTAATCTAAATTAAATTATCCATTTTATACCTCGCACTGCTCCCTATCTCTTATTTATTTATAATTTTCCATAAGTCTAATAGGTAATGTTTCATGTTTCTCAATGTTTTTATAATATCTCTCTTTATATCTGTCATATCCATTGTGATTCAATCTTGTTAAAAGCTGTAAGATATTAATCTATTGCCATTCTTTGCTCTGCAACAATTTTTACCAAATGATTAATTTTAATCCCTGAAACTTAAGTTCTTATACTTGTTAAACAAGTTGTTTTGTTTGTATTTCCTCTATCAGTATGATTAATAATAAAGTATATTTTATCATCTATTCTCCAGGATGAAGCTTGATTGTAAAATTTAAATTTAGTATGGTTAGCTTTTCATGTAATTTTTACTAACACTCATCTTTTGGTTGTATATTCATTTTCTTTGCATCAGTTCCCCAAATTTCCTCAATTTTCCATATAAATATAGGCTCATAGATGCATATATATATATATATATATATATATATATATATATGCATCTATTTGCTCTTTTTGTTACTATATCAATTTGAGGTATTTTCTTCTTAGCAGCTGTGTGATATACATGGAAGAATGTTGAGGAGAGATTGGATTTGACTCCTTTACATCATCATTATTTGTATGACAGCAGATAGATAACATAATGTAATGGTTCCAAACTCTGGAGAAATATTCTTGAGGGAAGGATTCTTACAAGATATTAACTCAGTGGAATTGATAAGACAATGGTTATCTAGTATAACAAGGTGATTAATAGTTCTCTAGTTCAGTATGATTGATTTAATCTTACAACAAATAATGGTTTCCTAGTGATATAATAATTGGTTTATACTCAGTATACTGCAATGATGTAATTGTAATCGATTATATAAACTGGGGACAAACTCAGCCAGAGAGAGAGAAGACTTGACCACCCTCCTGGTGGCTCTCCTGCCTCCTGCATTCCTCCACTGAAAGGACCTCCAGAAAGCTAGGCCAGCCCCAGGTGAAGGTGACAGACTGTGAAGGAGATAATAAAGACTTTCGACTTTATTTCTGACTATTCTTGTGGTGATACATGCATCTAGTACTGTCCCTGAATCATTGTAGTAATTATTTCAAATACTATTTTTGAATTTATTTTCAAAAGATTATATGCTTTGAAAATAATGACTGCTATTTTTAATTTTCTTCTCTGAAAAATAATGTCTTTTCATTTATTTTATTTTTGATGCTTGCTTAGTTATATGTTGGCTGTGAAATCATATGATTTAGCTAATATGCAGCTCTAAGCAGTATATTACCTGCAGGTAAGAGATATTTTTAGGGTCAAAACCTAATAATTAAGAAAGTAGGGAACTGAAAGGAATTTTGGGAGTCATTTTATTCAAACCACACAAGAAAATAATTTTAACCATAAGTACTCAATAAGCTGTCTAAACTCTTTTTTGGGATCTCCAAAGAAGGTGGAACACTCTGCCTCTTGATGTACCTTGATAAATTTTTAGATAGTTATAGTGGTCAGGAATGATTTGCATTGTTTTGTCTGTTCTCTCATTGAATTTAAATTTGTCTCATAACAAGTTGTTATGAGTTGTATCTTCTGGGAGCAAAAAAAACCAAAACAAACATTTTTTATCACATTACTATCTTAAAATACTTAATAGAAATTATTTTGTTACCTTTTCAAACCATTGTGTAAATATATCCACCTATTCAGTTAAGTCATCTACTACAATCTTATCTGCTACATTGACTTACATTTTAGAATACCTTTAAATTTCTCATATAAACAGATATGGATAAAAAGAAATAAAGAGATGTGATTATATGTGATAATAGTATACAATTTTATACATTTTGAAATATTCATATCAAATTTAGTTCAAAGTACTATAGAACTAGAATAATTTTATTTGAATATAAGAAAATAAAATTGTATTCAAAATAAATAAAATCATATAGCAAACAAGCTTCCTCCTAATTAATTTTTTTTCTGTATTTCACTTGAAGACCCACGTTTTTATTTTTTATAAAAAATAGCATTATGAGATAAAGAATGTAGAATTGGAGATGCTTTCATAGAAACTATCAGGTTCAAAATCCACATTTAACAGAAAGAGAAAATGAAAAAATTTTAAATGATTTGCCAAAAATCACATGAGTGGTAAATGTGTGAAGGATGATTTGATTCTAGATGTCCATCAGTCCTGTTCTGGATTTGACACACTGAGTTGCTGCTTTTTAAAATGAAATATTTTATATTTGCCCAATTACATGTAAAATGATTTTAACATTTTTTTCTTTAATTTTGAATTTCCAGTTCTCTCTCTCCCATTGACAAGGCAGACAATTAGATAAAGGATGTATATGCGCAGTCATGCAAAATATATTTCCATATAAGTCATTTTACAAAAGAAAGAAAACAGAGACAAAAAATGAAAGAAAATGGTATTTCATCATTATTCAGATTCCATCTATTCTTTCTCTTGAGATGGATATTATTTTTCATCAGTAGTCTTTCAGAATTTTCTTTTATCTTTGTATTGCTGAGAATAAATAAGACATGCATAGTTAATCATAATACAGTATTGCTTTTACAATATATAAAGTTATCCTGGTTTTGCTCACTTTGCTTTGTGTCATTTCCTGAAAACCTTCCTGTTAGAATCCTTACAAAGTATTAACTCACTAGAGTAGATAGAAACAATGCTTCCCAGAGAACCATCATATTTTAGAGAAAAGAAGAATACCACACATTCCTATGTTTTGTTTTTTTTTTTCTGAAATGATTCTGGTTGTGATCTCTGATAGCACAAATCTGTTAATAATCTTATACTATATATATATATATTTTTTTTTTTCAGAACAAAAAAGAGATGCTACAAACATTTTAAATATATGAATCTTTCTCTTTTTTTCAAAAATTTCTTTGGGATTCAAATCTATAGTGGCATTGGTAGCTTAAATGATATGCGTACTATTATAGCCATTTGAGCATATTTATAAATTACTGTCTAGAATGATTGAATTAATTCATAACCATACCAACAGAGAATTAGTGCCTTAATGTTTAACTGTTTCTCCAACATGTTATTTTCATTTTTTCTCATATTAGACAATGTGCTTCCCAGTTTTTCTAAAAGTGTTTTTTTTGTTTTGTTTTGTTTATTTTCATTATTTCAAAAAAAAATGAGTTTCTGCAATCAGCAATTATCAAACACTAGAATACTATGATTATTTATTACTGAGCATTGTATATTCAATTTATTCTACTTATACTTCTCTGTATCTCTAAGAAAGCACCAGATTGTTTGATAACTACAATTTTTAATTTAGTTTGATATCTAGGATGACTAAGCCACTTTTTTTATGAATTTACTTGATATTCTTGACTTTCGTTTTTGTAGGTGAATTTTGTTATTTTTTTCTGTGTGTGTGTGTGATTGGTATGATAATGGGTAAATTAATTTTGTTAGAATTATAATTTTTATTTTATTGACCCTGTTTCCAATGAGCAATTGATATTTCTCAGTTGATAAGGTATGTCTGTATTTCTATGAAAAGTGTTGTGTAATTTTTTTTCCACACAATTCCTGGGTTGCTTTTTTATTTTTAAGCAGATAATCTCCCAATTATTTTATATTGTCTAAAATTATTTTTTTAATAGAACTTTTTTTTCAATTGCTAGTGGATGTTTTTGTTGATGTATAGAAATGCTGATTATTTATGTGGTTTTATTTTATATTCTGTAATTTTGTTAAAGTTGTTAATTATTTCAACTTTTTTTTAGTTGATTCTCTAAGATTCTTTCCATATACCATGATATCATCTATAAAGAATGATTGTTTTGTCTCCTTATTATCTCTATTAATTTCTTTTTTTTTTCTTTTATTGTTATAGATAACATTTCTAGTATAATATTGAAGACTAGAGGCCTATTTCTTGACCTTCAACTTTATGCTAAAATTTGGCTTTGAAATTTGTGTGGAGGTCAATGTCCCAAGTTTCAGGTTTTTTATACTTATCTTTCAAAGTTAGTTTTGGGTATCTATAATTTTTATTTCTTCCAAGATGGTTTAAAGAAACCTGAAATTACTGCTCTCGTATCATATGTTATGATCTGTGAGTGCTCTCAAGCAGTCTTTTCTTCCCTGGAATTATGACCAGGGTTCCCACTCACTCCACTGTGCTTATGAACTCTAGTGTGATAGTGTCTTCCTCACTTTGGGACTGTGACTTAGGCTTGCCTCCCCAAACCACTCATGGGTAATGAAATAGAGTACTGCACTCACTTCCAACAAAATTTCTTCTATATTTTCTTTCTGACCAATTGTCTCAACCCAATCACAATCTGTGGGTTAAGAACACCGAAGGCCACTTCTGTTGATTCAGTTATAGCACAAACCTTCTGTTAACTTATCTGGGCATGTGCTACTGCTGACTTAAAATTGTGTGACTGGCTTTCCATGGCAAGTTCTGCAGTGGACTATATTCTACTCTCACCCAGTGATACTGACCATTCCTATCATTATGCTCCAAATATGTTTTGAGGTATTATTTTAATGCAATTTAGAGGGGAATTTGGACCAGGTTAGTGTCTGCCTTTATTCCATCATATTGATTCAGCCTCTTTTTTCCTTAAAACAACAAAAAGAAACAACAAACTGATTCACTTGTCATCTCCACCTTCTCAACTAATATATATTCACATACATATGCATATACTACCATACTGATTGAATACTTCTCTGTATGAAAGAATAACATGTTTTATTATTCATTTTGTATTTGAATGACAGAAAGTGCTTTTAAAAAACACATGCAAACATTTCTCCACACTCACATGCATAAGGTTTCTCAACTTGCAAACATAAGTCAAACGATATTTTCCTTGGGCAATTTTTCCTTTCCTTCACTAGTCAGAAATCATCTTTTTTTCATTAAATTCTCATATCCCTAATTTTTTGTTTGGTTTTGTGCTTTCACTACTTACTTTTTATTATAGTTATTCATGTAGGTGCTTGCTGTCCTTCCCACTTTACTAAACAATTGGAACTATCTTTTGTCTATGCACTACTTGATCTTATCCTAACTTCATTGTTATGCAGATAGTAGTTACTCAATAAATTAATGACTGGATGTAGGAAACAATATTATACAATTGCATTTAAGCTCCTGTTTTGACTCTCAACAATCAAGCAACATAAGTTTGCTAATATTTCCTCCAATAAGATATTATATCTATTATACCTGTATATGATCTATTTTCTCACTTCCTATTGTCAGTTTCCTCACTTCCTTCAAGACACTGCATAAATCCTTCCTTTTAGAATTAGACTTTCCTTCCCCTCGAACACTCAAAGAGATATCCATACAGGTTTTATTTTTCTACTCTATAAGTATCTTGTATGTTATTGACATGCTATTTTCCTCATTAGATTGTTTACTCCTTGTCAACAGGAGGTATTTTTTGCCTTTTTAAAAATTCCAAGTATTGGTACAATGCCTGGAAAATGCTCAATATATTTTTGCTAATTTTCAGCTCTCTCCCTCCTCCCCCCCCCCATATTTTCATGGTATCATTGGTTATCTGGACTATTGGACTACTTTTCAGAATAATGTAATAATGTTTTTAGATATATTAAAAATAGGAATACAAATAAAATAATTGTATTTATATATTATACACACATGTGTACATATGAGATTGAACTTCTGTACTAAGGATTTTGCTCTATTCTTCTATAAACAAAAATGTCATTTTATATACACATTCTCACAACAATATACATTATTGTGTGAGATAAGCATATATAGTACATATGCCCTCACAAAATATTTTTTTTGATCTCTTGGTTTTTATATTTTATATCAAAGCAATTCATTTAAATGGTATGAAAAAATGTGATGAAAAAAGGAAAAAAATGCATTGTTCAAAGATTTTGGGGCAATTAATGTGCACTGCTATTGATTCTAGACACTACTAAGTATTATGTATAAATCTGAAAAGGTCAGAAGAAGACAACTTTAAATATTAGCATGGCTTAATTTAAATTGATCAGCAAATTGCTCAGAGACTTATGAGCACAATTCCCAAAGGTTCTCTCTTCTTTTTTCAGTGAAGCTCAAAGGAAATGAGACACTGGATAAGAAAGATCCTTGGGAGGATGATTTCTGACTTTGGCCTTCCTGATGCTCTAGTTCTTTCCCTTGGGTAATATCAGAGCTTTTCTCTGGGGTACTGAATGGCATAGAAATGGAAATTGTGATTAGTGAGTCATTATCAATTTTTATTTTTAATTACTACTTTTGTCCATGTAAATATAAATGTTCTCTTTTTAATTTTTTTTTTTATTAGTGCAAGTATGGTCCAGATCCAAAATATCACTTGTCCACCTGCTATAAACTGGAGTTATAATTATTCTAGAGAAAAGAAGACATTCAAAATCAAAATCTTCATGTATTTTCTGTTGGCAGTGATGGTGTGACAATTCAGTGTTTTCAAATTTATGTGATATAGTTATGGTCTAAATAGAAATTAAGGCAATGGTACTGACAGATTCTTCTTTCTGTACTTATGAAAAATTAGTAGAAATAGATCATATCTGCCTATGCAAAAATTAAAAAAAAAAGGGGGAAGTATAGTGAAAGTATGAGATAAATCATTACTAAATAAGTTAACCTGAGCAAGTTATTCCACTCATCTCAGGCTCAGTTTTCTCATCTATATCATGAAATAAAAAGTAATACCTATTTATAAACCTGAGATTAAGAAAGAGCTATATAAGCAGTTTCCATCATTGTGAGCTATTATATTCAGTTTTCTCCAAGTTATAAAGATGTGATTTGATTTTCTGTTTTTTAAATGGTCATCCAGAATAATATGCTTACATATTCTAAAAGTAATATCAAGTGGTCAGATAGTATTTTACCTATATTAATGTAGGGATGTTTTCTTTTTACATATCTAAAACAATTGCTTTAATGACTTTACCATTAGTTACACACATATGCATACAGGAAGTATGTGCATGTATGTATGTATGCATATGTATACATATATAGGTATTATACGCTTATATATATATATGTGTGTGTGTATCTTTGTGTATGTATGCATATATGTCTTCTCACAAGACACAAGATAAATTCAAAAGTATTTACTAAAATGACATAAAAATTTTACTCCAGCATCTCCTCCATAAATCTGGGACAGAGTCTATATCTGAAACTTTTTGTAACTTTCTTCTATAATAACATTTTTTTTCTTTTTTTGAATATTGTGGAAAGTTGCAGGAAACTTAAAAATTATATTGTTTCACAAAGTGATCTTACAGATGAAGAAAAGTAGAGACATTCTAAATATCACATAATATGAGAACAGTCAATAAACATATCTATGTACTGGCTTCAAGCATATTCTGTACACTATGTTGCTGTTTTTTTGCTAATATGCAATCGTTTTAGGGAAAATAGAGACAATATGGTACCTTCCATACACCACCATCATTTATTGGAGCAGTAAACAGAATCACTTCTTTTAACTAACCTGAAATTTAATTGCCTTGATCTGTCTATATAAATGACCTAGATACTCATTTGAAATAATAAAAAACTATTTTTTTTTTAATGAGAAACATTATTTTTTTCTAGAATAATTTGGGGAACTTTCTCATTTCTGCATCCGTATTTCTACTTTCTGTTCCATTTTAACCAATCTGATAGAATGTGGCCATCCCAAATATGATCATAGAAGATAGAATGTTATAAGAAATGAAAAGGTTTTGTTTAAATTGAAGTATTGTAATTGATGATGTGCTTTTTAAAATGCATTTTTTTCTCTCTTGTTTAGTCAAAGCTCTTGGAAAGTCAAGGCACAAATAAGCAAATAGAAATATGTGCTAAGAGAGCAAAGGAAAAAAAATACACACTTGCATTCTTAAATCTTTTGGGGGAAGTTTTGTGGATTTTTGTGGATTCAGTGTAACATTCATATGTTAACAGATTGTAGAGATTAAGATTAAAGTTTAAAGAGATATTTTTCATGTGTTGAATATTTTTTTTTTGTCTTTATACAAAATCCCTGGTTTTTTTTAAGACTCTTTCAAATAGTTTTTTTTAAACTTTTTTTTATTTTTCAAAAGATATGCATGGGCACTTCTTCAATATTAGCCCTTGTAAAACCTTGTATTCCAATTTTCCCCTTTCCCATGATCTCCCCTAGATGGCAAATAGTCTATTATATATTAAATATGGTAGAAATATATGTTAAATCCAATATATGCATACATATTTATATTATCTTGCTGCCCAAGAAAAATTCAGTCAAACCAGTTTAAAAAAAAGAGAGAGAGAAGTGAAATAAAATGCAAGCAAAGAATAACAAAAAGAGTAAAAATACCACATTGTGAACCACACTTAGTTCCCACAGTCCTTTCTCTGGTGTAGATGGCTCTATTCGTGACTGAACAACTGGAACTGATTTGAATCAACATTTGTCACTGTCTTGTCATGTCACCTTAGCCAATCCTGAAAGGTGTGTAGTGTTATATAAAAGTTTTCTTAATTTGCATTTCTCTGATCAATAGTGATTTAGAGCACCTTTTTATTTGACAAGAAATAGTTTCAATTTCTTGATATGAAAATTGTTTGTTCATATACTTTGATGAAAATAACACCTATTCCCATTTTCTACTCTCTCTCTTTATATATATATATATATATATATATATATATATGTATATATATTATTGTATCATATATGAGATATATTGTCTCATATCATGTCATATCATATCAGTAATGGCAAACCATTTGTTGAGGTAATCTGAGCAGAATGGTAATCAATATTATTCATTACCAGTAAATATTTCATTTGTATAACTATTTTACACACCTATATACCTGAGATATATAAACATTACTTATTACTTGGGTAAAAAGGGATAATGAGTGGAAAAAGTTAAAGAAGCACTGCATTAGAGGACTTATAATGTCCTTTTCAGTCCTAAGATCATTATCCTTGGAGATCACTTAGTTTATTGTAGAGATGTGTAAACTAAGATTAAAGGAAGGGAATTGACTTGCCTAGAACTTTCAAATCCTGCATAATCATTTCAGTGATTTGAATAGTTCTCAGAATGAATTTCAGCTATCATTGTTATAGTGTATCTACTATACTCCTTCTCTGTGCTTCTGGATTCACATTGGCATCTTTAGTTTATCATCTTGTTTGTTCTCTCTACATGGCCAATTCCACCATGTACAACATTTTCCACCTTTAATTTTTCAAAAAAAATTAATATGGGTTTTCTACTCTCTAATTTTGTCTCCAATATCTTTTTCAGGTCCCTTCAAAGTCCTATAGAGTTTCACCTCCCAATAGAAGGTTCACTCTGAATGGTGGCATCCTTTTCAAATTTCATTGCAGGAAATACAGAACATCTTATGGCTCTAAAGTTTAGTAAATGTTAATAGAAGAATATAATAAGGGTATCATGGTACAGTTTATTGTTCTTCCAATTATTAGAATATTGTCATAGAAGATTTTCTACATTTTACATTTAAAAAATATTTTGGTAAATATCTTCATGTGGTTTTTAAAACATGGTTTGTATATATCTCCATTTAAAGATTTTTTTGAGGAAAATAATTTTGCCTTAACATATTTCCTTGTTCTTTGTAATTGGAAGGGGAAAGGGTGCCTAAGCAAATCAGTATTCCTTGCCAAAGTATTACACAGCCTGCAAAATTCAGAAGCATAATTCAATCACAGTAAATCTTTCCTGACTCCAAATGGAGCATACGTCACTAAATCATACTGTCTTTCATTATGTTTAATTATACTCAGCACTAACCTCTCCCTAGACAGATGTCAAGAACTAGGAATGAATGGGCAAGTTGTTAACACAAATTGTTAAAAGAGAAAGGGAATTAAGGTCTAGAGTTTTATGCATTGATACATTCATTGTATAAGCATTTGCCTCCTTCATTAATAGAGTGTTCGTCTTCCAACCAATTTCTTTCTACGCGTAGCTCCAAAAACCTATAATGTACACAGCAGACACACCTCATCTTGGTAGATGGAGAAATCCATGTTGAGGATAACTAATAGGTCTCAATACTATTGGTGAGTTAGGAAGATATCTGACCCAAGCATCTAAAGGCTTCTCCCAGGCAGAATGGGAGATGAGAACAATTTGTTCCAAAGTTCCAAAGTCTATGAAGATGGCTAAAGTAGGAGCTTGGTCAAAGATGACCAAGATTACCCACTGCACATAAAGCATAAATAGGTAGCCCGACTTTTATCTTGCTTCTATACTTTAATAACTGTAATGTACTGTAAATAAATAAAATTACTGTATTAAAAACTGACCAATCTTAATTTATGAAGGCCTAGGCAGAGTGTACTGTTTTCATCTTTCTCACTATATATCAGTTTATTGAAGCTTCCAATAGTCTCACCTCTCAAATATGTAACTTAATTAAGTTGATAAAACTTGATACAGAAAATCTCTTTTTTACCTGAAAGAAGCATAATTCTCATTTATTTTAAATTAAGCTTCAAATACTTAAATCTACAAAGCACCTCAATTTCCCCCATCAGTAGAATTTCCTAAAATTACTTTATTTTTTCAATATATTTTGTACTGGAAAGTATGTTTCTTAAGAACAAGAATCAGTTATTATTTTGGAATTTGTCTCTGAAAAGCTTAGAATGCTCAGTGGTTAATACAGGATAGAGGCTTCATAAAGACTTGTTAGTTAATATTTATAGGATAAGATTATAAATAAAGCTTTAAAAGTGATTTAAGAAGCCTTCTCATCTTAATAGATTTATGTTTTCATTTTACTCATGAGAAAAATAAGAACCATTGAGGTTAGGTGACTTAGTGAGACTGTAACTAATTATGAAGAAACATTTGGGCTTAGGTTCTTTTTCTCCATATCTAATGATCTTTCATGATGTTGTTCATTTACATGAAATTTTATTTAATACTCTATAAGTTCCTTGAAAGCACAGAGCATTTCAGAAGTGAATTCAATGGCAGATACACAATAAATGCTTAATATACTCATTTAAAAATAGTATTTTCACCAATTACATTTTTATACATTTTTGAGTTCCAATTTTTTATCACTCTTCTCCCTTGCCTCTCTCTCTCTCTTGAAGATATTAAGTAAGTTTGATATAATTTATATTAGTGCTATCACATATTAGTCAGATGTGAAAGAAGAAACAGATCCAAAGGGGAAAAATTTAAGAAAATAAAATAACAGGAAAAAATACACTATGATCCACATTCCAATTCCATTAGTTATTTTTCTGGTAATGGATAGCATTTTCCTTTGTGAATCCTTTTTACTTGTATCTGATCACTGTATTGCTGAGAAGACGAGTCAATCATATTTGGTCATCACACAAAGTTGCTGATGCTATATACAACATTTTCCTTGGTCTGCTCATCTTTCCAATTTTTTTTTCTGAAATCTCTCTCATCATTTTTATTTCATTATAGTATTGTTTTTATATTCATATGTCATGTTGTAAAAAATGTTTCCCAGTTTTCTGCTTTCCTTCTCATCTTCTTTGTATTTTTTTAAAAATAGGAGACCCTTTTAATTTAATATAATGAAAATTATCTGTATTTACATTTTATAATGCTCTCTTTTATTTGCTCATGAACCTGCATGTCACTTAATTTCCTTTCCTTAACTTTAGTTTTTATTTTATTTTATTTTTATTACCTAAAATGTTAGTTTCTATAATGGTGATGGTGCAAATGTAAATAAGAATGAAATAAATAGAGTAAGAATATTCAACTGAGTTTCCTGTTTCCAAAATTGCAAATCTAATGCGTTTTTTTTCAATTTTCATATTTATATATTTGTCTATAACATTTATCACTCTGGACCACTCTTTCTTCATGGGTACTTTATCTTTTCTAGGTTTTACTTATACTGGTCTCTCAAAATTCCCTTCGTCCTTATAACTAGTGTGACATTTTATTCTCCTGTCTTTTCTTTTTTTTTTTTTTTTTTTTTTTTTACTTTTTCATCCATATCTCATTTTGATCATCATTTTGCTGCCAAAACAATTTTCCTGGAGGAAAAGTGTAAAATGTCATTCTTTGCCCCTTTTATATACTATATAGTCAAATGATTCTTTATTTCTCTCACACACATATATCATATATATATATATATATATATATATATATATATCATATATATGCACATATACATATATACTCATATATGCATATATATAAATATACACACGTCACATACATATGTATGTGACGTGTGTATATTTATATATAGTTTTTTTTTTGCCATACAAATCTTTTCACGACGTGGACTCTTGATTCCTTTCCATATGTTTTCTCATTACATATATAAATAATCTTCTATGATTCACTGAACACTAACCTTTACTATTTCTTGCACATGAGTCAATGACTTTGCATTTACTGCCTTCCAAGCCTAGAAGTTTGTTCTCTGTTTCTTGATGTTCCTGGCTTACAAAATAAGTCATCTCAAATCCCAGTCCATTCAGGTTGACTTTCTAAAACAGGTATACCATTAGATTTTCTAGCCACACAACCTAAAGTTTTGGAACCTTCCTCCACCTTCTCTGTATTTATATTGTAGGATTTTTTTTTTTTTTGCTTGCATGTTGCCTCCATATTAAGATTATTAAGGAGTCAGAAGAAGAGTTAGATACAAGATCATTCTCAAGATCTCCCTAAAGAAATTTTGTATTAATCATGAGACATGAGAGATACTAGCCAAACAGTTCCAGCTTGACATGCCCAAATCAAAGAAAGTACTGTACTTTATGAAAAAAGTCAAATTAAAGTAATATGAGACAAATAGATTTTGAGATATTTCCATTGCAAATGCTCATGTGGACTTGTTCTGCCAAACATGTGGTATAGACTTCAGGAGCTCATATTAATCTTATTGGCCATAATTAAATGTACTGTACCTTGACCTACACACGTAGAATGAAGGAAAACAAGACTGTGAGCACTTTGAGAAAAGGGACTTTTTTGTTTGTTTTTCATCTTTCTTTAAATCCATAGAAGTTTCAACAGTGCCTTTAATCACATTAGATGTTCAATAAATGTTTCTAATCTTTATGTCCTCTGGATCCTATAAGAAAATATCACGTTATCTGCATTTTCATGAATTCCATGAGGTTAAATGCCTAGGATGGTGAGGAAAGATGCTACTTTCAGTTGTGACATGTTTCTCTATCACTTTTCTCACCCTTCTAGACCTGGAGAACCTAAAAAAACTTGGAAGATTCCAGAGGGTCTTAGAATTATATTCAGGAATTAATGATTTCCATTTGGCTATTAACATTGTTTGTAAATACTCTTGGCCAGAGCCCAGATCATAAATATATTCATCTGTCTAGAATGAAAAAGACAAAGAAATTACCATACCTACATCAAATGCCTCAGAAATAGGAGGAAAAATGTGTCCATTTGTCAGGATGTACCTATGGGAGAATGAATCACAGATATATACTTTTTAAAGTTGGAAATAGGTAATGTAATAGTTTTACAAAGTTTTATTATTATATCAGCTTCAGAAATGCCTCTTTCCATAAACTTCTTTAGGTTGTTAAATTATTTTCATTTAATAATTTTGAGGAATGCATGTGAGTCATAATTTGAGTCATTGTATTTAATGAAACTAATTCTTCCAACAAAAAGAAACAAACAAATGAATGTTTCAGCTATCCCCTGAAGCTTAAAGTGGAATTTTACCCTTATACTCACATTCAATACTTGTTTTATAGTGAATATAAGGGAAAGGAACCTAAAGGCTAACTTGGATAATAATTATCTTCCTTTTATGGAAAGAAGGAATCACTTCTTTTCATGATCATTTCTTCTTTTTCCTCACTTCCATTTCTTGCCTGTCTTTCAGATTCATCTTGCTTCTTGCCTCTTCCATTCTGTATTTCCCCTATCCTCAATCATTGCCTTTTCTTTTCCCCTTATATTTCCTATTCTTTTTCCCCCCTCTCCTTCTTTATCTGTTCTATCCTTCTCATGGAAGAAGATTTAGGAACATATGCATGGATTGAACTGACTGTATGGGACTAAACAAGTAATAAATGACTTTTGACTTGGGGCAAAGTAGGAGATGCTGTCTCAGAGTGATAAGCAATGTTTTTGACTTCCTTGATTTAAATGGGAGAGAACAGAAGTGTGAATTTTTCTGGCTCACTTCATAAATATGCCCAGAGTGAGCTAGACACTAGGGTGGCTGCCTTTGTGCAATTAAATTGAGGTACAGTTATCAAGGTTGAGAAGTTGAAAAAGGATGATGTTTGGAGAAATGCAAGTTAGAAGACTAATAGAGAATGTTTATGGTAACTTAAGAGGCTACTTGCTGACATTCAAGATTCATTGAAAGAAATCCTCTGACTAAGGAAGAGACTAAGGAAGTGCATATACAATACTCACATAGCAAAAACACTCACTTGTTGGACAGTTCCATTGTTATACACATGAAAAGAATGAAAAAAAAAGGTATTGGGGAAAAGGAAAAAAAAAAAAGATGTGAAATTTTCTGGGATCATGCGTTAAAAACTATTTTCAAAAGACAGAGAGCTAGGACTTTCATTTATTGACAGGATATGTTGACCTAGAGATTCACAAATTTAAGCCCCTTTTTGCCCAGGAAATTATAGAAGGAAAGAAATGATTAATTCCCTGAGGCCCCTTTTCTCAATTATCCTCACTATATTGATAAGAGAAATAGTTCAGTATAGAACTTGCTTGCTCATGTTTGCACAGTCATAAAGATCTCCTAAAAGGAAATGCTGATGTCAGAGTGGCTCCTTTCCTGAGGAATTTTAAAAGACATCTTATTTTTTAGAATGACAAAAATAGAATGAAGATGGGATTTGGAGTAAAAAATCTTGTGTCTGACCCTCAGGTAGTAGGCTTTTTATCTGTATGATCTTGGGAAATTACTTCCTCTATCTAAGTCTAAAAGTTTTAAATGTTAAAATAAAAAATATATATCAACATATACAAAAATAGAAAACATCTTTACAAATACATATGTTTTAAACAATGATGTTAGGGAAGAGAGAAGGAAAAATAAGTTAGCAAATATTTACTATATGCTTGGGAATTTTTTAAGCATTTTCCAAATATTATCTTGCTTGAACTTCATGATAATGCTGTGAAGTGAATACTATCATTATTCTTGTTTTACATTTGAAGAAACTGAAGGATAGAGAAGTTAAGAAACTTACTCAAGTTCACACAGCTGGAAGATATCTGGGATCAAGATTTGATCTGATATATTTCTTATTCCCAAAATAAAGATGCAGATATTTTTTGAGGCTGATTCATTAAATAACAAAAAATGTGGGCAATGGCCCACAAGAATCCCTATTGAAATGTAACTACATAGTATGGTATTTGTATACTAATCCTTCCAAAGTTTTGTCATGACATGACATAAATTGGATACGTAGTCTAATTTAGACTTTTGGTCATTATTCTCAATTTGCATTTATACTTCTTTAAATATGCCCAACTATACTTATGAGAAATTTATTTTCCTAAAATATTGTTTTGATTACCATTCTGCTCAGACTACCTCAACAAATGATTTACCATTACTGACATTATATGACATGATATGAGACAATATATGATATGATATATGATACAATATATGATGTGATGATATATATGGTATGATATGTAATGAAAATAGCTTGCATTTTATGACATTCAATGCTTTACCATTCTGATATAATTGTCTTTCTCAAAGCTCATGTCATCTTCCCATAAATATTACCCATAATAGAAATATCTTTTTTTTTCTTCCCATGCTGAGTGTCTCACATTACTACCTCCATACCTGTTCCTTTGTGGAAACTGTAACACACTTCCTCCCCCCTCCCCAGTTTATGCCTTGCCTTCACAGTGATATTTTCTGAGTAGCAAGGTTCATCATATTTAATGTGAGGCCCAGTATTGATTACACTGGGTATCTTTTCCAGATCTATCATTTTAAAAGGAATGGAGACTCAGAGATATTAATCGACTTGGCCAAAGTTGATTCAATAATAAGGTGCAGAGTGCTTTTGAATATTTTCCAATTCTAGATCCAGTGTTCTGTTATTTTCACTCTTCAGATTTCAATTTTCAGTCATCACAGAGAATGGAGAAGCTGGAGCATTTCTGATTGCCATCAGTAATATCTTAGATTAAGCAATTGGGAGAAGACAAGATCTAGGATGATAGTCAATGCGATACTAGGAAAGGGTTTTTTTATTTTGTTCTTTATACTTAGAAGACAGTATTGCTAGGGGTCCTGTTATTATATATACATAGAAAAATAATAAAGCCCACTCAACATAATAACTGTAATTACACAGATCTCATTGTTCAAAAGCATTTAGCTCATTGTGTGGGTGCTGGCTTAGAACTAATGGGAACAAACTCCTGATTAATGTTGTTACAATGTAAAGAAATTTTGGCCTTTGAATAAACATTTCATTTCTTCTTTATTAAATTCAATAAATGTTATTTTTCATTAGGTCCTGAGAAGCAAAATCTTTTTTAGAGGGCACTTTTCATCCAATTTAAGTGGTATCACAAATTAATAAGGTCCTCTGGGTCAATGAGGAGTGAAGAGCTAAAATAAAGAGCCTGGTCACTGAAAATCTAAAGTCCAAGCACATGCATGAGGAACAGATCACCAAATAGAGGGGAATTAAGTGATGGGGTTGTTTTGAAGGGATAGACAAGATAAAGAATGGATCACTGGAATGGCAAATTAATATGGCCAAAATGGAAACAATTACAGTTGAAAAGTAATTAATATCAATGATTCTTGACACTGCAAATGGTGATTGTAGAAAAAGTTGAATACAGGCCATTGTCTATCTCCAGGAAAGATGAAGAAATGGTTCAGAATATACAGTATAATGAGTTGAACTGTATTTGTGGGCCAACATTTCCAAGAAACAGGTTTCTTAGAATACATCTGAGTTTTCTCTGTTTTCTCTCAAAGATAAGGATTGTAATTATCTCTTTTTCCATCTTTTACTTTCATTGTCCAATTATCTTGTCCCCTGACATACATACATACATACCCATCACCACATGAAAGATTCTACGTGGAAAACTTACAGAAATATCATAGCCAAATACACCCATCACTATATGAAAGAGATCCTACAAGGAAAATGTACAGAAATATCTTAGCCAAATTCTGAAATCCTCAGGTCAAGAAGGAAATATTACAAATGACAAGAATAATAAATCAAAACAATCAAAATTTCTAATATGAGTTATGCAAAATTACATGTAAACAAGACTTCATATGAATGTTAAAAGACTACAGGTCTAGAAAGATTATATATCAAAGAGCCAAAAAAAAAAAAAAATTGGGGTCTTGGCCAAAAATTCATCCCAACAAAGATTAGCATAATTCTGAATAGAAAAAAAAAAAGAACATAGACATTCAACAAATTTCCAGACTTTAAGGATTTTGTTGCCAAATGATCTGAAATTAAAAGAAAATTTGATATATAACATCCAAGAGAAATATAACATAAACTCTAAAGGTGATTTACAAGGGACTAAATAAGGAGAAACATTTCATGTTTTATATTTGGAATTGTAAGCCATATGTTAAGATTGGCATTAGCAATTGACTAGATCTAAGGAAAGATTGAGGAAGAACATGTAATTCTAAAAAGCAAAACTGTAGGAAACACAGAGGAATTTGATGGGGAAGAAGGGTTGGTTGTTCTGTAACCATATTCTCATCTGGAATGAGTTAAAGAAAAAATAAAATAATACCTATGAATTTAGAAGGGTATAAAAATTCTAAATGCAGAAGGAAATGAGAGGGTAAAAAAATAAAGATGAGTTACAGGAGAAGAGAGAAATTTTTGAAGAGAATGCTATTTACATATAACCAGACAAAATTAACATACATCTGGAAGGGGAAAATGTTTTATAAATTCATAAAGGAATAAGTTGGTGAAGGGATAGGATATGGTCAAGGTATAGAAAGGTATGTGTCTTAATCAGAATGGATAATGGAATTAGACTATATATGTCTGATATTCTTTCTTTGAGGCAATCTGATGAAATTGACATTTGCATAATGTGAACCCAACTTATTTTAAAATAATAGTTATTCTTCTGTTGATAAATGGCCAAAAAACATTAACAAGTAGTTTTTAAAGAAGAAACCAAGTTTTAAATAGTCAAATGATAAAATTCTCTAAATTGCTACTGATGAGAGAAGTATGAATTAAAATAACTCTTATATAACACCTCACACCTATGAGGTTCATAACACAAAAGGAAAATGACAAATTCTAGATGGGATATGGAAAAGCTGGGACACTAGTGGGCTGTTATGAACTAGTTCAACCATTCTGGAGGAAAATACTTTGAAATAAATGATACTAGAATCTTATTAATATACTCAAAATACCAGATCCTGAGGTTTGAGCTGACAAAAAAAAAAAATCTAGAGATTTCCCTTGCATCAGCACCTATCCCTATTTACCAAAATATGGATAAGATACCTGTTCATCCTGTCCAAAATTATGAAGATGGGATCTGGAATTTTGTAAAAGGGAAGAACAGAGAGGGTATCCTTGGCACATAAAAGACAATTGAAACCACAGAAAATAGTAAGATCACTAAGTAAAATAGTATAAAGCTAAAATTATTAAAGTTTTGATAATGCACTCCTCCAACAGGTCAGTAAAGCCTAAGGAAACTATAACTGGAAAAATCTACAAGATTAGAAAAGAAATCAATTATTTGGAAATGCAATCACCACATATTTAAACAAACACAGAGGCATGCAAGCACACACACACACATGCACCCATAATTCTTGTTAGATATATACACTATGGTTATCATTTAAAAGACAGCAGCAAGCCAATTATACATAATTTGGACTCCAGTAAAAAATAATAAATGTCATACAGGTGTAAAAGTGTGTTTACAGCAATGAAGACTAAAAAAAAAAATAACATTATAAATAAAAAAGTGGCACTGTTTCATTGCAATAATCCTGGAACTCTTATTGACTGGCTCAGAATTTCATTGGGAGGAGAGAAATTACAACAAACTGGGAAAATGATTATTATGGAATGAGGATCATGGAATTATATTATATCATAAAGAGGAGGAAGAAAAATTATAGAGAATATTACATCAAGATTTGCATTGTTTTGAAATTAGAATTAAATTGAATTCCTTCAAGTTTATAGGTAGAACACCTTTGTTATTTCAGTGTAGCTATGAGGGGAAAATGGACCTAGTTATCAAATTATTAGTCAAAATAAAAAGCCAACACATGGCTTCCATAGGTTAGTGACAGTATCACACATGAATTCTTTGGAAGTATCATTCATATGCCCATACCATCCCCAATAACAGGCTACATATTCTGTTGGCTCATTGTCCATGGAGGTTTATACCTAAAATTCTTGCTTTAATCCCATCCCCTTCAATCAATTTTATTTTCCATTAAATATTCATTAAGCTATGATACTTAATCTAGACAGCTATTGGGCTGCATTTTTCTCAAACGAAAACTCCTAGTCATAAAATGTTATGGGCCAGAATTTGAAACAAGGTGTTAAATCACTAGAATTGATAGAAACACTGCTTATGTACTTAAGTTTACACCTTTGAGAGTTCACACTTTAGCTCCCACATTAGAGTTCACAAGTTCAGGAGATTCACAAATCATAGCTCCCACAATCCCGCACTCTCGGAGGAGGTTTCAACCTTTGAGTTTACACCTCTAAAAGAGCATATAAAAGGATGAGCCTCAGTCAGGAATCAGTAGAACTGGAGATTCAGAGGGAGCTGGAGGCTGAAGCTGAAGCTGGAAGAGACAAAGGACAAGCTGCAAGAGCTCTTGGAACCAAGGAGGGAAATAGGCCTCTAAGAAAACTAACCAGCTATTTTGGAAGAGAGAATAAAGGATCTGAACATTTAACAGCTGGTTGCATTTGGGGTGATTATTGATTTGAACTGAAACTAAGTCTGCCTCAAGAAGCTCCCCAAGAAGCCTGCTCCCAGAGAATGATCATATTTTTAGAAAGAACACCACAATAGAATACTTGTAAGATATAATGATGTATATTTGTATAAATTGCAAAACAATTTATAAATGATTATTTTATATTCACAACAAAGATGGGAGCTTGTACTAATTACTATTGCCATTTTACAAATAAAAGTATTGTGTCTGAGATGGGTTGAGTAAGTTATCCAGAAGCACAGAGCTAAGAGGCACCTTTGGTAAATACCAGAGTAAGGTTTTTCTGCTGCCAGATACAGTGTTCTCTACGTAATTACCTGGCTTCTTCTAAATAGCATAAGCATTTAGCAAAAGCAAGGATTAACTGATTAATACTTCCAGGCTTTACTGATAACTAAAAGGTCAAGAACTGAAAAAAAAATTCAGCATATTGGTTAATCACTTCAGGAAACCATGGAAAAATGTCACTGAAGATAGGAAAAAAGTCAAGTACATATATATCCATGTGATATATATGAGACCTACAGCAATGTGGAAGATGCAGTTCAAGTGTCTACCTTCTCCTCTCACTATATTGAGGGCCAATAGTCCTAATGGGTTTCAATTCACTAAATTTAGAGTATTATGTTTTAAAGTTTGGGAAAAGCATAAATTCAAAACCAATGGATATTTTCTTGTGGTTCGAATGTTTTATCTATATGTCAGCTAACACCAACAATTACAGAATTTGAAACAAGAATAATTCTTGGTAACAAATAGTCCAGCCTATATTAAGAAAGGAATCCTTTTTTTCAAGTCACTTGACCAATCTCATCTTCTATTGCATGTTTCCAAAGGAAGAGTAAACCACTTGCTACCAAGGCATCCTGTTTAATTGTTTGAAAAATTAAATTTCTGTGAAGTTTTGTTTGTTTCTAATATTTAAGGTCCAAGTTTGCTTCTTGAAACTTTCATACATTCTATAACTTTTATCCTCTAAGGATAAAGGAATACATGTTTTATCCTCTAAGAAAGTTTCATTACCCTTTCAAATGCCTAAGCAAAATTCCTATTTCTTCTCAATCATTTGTCTGTAAGTTATATATTCCAAACATTTTAAAAATATTCTTCATAAGTTAATAACTATTAAAATTGATCTTATTAGATGTACTTCAGTCTTTCAGTCTATCATATATTTTCATAACTAGAACCTAGAGTTTTCATTAAAGAATATCACCTAACACAATAGGAGATGATAAAAGTCTCTTACTTTACAGAAGACCCAAATTTCCAGAGAAAAATTGAAGAATATTAATTTTCTTTAAAAGTCTATATTTTAAAACCTTTAATAGAGATTAACTACTTTAAATTTGTTTTTCATGTGATCTTTTAAGTATATTCATGGATTATTGAATCCCAGAACTAGATAGCAGAAAAACAAAACAAAACAAAAACAAACAAAAGCAAAAATGAATACTTCATTCTTCGCAAATGAATTTATAAGAAGTTTTTTGAATATTATGAAATACACCAGTTGTTTCTTGGAATACAGGACGAATATAACATGATTTTCAGGGAATATATTCAGCTTAAAAAGACAGTCTACGAATCTAACAAGTAAAGTGTCTATATGTTCTACTGGAAGAATGTATAAAAACAGGGGGACTCATGGGAGAATAAAAGATAGAGAAGGATAAAGTGTAGTGTGGATAATATGAGAAAACATAGGAAATAGTTTATTAATTACACCATTTCTGTAAGGTATTTTCCAGGGATAATCATGCATATATAGAGTGAAGCTCTCATCTGAATAAATTGACGGGTTTATGGAGTAAGTTGACAATGATAGTGAAGGTATGAAAGAATCTATCATACTAGGAAGGAGAACTTACTACTTATTCTATAAGGAGTCCTTATACATACTATACTATGTATAATAGTACATGTTTATCTTAGAGAAAACAAAACAATGAGAAAAAATTCTCTTTAAGTAAATTAATGACTGGATATTAAGCTCTTATGATATTATAGGAATTGTGCTAAGTTCTGGAAAGACAAAAACAAATATGAAATATATTCTGTCAAAGGAGACAAAAATACTGCTTTACCATATAATCTTTTACATTCAGTACAATATTTTCTAGTTTCCATGTTCTTCTTCCTCCTCTTCCTCATTCATCTTCTTGTTCTTTTTTTTTTTTTGTTTTTCTTTGTTCTCCTTTCCCCCCATGTATTCTTTTCCTCCAATAAATCTATAATGTAGTATTAAATATTTCTAAGAGCTAATGAAATTTGACTGAATAATTGCTATATGGATGAAATCCATCATTATGATCTCATGAGACAAATAGTATTCAAAATATTACTCTTGGACTGTTGGAAACAGAAATATTTAAAGTGACTATATTAAAAGTAAGTAAAAAATGTTCCCCTATATCTATCTAGATAGATATAGATTTACCTATGTCTATCTATCTATATCAATTCCTCTAAATTAACACCTTATTTCAAGTATACTTCTCCAGAGTTCCAGTCCTCTACAAATTTTGATGAGAAGACATTTGAAAGAAGTCTCAGGGGTATAAAAATAGCAAGGTTTGATAAATTTATTATATTTGTGAAGTTAGTGAGAATTGTTAAAAGTAGTTAGCAAATCTGAGCAACGGCAGTTTTTAAAAAAATAATTATAACTTTTTATTGACAGAACCCATGCCTGGGTAATTTTTTACCATATTATCCCTTGCACTCACTTTCATTCCGACTTTTCCCCTCCCTGCCTCTACCTCCTCCCCAAGATGGCAAGTAGTCCTATATATGTTAAATATGTCACAGTATTTCCTAGATACAACATATGTGTGCAGAACCAAACAGTTCTTTTGTTGTACAGGAAGAGTTGGATTTGGAAGGTAAAAATAACCCGGGAAGAAAAACAAAAATGCAAACAGTTTACATTCATTTCTTAGTGTTCTTTCCTTGGGTATAGCTGCTTCTGTCCATCCTTGATCAATTGAAACTGAGTTAGATCTTCTCTTTGTCAAAGACATCCACTTCCATCAGAATACATCTTCATTCAGTATTGTTGCTGAAGTATATAATGATCTCCTGGTTCTGCTCATTTCACTCAGCATCAGTTTATGTAAGTCTCTCCAAACCTCTTTGTATTTATCCTGCTGGTCATTTCTTACAGAACAATATTATTCCATAACATTCATATATCACAATTTAAATGGCAGTTTTCTTAATATGAATGAGGAAACTGATTCATAAAGAGGAACATTTTGTCAGAAAGATAAGACATTTGGTTTTGAACATGTTGGGAACATTAAGATTAAGTGTGAAAGAGCAAGTTGCCCATGTGAAACTCAAACTTGGAGGAAAAATCTTTGTTCTTTATGATTCTAGCAATTTCTATATAGTGATGGCAAATGAATCCATGGGAACTGATGAGGTCCTCAAAAGAAAAAGAATAGAGAGGAAATATAAGAGCTCTGGGCAGAGACTACAATTGTATTGTATAAAATAGATGGTACATTCCCTAAGAAAACTGAGAAAAAAAAGCAGAATCAGAAGATAGTAATACGAAACTCCAGGGAGAAAAAGCAGGAGAGGGATACTATCTAGGAGAAAATGATAGACTCTAGTATCATATTCTATAGAGAAGTCACAAAGTTTGAGAAGTTAGAAAAGAAAATTTGCTTTGCCTGTTTGTGAGATCCCAATGATTCTAGAGAGAAGTTTCATTTGAGAAATGAGTCAGAAGCCAAATTCTAAATTGAGTTTTCTTACATGATTTTATTTCAGCTTTCTGAAGTTTTTGCTTTATCATTTTTCAATTCATTTATTCTCACAATTGGAAGGTAATTAATTGACCATATAGTTCCATATAAAACTGGAAAGACAACTAACCTTGAAATAACAATATCTTTCTTTCTTTGTTAACTAAGTGAATTGGATTAAGAAGAGAAAAAGAGGAGAGGACATTGAAACAAAGTATAAGATATCTATTGAAAGGAATTAGAAACTTGTTTTTTTGTTTTCCTTCACTTAAATAGTCTAACTGCATCATTCTATGAAGGAGACATTCATCTCTTGAGATTTTCAAGTATAGGTAATGATTTATTGAGTTGGTTATAGAAGCACACTTATTTAGAAATGTTTTCTTAACATTTGCAATCTAGAGCTAGAAGATGCTTAGAGGATATCTACTCCTATTTCTCATTTAACAAATGAGGAAACTGAAATGAAGGGTAGTTAAGTGAATTGTACAAATCAAACGGGTATTAAGTGGAGGCATGCAAGGGGAAGGGATACTTCCCTAATCAGGCTCTGGGACTTCAGCTCCAATATGTCTTCCACTGACTGAAATACTAAGTTGTTTTCCAATCCTAAGAGCACATGAATCTTTGAAAAGATATTTTTCCTTTATTAAAGTTTATTTTTCAAAAAAAATAGCATGAATTATTATTCAGCATTAGCCTTTGCAAAACATTGTCTTCCAATTTCCCTCCCTTCCCACACCCTCCCCAAGTAGTCCAATATATGTGAAACATGGTAAAAATATATGTTAGATCCAATATAACCATACAATGTTTATATAATTATCTTGCCACACACAAGAAAAATCAAATAAAACCAGAAAAATGAGAAGCAAAATAAAATGTAAGCAAACAATAACAAAAAGAGAGAGAATTCTATGTTGTGAACCAAACTCAGTTCCCACAGTTCTCTCTCTGCGTGTAGATGGCTCTCTTCATCACTAAACAATCGAAACTTGTCTAAATCATCTCATTGTTGAAGAGAGCTTCCTCCATCAGAATTAATCATCATATAAAATTGTTGTTGCCATGTATAATGATCTCCTGGTTCTGCTCCTTTCACTTAGCATCAGTTGATGTAAGTATCTCCAGGCCTTTCTAAAATCATCCTGCTAGTTATTTATTACAGAACAATAATATTCCATAACATTCACAAACCATGGCTTATTCAGCCATTCTCCAACTGATGGGCATCCATTCAGTTTCTACTTTCTTGCCACTACATAAAGGGTTGTCAAAAACATTTTTTGCACATGTGGGTCTCTTCCCCTTCTTTAAGATCTCTTTGGAATATAATCCCAATAGAAAAACTGCTGGATCAAAGAGTATAAACAATTTGATAACTTTTTGAGCATAGTTCCAAACTGCTCTACAGAATAGGTGGATCCATTCACAATTCCACCAGCAATGAATTAATGCCATGGTTTTACCACATCCCCTTCAACATCTGTCATTATATTTTCCTGTCACGTTAGCAAATCTAAGTGCTGTGTAGTGGTATCTCAGAGTTGTCTTAATTTGCATTTCTATGATCAATAATGATTTAGAGCCTCTTTTTATATGACAAGAAATAGTTGCCATTTCTTAATCTGAAAATTGTCTGTTCACACATTTTCACCATTTATCAACTGAAGAATAACTTGAATTTATATAAATTTGAGTCACTTGTATAGATTTTAGAAATGAGGCCTTTATCATTTTGACCTTAACTTGGTATATGGTGTTAGTGCGGGTCAGTGCCTAGTTTCTGCCGTAGTAGTTTCCAATATCCCCAGCAGTTTTTTGTCAAATAATGAATTCTTCTCCCAAAGGCTGAGGTCTTTGGGTTTGTCAAACACTAGATTGCTATAATCATTGACTATTTTGTTCTTTGAGCTTAACCTATCCCACTGATCAACTGTTCTATGTGGTAGGCAGTACCCAATGGTTTTTAAGACTGCTGCTTTATAAGACAGTTTTAGATCTGGTATAGCTAGGCCACTTTCATTTGCTTTTCTTTTCATTAATTCCATTAAGTCCCAAGAATTCATTAATTCTTGACCTTTTGTTCTTCTAGATGAATTTTATTATTATTTTTTCTAGGTCAGTAAAATATTTTCTTGGGAGTTTGATTGGTATAGCACTAAATAAATAGATTAGTTTAGGTAGTATTGTCATTTTTATTATATTTGCTTGACCTATCCAAGAACACTTGATATTTATCCATTTGCTTAGATGACATCATTTGTGTGGGAAGTGTTTTATAATTTTGCTCATATAGTTCCTGACCCTCCCTTGGCAGATAGATTCCCAAATGTTTTATCCTATCAACAAATGGAAATTCTCTTTGTATGTCTTGCTGTAGGATTTTGTTAGTGATGCATACAAATGCTGATGATTAATGTGGATTTATTTTGTATCCTGCAACTGTGCTGAAATTCTTGATTACTTCTCAAAGTTTTTAGTTGATTCTCTAGGATTCTCTAAATATACCATCATTATCATCTGCAAAGAGTGATAATCTGGTTTCCTCATTACCTACTGTAATTTACTTAATCTTTTTTTTTCTTCTCTTATTGCCAAAGCTAGCATATCTAATACAATATTGAATAGTAAGGGACATACTGGGCAACCTTGTTTCAATCTTGATCTTATTTGGAATAATTCTAATTTATGCCCATTATATATGATGCTTGGTGATGGTTTTAAATAGATACAATTTATTATTTGAAGTAAAAGTCCATTTATTCCTATACTTTCTAGTATTTGTAATAGAAGTAGATGTTAGATTTTATCAAATGCTTTTTCTACATCAATTGAGATAATCATGTTTTTTTTGGTTAGTTTGGTTATTGACATTGTCAATATGGTAATAGTTTTCTTAATATTGGAACAGCCTGGCATTCCTGGTATAAATTCCGCTTGGTCATGGTGTTTTATGCTAAGAATGACTTTCGTTTATCTCTTTGTTAATGTTTTATTTAAGATTTTTCCATCAATAGTCATTAGGGAATTGGTCTATAATTTTCTTTCTTTGTTTTCATCCAATCTCTTTTGCATATCAATACCATTTCTCTGTCATAAAAGGAATTTGATAGAAGTCGTACTTTCCTTGTTGTTGTTGTTTTTTTTTTTTAAATAGGTTGTATGATATTAAAGTAAATTGTTCTTTAAATGTTTGGTAGAATTCACATGTAAGTCCATCTGGCCCTGAAGAGTGTTTCTTAGGGAGTTGATTAATAACTTGTTCTCTCTTTTTCTAATATAGGACTATTTAAGTAGTTCATTTCCTCATTGACCTTTTGTTCTTACAGCAAAACTGGGCAAGCTATATTTTTGTAGGTATTCCTCCATTTCACTTAGGTTATAAAATTTATTAGCATAAAGTTGGCCAAAATGACTCCAAAGTATTGCTTTAATTTTTTTCTTCATTGCTGGAAAAATCACCCTTTTCATTTTTGAGCCGAACAATTTAATTTCTCTCTTTCCTTTTTCTAATCAAATTAACTAAAGGTTGATGTAATTTGTTGGCATTTTTGTTTGGGGGCTTCTTTCAGGAGGTGTTCAGTCAATTTTTTCAATGACTATTTTACTTTCTGATTCTGGTTTATCAGGACAGTTCTCTTTGATGATTTCCTAAAAGAGATTTCCTAGCCTCTTTTTTTAATCATGATTTTCAGGAAATCCAATATTCCTTTGATTGTCTCTCCTAGATGTATTTTCCAGGTCAGTTGTATTTCCAAGTAAATATTTTATATTTTCTTCTATTTTTTTTCACTTTTTTGGTTTTGTTTGACTGATTATCAATATCTCATTGAGTCATTCTTTCCATTTGTTCAGTTCTAAATTTTAGTGAATTTTTTTTTATTTACCTTTTTATTTATTTATTTATTTTTTGTATTTGACTAATTGAATTTTTAAATGAGTTGTTTTGCTCTCTGGATTTTTTTCCCATTTCAAAAATTCTGTTGTTTAAGGAGTTTTTTTTTTCCATTTTGTCAAATTTATTTTTAAGGAGTTATATGTTGTTGTTTTTTTTTTTTTTTTCCATTTTACTAAGTCTATTTTGTAAGGAATTTTCATCAGATAATTTGTTTCCTTTTCCAAACCCTCTTGTAAAATTGTCATTTCGTTTTCTTATTTTTTCTTCTAGTTCTCTTTTAAGATCCTTTAAAATTTCTTCTAGGAAAGTCTTGTATAATGGGGACCAATTTACATCACCCTTTGGGTCTTCATCTAGAGATGATCTACTTTTAGTGATCTCAGGGTTTGAAATTTGTTCTCTTTCACCATAAAACTATCTATGGTTAGAATTCTTTTTGTTTTTGTTTTTGTTTTTACTCATTTTTTTAAGTTGAGATCTTTTAGGGCAAGGGAGATTGTCCAAGCTTCCTCTACAAGCAGCAATGGCTGTGTGGGGTCATTGGTGACTGACTTCAGGTGCTGTGTGTTGCAGCCATGTCTCATGAAGTTCTGGCATTTCAGGATACTATTTACCTTTTGTGTTTTTGATAGATGTTGTATAAATTCTTTGCTGATCTACTGGCTTGCAACCATGACAGAGTAACCAACACTGTTATAGATTCCTCCCTGTAGATTCTCTGATGAATGGAGCCCATACTGCTTTGAGACTCTGAAGGCCTGGCATCTGTGCTTGGTCTGCTTGTGCTTAGCTTGCCCACTTCCATGTTTGAGATGTACATTTTTGCTGGAGATCTTCAAAATTATTTTCTACTGGTAATTTGTTGCACTCCCAATATTCATGGGTTTTGTAACTCCAAGACTAATTCAGAGGCTGCATTTGCTAGTTAGTTTGAGGGTTGTAGGAAGAGGTCAGAAAACAAGTTTGTCCTGTCCTCCATCTTGGCTCTGCCCCATGAAACTTAATTACATACTTTGTGAACCTTTATTTAATATGAACAACAATTATGTAATTGATTTGCTGCAATTATTAATCACTTACTTCTTGCCAGATTAAAAAATAACACTATATCTTGTTTTAGGGGATTTAAAGACAAAAAAAAAAAAAAAAAAAAAACTGAGTTCTGAACCAAAGAGTTAGCAATCTACTAGAGATTGAGCATAATATAAATATTAAAAAGCAAATACAAAATACACAGTGCACATGCTTTCACACACTCATTTTTATATACAGAAAGAAATATAAATTATAAGGATCATTTCAGACCTTTCTTAAGTCAATCTCTTTTGAAGCAACCCATTCCAATATGTTCTCTGAAATCTTTATAGACAAATATATGTTTGTGTATGTATGTAACTACATATATGTGTATATCTATTTGTTGTGTTTTGTTGGCTAAAATAGGAAAAACATCATTTCTTCAAGTGTCTTTTACACATTACTCATTTTACTTATTTTATTTGCAGTCAGTTCTGTATCTGTATTGTAAAATTCATGAAAACTGTTTTTGAAATCAATGCCAAAATAAAATACACCAATACATTTGAAAACACATCATTTGGAACTTAGGATAATGTAAGTGAAAGAAATGTAGCTGGTCTAAGGAGAGTTAATTGGAACTTGTAATATAGGTGTGTGTTTGTGTAAGTGTGTGTTTGTTTTTACATCTTTTTTCTCTTACCTTACATTATGGGTGTATATGTTTCCTTCAGACCTTTAATCTCAAATGCTTTTCTATATAAGACAGGCAGAGAATCCAACAAATGCTGGATTCTTAATTAACTGCCATTAGAATTTTTAGGTGGGAAATTAGTCATCCGAGGCAGCACATATTATTTTTCAAATGTGAAAGCAGAAAAATGAGGAAAAATAAAATGTATGTAGAGACTGGAGCAAAGAAGTTCAAGGATAATTCAAATTGTTTTTTCATTATCCCTGAAATCCCAGATTCCTTCCCAGTTCCCAGCAGCAGCATGAAACTAATAGTCTTCCATTTGTACTGTGTGTGTGTGTGTGTGTGTGTGTCTACACACACACACACACACGTACATACACACACACACACATATATATATATAGTGTCCTATGCACATAGAATGTTCATGTTGAATTTTCTCTTCAAACATGAAGTTCTTGAGGGAAGGAATAAGATTTTTTTGTTTCTTTATTTGGTTTCCCAGTGCCTAGTATTGTGCCTAGAATACTATAAGTGTATAAGAAATATATAATAACTATTTTGTTTGCAGCATGAGTATTAACAGAAAGACAAAAGAAGTAATGACATCATTGTTCTCATATGGCTATTTAACCATTAATCTTTGAATTTAACACAAAGTAAGCTTTTCATATTTGTACAACTAAAAGGAAATCAAACAAAATAAAATTTTACCTCAAACTGAAGTTGTGTATATGATAAACAATGTTGAGGGGTAGGGATTTTCTGAACTTTAAGAAAAAAAGAGTGTCGAAGAAATTAGATTGTATGATAGAGAAGGCTAACTAAATTAAGGAAATCCAGGAGGATATTGAACAATGCCCAAATTGCTCTTCTGATGGGACCATCAATTTGATTCAATTAGAGACTAGATGCTCATTAGTCAGAGGTGAGAGAAAGGCATTGCTAACTGGCTACAAGAGACATATGAATGGCCTCTAAGTTCAATTCTGGTTATTGAGTAATATATTTGACATTTCCATGAACTTTATCATGATTTTTAAAATAAAAATAGTTATATACTTCTACCTCCATGTAGTTATTTATAAAATTACACATATAGTCATATATAGAATTATATATAGTTACAAAGAGATAGTTATATATACATGTAGTCAGAGGATCAAAATTTAGTCTAATTGAATTTTCAACTATATTGGCAAATATGATACATCCTTTTTATGACATTCTAGCTCCCACTTTCCTGCATTTTTAAAGGGCATCCCTTGTGTCTGGAAAGTTCTCTGTCTTCATCTCTAGCTCTTGAAAAACATAGCTCCCTTAAGATTTTGTTCAAGTGCTACCTCGTACAATTGATTCTCCATAGACAACTGACAGCTATATTTCTCACACTTGTATCACCCTAAGCTCCCAAGTGGTGTGTGTTTTAACTTCTTTGTGTATTTTATTTTGGCAGCTACTATTTGGAACACAGTTTTCATGATATTTTACAGTACATAGACACAACTGACTGGAGATAAAAAAATAAAATAATTAGGATATAAAAATGAATTAACATGATATTTTTTACATATTAAACAATAAAATAAAACTCCAATTTATATATATATGTATGTATTCATATATGTATATGCACGCATGCATGAAACATACATATACATGTGTCCACACACACTGCATGCATCTGTAAAGGTTCCCATTGTTCCCTCCAATGTTCCAATAAATATGTATATATGTATGCATATGTTGATTATATATATATATACACACACACATATGTGTATACCTGCATATGTACACATATATCTCAATTTATCTATCTAGTTATCTATTTCAAGGAACATTGGAGTGGGTCTCTACAAGGAAGATTAATTGAACAAAAGTCTGAAATGTCATCCTACAATCTTTATCAATATGTGTATTTGAACATATGTGTATATAAGCAATAGAAGGAGCTAGTGAAGGAGTCCTTCCATTCTTCTGATTTATAAGAATTTATTGTGTATGAACTCTTTTTTTGTGTGTGTTGTAATCTCTAGAAGCAGTTAATTGGTGTAGTAGATAGGGTACTGGACCTAAAAACAGGAAGATTCATCCTCTTGAGACCAAATCTAACTTTGTACAAATTCCTTCACTCTTTTTGCCTCAGTTCCTCATCTGTAAAATGATCTAGAAAAAGAAATATCAAACTACTCCAGTATTTTTGCTAGGAATACTGCAAATGTGGTCCTGAAGAATCAGACATGACTTAACAACAAAAAACTCTAGTAAAACATCAGCTTCTGAAGCTGATTTATTTAGTTTTCTTCCCTGTATTCTTGGTATGTTCAGTGCCTGGTATGTATAAAATACTTTCTTGAATTGAATTGAATAGTAGCATACTGAACAGAAGATATAGTCAGATGATTGTCAGATTTATGTACTTAAGAAATTCCCTAATAAATCACATATAGCCATATGAATACGCTTATTTTGACAAGGAAGGAAAATCAAGAAAGAGTCGTGGAGAATTATAGGAGTAGAGATAAAAGGTCAGAGTGAAGCCAGAAAGCAGCTTGAGCTCTACCACTTTCCCTCAAAAAAAAAAACACATGAAATCAAGGCTCTGAACAGAATTGGATAGAATGAAACCATTCTCCAGTTTAAGATAAACTGAAAAAAAATCATTAAGAAATGTCTCACTGGGGTGAAAAGGGTATTCAGTTCACATCAGAAAGACTCTAGGAAAGAAAGTGAAAGGGTCTTAATCACAGGAAATCAACAAGTAAGATATTTAGTTCTTGCTAAGGGGAAAGCTTCTAGTCCCAACTCTGAAAACAAACTCTGGGAAACCAGACTGTTTTCTTAAAAGAAGAGGCAAAACTACCCCTCCAAACACAAGGGATCCCTGTGCACAAAGGCAAGGCTCAGAGCTGCACATGAAGTTTGGGACAACACTGCCTTTTCCCCAGGAGCAAAGCTTCACCTTAAAAATAAAATAGAGGAATACCAAAAGAGAAGGAAAGAAAATGAATGAGAAATACAAAGGAACTTTGACCATAGAAAGCTACTATGGTGACAGGGCAGACCAAAACACAAACTCTGATAAGGACAGAATATCCACAGATGAAATCTCAAAGAGTGCTATTAAATGGTCTCAAGCCCAAACATCCTTCTTGGAAAGAAATGAGAGACATGCATGATAGACTCAAAAGTTTGGAAAAAGAAGGAAAAAAAAAAACAATTCATTAAACAGTAGAGCAAAGCAAATGGAAAATGAAATACAAAAGATAACTGAAGAAAATCATACATTAAAAACTAAAACAGGACAAATGGAAGCTAATGATGTTGTGAGATAGCACGAATAAATCAAACAATCTAAAAACAATTTTAAAAAGAAAGAAAATGTGAAATACCTCATTTAAAAAAATTAACTTGGAAAATACATCTAGAAGAAATGATTTAAAAACAATTGGACTACATCAAGGCCATGACCCAAAAAAGAGCCTAGATAGCATACTACAAAAGGTCATAAAAGAAAACTACTCTGATATTCTATAAACAGAGGGGGAAATACTCATTGAAAGATTCCTTCGATCACCTCGATAAAGAGATCCCACAAGAAAAACCCCAAAGAACTTTCTTGCAAAACTTCATAACTGCAATTCAAGGTAAAAATATCACAAGCTGGAGAGCAAAAACAATTCAAATATGAAATAGCAATGGTCAGGATTATCCAGTATCTGGTGGTTTCTACAATAAAAGGATTGGAGGACCTGGAATACCATATTCCAGAACACAAAAAAATTGGAGTTGCAACCAAGAATTAATTTATATTGCAGTTGCAACCAAGAATGGACATTATATATATAACTTTACATCCATAGATAGGAAAACAATATCTGTAACTCTTGCAAGCTATATCTGACACTGGGGCAGACAAAGGGCAGGACATCACATGGACTGAGGGTTTGATTGTGAATGGACTCTGATTTGATGACATTAAAGAAAAATATATTAAGTGGTGGGGAAAAGTATGTACTAGAAAAAGAGCAATAGAGAGATATAATGGCATAATTAGCTCACATTAATAGGTATAAAAATATATTAAAATCCAGGGAAAGAAAGGTGGGCCAAAAGCATTATCCAAAACTTGATCTTATCAGTTTAGGCCTCTAACCATATGAAGAAGGGGGAGGAGAAAGAGAAAAAGAAAAAGGAGCTTTATGATATGGGGGGAGGGGTAGAAACACATAGGAAAAATTAAGAAAAAGGAGAAAGATAGTAGAAGATAAGGTAGTGAGTGGAGTGAGTTAAAAAAATAAACACTAGTTAAATGAAGGGAGGAGGGGTGATGGGAGATAAGGTAGTGGCTGGGATCGGTAAAATAAAAAAAAACATAAGGACAGGGTAGAAAAAGAGAAAAATGTATACATAGGGAAGAAAATAACATGCAGGGAAATAAAGCTCTGGTATTCAAAACTGTTAATGTGAATGGGATGGATTCTCACATAAAAGAGAAGCAAATAAGATGGATTAAACACAGAATTCTACAATGTATTGTTTAGAAGCGACACATTTGACACAGAAAAATACATAGTATAAAGGTAAAAGGATGGAACATAATTTCTTATGCTTCAACTGAAATAAAAAAAAAGCAGAGATTGCAATTTTGATAACATATAAAGCAAAAGTAAAAACTTATTAAAAGCAATAAGGAGGGAAAGTACAATGTAATAAAGGGTACCTTATATATAGTGAGTAGAAATTTTGGTACATTTTCTCATTATTGTCATCCTCTTGAATGAAATAATTGATTGTATGTGTGATTTATTGCTTCATTCATTCATACTTTACGATTAGCTTATTAGCTTCCAATTACTTTTTGGTCTGTTTTCCCTTTGCCTTTTATTGCATGTATTTTTTTTTAATTACAACATGATCTAAAAACAAAACAAAACAAAACTGCATTCACTATTTCTCCCTTTCAACATTTGATTTTAAGGTTTTTATATCCTTATACATAGTCAATTTTTATAGGCTCCATGAATCACTGTCTCTATCCAATTTTCCAAAGATCTATCATATTTAAATTTTCTAAAATGCTATTTATTTCCTTAAATTCTTTCATATTTGTTTTGTGGTTAGATTTATCTAGTTCTGAGAGAGCAAGTTTGAGATCCCCTATAGCTTTGCTATCTATTTCTTCCTGAAGCTCTCTTCTCTAGGAATTTGCATGCTATGCTAGTTGGTGCTTACAATGTTTAGTATTAATATTTTTCATTTATCTGTGATACCTTTTAGCAAGGTATCATTTCCTTTCTTATCTCTTTTAATTAGATCTATTTTTACTTTTGCTTGATCTAGAATAGGCAATGATGAAACCAAATTATCACTCTTTGCCGATGACATGATGGTATACTTAGAGAACCCCAGAGATTCTGCTAAAAAGTTATTAGAAATAATCCACAACTTTAGCAAAGTTGGTGGTTATAAAATAAACCCACATAAGTCATCAGCATTCTTATATATCACTAACAAAATCCAACAGTCAGAGTTACAAAGAGAAATTCCATTTAAAGTAACTACTGATAATATAAAATATTTAGGAATCTATCTGCCAAGGGAAATTCAGAAACTTTATGAGCAAAATTACAGACCACTTTTCACACAAATTAAGTCTGATCTAACCAATTGGAAAAATATTAAATGCTCTTGGATAGGGCGAGCAAATATAATAAAGATGACAATATTACCTAAACTAATCTATTTATTTAGCGCTATACCAATCAGACTCCCAAAAACTATTTTAATGACCTAGAAAAATAACAACAAAGTTCATATGGAAAAACAAAAGGTCAAGAATTTCAAGGAATTAATGAAAAAAATCAAATGAAGGTGGCTTAGCTGTACCAGATCTAAAATTATATTATAGAGCAGCAGTTACCAAAACTATTTGTATTGGCTAAGGAATAGATTAGTTGATCAGTGGAATAGATTAGGTTCAAGGATAAAACAGTCAACAAATATAGCAACCTAGTCTTTGACAAACCCAAAGATCCCAGCTTTTGGGATAAGAACTTACTGTTTGATAAAAATTGCTGGGAAAATTGGAAACTAATATGGCAGAAACTAGGCATTGATCCATACTTAACGCCGATACCAAGATAAGGTCAAAATGGGTTCATGACCTAGGCATAAAGAATGAAATTATTAATAAATTAGAGGAACATAGGATAGTTTACCTCTCAGACCTGTGGAAGGGGAAGGTCTTTATGACCAAAGCAGAACTAGAGATCATTACTGATCACAAAATAGAAAATTTCGATTATACCAAACTGAAAAGTTTTTGTACAAACAAAACTAATGCAGACAAGATTAGAAGGGAAGCAATAAACTGGGAAAATATTTTTACAGTCAAAGGTTCTGATAAAGGCCTCATTTCCAAAATATATAGAGAATTAACTCTAATTTATAAAAAATCAAGCCATTCTCCAATTGAAAAATGGTCAAAGGATATGAACAGACAATTCTCAGATGAAGAAATTGAAACTATTTCTAGTCCTATGAAAAGATGCTCCAAGTCATTATTAATCAGAGAAATGCAAATTAAGACAACTCTAAAATACGTCAGATTGGCTAAAATGACAGGAAAAAATAATGATGATTGTTGGAGGGGATGTGGGAAAACTGGGACATTGATGCATTGTTGGTGGAGTTGTGAACGAATCCAACCATTTTGGAGAGTAGTTTGGAACTATGCTCAAAAAGTTATCAAACTGTGCATACCCTTTGACCCAGCAGTATTACTACTGGGATTATATCCCAAAGAGATTATAAAGAAGGGAAAGGGACCTGTATGTGCACGAATGTTTGTGGCAGCCCTTTTGTAGTGGCTAAAACTGAAACTGAATGGATGTCCATCAGTTGGAGAATGGCTGAATAAATTGTGGTATATGAAAATTATGGAATATTACTGTTCTGTAAGAAATGACCAACAGGATAATTTCAGAAAGGCCTGAGAGACTTACATGAACTGATGCTGAGTGAAATGAGCAGGACCAGGAGATCATTATATACTTCAACAACAATACTATATGATGACCAGTTCTGATGGACCAGGCCATCCTCAGCAACGAGATCAACCAAATCATTTCTAATGGAGCAGTAATGAACTGAACTAGCTATGCCCAGAAAAAGAACTCTGGGAGATGACTAAAACCATTACATTGAATTCCCAATCCCTATATTTATGCACACCTGCATTTTGATTTCCTTCACAAGCTAATTGTACAATATTTCAGAGTCTGATTCTTTTCTACAGCAAAATAACGTTTTGGTCAGGTATACTTATTGTGTATCTAATTTATATTTTAATATATTTAACATCTACTGGTCATCCTGCCATCTAGGGGAGGGGGTGGGGAGGGTAAGAGGTGAAAAATTGGAACAAGTGGTTTGGCAATTGTTAATGCTGTAAAGTTACCCATGTATATATCCTGTAAATAAAAGGCTATTAAATAAAAAGAAAAAAACAAAAAAACAAAAACAAAAACTTTTGCTTGATCTGAGATCAGAATTGCTACCCCTGTTTTTTGTTTTGTTTTTTTGGTTTTGTTTTGTTTTGTTTTGTTTTTACTTCACCTGAAGCATAATAAATATAATTGGAAGGGAAGTTTACCGGGCTATTTTGGAAGAGACAGTAAAAGACTGGATTTTAACTTCTGGCTGTATTTGAAGTGATTATTGATCTGAACTGAAACTAAGGCTGCCTCCAGAAAACTTCCCCAAGAAACCTGCTCCCAGAGAACGATTATATTATAGAAAAGAAGAAAACATTATACCTCCTCCCCAAAACAGCAAGCAATCTGATATGGTTTATAAATGTGCAATCATATTAAATGTGGATTAAAAGCCAGAATAAAATGTTGAACCCTGGTCTTCCAGATTTCAAGTACATTACTCCCTTTTCTCCTTCACATTGACACTCACTATTTTGTTGCACTAATTTATTCTGTTATTGTCATAAAGTTTTGAGTTTTAATAAATAGTTTTTACATTTCCAATAATTCCCACATATTTGTATTATAATATTCTGTCAACTAGACTGATGTGCAAGAATCCTATTTCCTTTTCCAAATGGAAGATCATCAAACATCTAAGGATAATTAGCACTTCCTGCTTTGGTTTCCATTCCCAAAACTAGATAGCACAAAACTAGCTGATTCCTATAATAACATTTTCCCCTTAAACTTTGTAAACCTGTATTATACAACTTTTTCTAGACCCGCTAATCTTTGTTAATATTCTATTGAAAATGTGTTGACTAGACTTCCATTGATCAACATGGTTTGAAAGGGCTTCTTAATTTTCTTTTCCACTCATAACTCTTTTTTGCTTCTGAATGTTTTACATGAAACCGGTACGTAAAATAAATATTTACGATAATAAATTATAATTTCAAAACATTTACTTTCAGTTATGAAACCCCATATTTGGTTGCTAGTCAGTTATGATACTCCATATTGAGTTGTGAGGCCCAGTTTAAGAACCTGAAAATTAGACTACAGAGAAATTATGATCTCCCTGCTATAGACATTTGAATTCCTTTAATGTTGAGATACACCTCATTATTCATCAGCAGCTGCAAGAAATATTTAACTCACATCCATACATGGTCAAATAAATGACCCATATGATTTTGTTTTTCCCATATGACACAACATCAATTAATGCTATGAATTCAAATTCAAAGCATTTTATTTACCATAATGAAATATCATCACATCAATTTGTTTCTGTCTTTTAAGTCCTTTATTTTTTGGTTGATGTTTCATCACTTTTGCATTATTTATTCATTTCAGTATTGTACCTTAAATAAACTTAATTTGTTCCTTCATTATCTCTAATCATTCTAATCATGCATGCATACACACACACACACACACATACACACACACACACACACACACACACACACACCAGAAATAAACCCAAAAATGTTATACACAGAATTAAAACACAAAGAATTTTTGGTTATAACTTTAAAAAATACTCCTGACTAAAAAATAAATAAATAAATGAAATTAAAAAAAAAACATTATTGAATTTAGTATGTGTTGACATTGGGACTTGTTACATGAACTCTGTTACAATTAGAAAAAAAACTGTAATAATTTCACCTCTGCTTGTAATAGATAAATAATAACTAGAATTTTTATATGACTTTTAGATTTACAAAATATTTTGCTTTTATTTTCTTATTTTATCCTCACAATTGAGAGGGCTAAAAGCTATTATTATCTGGATTTTATTAATGATGGGGCAGCTATCAGTTTAAGCAACTTGCTTATGGTCACACAGTAATTGTCTGAAAAATTTCAATTAATTTCTTCCTGACTCTAAATCTAATGTTCTATTCACTGTGCCACATACCTACCACAAAAATATACATAAATAGCCAAAAAAAAAAAAACATTAAAATAGAGGCATATAAGTGAGAGGTGATAAATATTACTTTCCAATTATTTTATTTGTTTTTTTTTAAATCAAGGCTTTGCATTTATTAACATCTTTTTTTTAGTATAGTTTCGAAATGTAAAACATATTTTAGATCATTAAGTGAAACGATCTCATTTTAGAGATGAAGGGAAAGAGCTTCAAAAAATTCAAACACATTCCAAAGCCAAAAAAGTTAGTTAATAACATGGGGATGGATCAATTAACTTCTGACCCAATACTCTTTATTTTGATACTTGACCTAAGCCCTGTGATATTTACTATATGAAATTATGCTATAGCAGGTAAAGTCACTCAAAATACAACTGCTTGAGTTTTTGTCACTAGACAACTGACCCCAGAGTTATAATTTCAGTATTTAATAAGCCCTGCATGCCCTCTTTTTCTTCCATAATGCTGACCAGACCTAATCAAGTACCTCTTCCTTCCTTCATTCATTCCTCAGGATGGCAATTAGGAATATAATATAGATGCATTATGTCGTAATCAGCACATCTATGCTGTGGGTAGATTATCTATGACCAGAATATTAAATTATTCAATCCTAATGAATTTATGGTATGGGGAACTCACAGAAGTGCTTGAGAAGTATTTTTTTTTAAATTATATACTGCTCTAGCAATAGGAACTGCTGACAACTAGGAAATCAAAATGATCTTAAAGGAAGCTAATGTCCATAAATGGACATTAAAACAACTTTCAAATATGTGGCTCAAAGCCACTCAAATCATGTGGGAAACAAGCCAATTGTTGGGGAGTTGTAATACTCCTCAGACAGTGCTTCTTGGAAGTGTTAGAAACATCATGGGCAGAGTGGTAGAAAATAGGCAGAGGATACTACCATCAAATTGGTTATAGACAAAGATATGAAGGAAGGATGGTTTTTGGAAACATAGGTGAATACATAAACACAATTAATTGCTTTTATCAATAATGGTTGCCTGAAATATTTTGGTTAAATCTCCCCTCAAAAATACTCTAGTTCTTTTCTTTCCTAGATTCCAAGAATCTAATATATTGATTAGAAATTAATTTCATGATATAAATCATTAATATACAATGTAAAAGTTAGAGGTTAAAGTTATCAAAATTTAAAGAATAATAACTTTTTCCCTGCAATTTAGGAGCTTATTATCATGTGGCTATATAAGATGATATTAAGAGCTATAAAAAATATGATCAACAGCAACAAACTATATCATGAAGTCAGCTATTAATTTATCTTCAATTTCTTCAAAGATGAGACACGTGAAAAAGAAGGGTTCTAAAAAAACCCACTCCCACATTATATAGAGAAGAAATATTAGCTTCTAATATGTTTGTAACTTACAGCATTTACAGAAATAAAGGCAAGATTTTAACACAAAGCCTTTAAGATGAGACCACTTACTCAAATAATCTCTACTCTACTCATATCCCTTAATATATATTTATTTTTTTCATCCTACTTGGTCATTGATATGTATTTCATTTAATGACATAAAATCTATTCCCTTCAAATTCTAAAGATATCCTCTGATTCATAAATTATTTTAAGGCTACAAATATGCAATGCAATGTCTATTTCCTATAAACCAAGTCAGTATCTGAATGTTTTCTGATAATCTCAGTGCCTTTTTTTCTTTTTTTTTTAAATCATACATATCTCTGATATTATTGTCATACTATTTATTGAATCACCAGATATAGGAATATTAAGATCAATCAATCAATAGCTTACCATCTTCAGGACACTATATCAAGTATTGGGGATACAAAGAGTTTAAATTTTAAATGTTATTTTTAAAACTCTCCATCCTGAAGGAGATTAGAAGCTAATGGGAGAAAAAAAAATCTGTGAGTAAATATATACTAAACAAGCTTTATGAAGAATGAATAGATACTAATTAAGAAAGACAAAGATATAGATTTAAGAAGAATTGGGGAAGTTGAGTTCTTAATTTCCTGCAAGGTGACATTTTAGGTGGGACTTAAAGCAAGCCCAGAATATCAATAGTCAGTGTGGAGGGAAAAAAAAAAAAAACAATCCAGTCATAAGTCAATCTCCAGCCAAAGAAAATACTAGAAACAAAGAAATGTAATAACTTCTTCATGGAACACCCAGGAAGCTTTTATCACAGGATTAGAGTGTGTATATATGTACATATATGTGTGTGTATATATATATATTATAAGAAGAGTAATGAAATAAAATTTAAAGCAGACTTCTGTGTCATGGTAGGTATGAAGATGAGATGGCATTTTTATCATTAATTTACATTTTGCCTTAGTAATTAAAAGGACAATATTCTTAATATGGAATTCAGCCCCCAATATTAAATTAGGGGTCAAGCCTTTGTCAACTGAAGTACTTGTGAAAGATACATAGAATGATGGACTAAACAAATTCCCCCTTCATATGTGTGATATAAATCTGGTAAATGTACAATTTCTCCATCAATGGAAATAATGCTTTTTTAAAAATAAATCCATCTATGAAGATAATATGGTAAGCTTTTGGATAAAAAGACAAAAATTGTATATCTGACATTCAAATAAATTACATTCTGAACATGAATAGGAATGACCTCAGCAACAATACGCAAATGTAAATGCAATGCTTAAAAAGCATTCATGAGTTTCAAAGAGAGATAAAAATACTATGATCATGGGAATCTGGAAAGCAGGAGATTATATGTATCCAATAATTCATAGAACATAACAAAGTAGAAGCAGCAGCTTTTTTAGATGATGATATCAAAATTATCTAGTAGTCACATGAAAAATACTCTAAATTCGTACTGATTAGAGAAATGTAAATTAAAACACTTTGAGGTACTGCCACATATTTCTCAGATTGAGATAACAGGAAAAGAAAATGGTAAATGTTAGAGAGGACATGTGGAAACTGAAACACTAATGCATTGTTGGTGGAATTGTAAAATGATCCAACCATTCTGGAGAGCAATCTGGAACTATGCTCAAAGGAATATAAAACTGTGTATACTCTTTAATCCAGCAAAGCTAATATTGGATCTGTATCCCAAGGAAATAATAAAAGAGGGAAAAGGACTCACATGTCCAAAAATGTTTGTAGCAGCTTTTTTTTTTTTTTGGGGGGGGGGGGTGTTAGCAAATAATTAGAAAAGGAGTGGATGCCTATCAATCAAGAAATGGCTGAACAAGATGTATTACAAGGGGGTAATGAAATACTATTATTCTATAAAAAATGATGAGCAAGCTGATTATAGAAAGGCCTGGGAAGATTTACATGAACTGATGGTGGGCAAAACAAGTGGAACCAGGAATAATTTGTACACAATAGAAAGAATGTTCAACTGTAATGGGCTGAGGTTTGAGTTGATGCACTGAGATCCCAAGTACATGAGGCTAAATAGTAATTGGGCTATACTCTATTAATATACATGATTGGATAAAGAATGGTCCCTGCCCACTCTCTGTGCAAGTCCTGATGTGTTGTATAGGAAATGACGATTTTGGTGGGTGGAGGCAGAGAGAGAGACAGGAAGAGAAGCTGGGAGAGATTGGGCCTGGGTTCGAGACTCCGAGCTGCTGGTTGTGTGGCTGCTGGTCAAGCTAGATTCTTGACTCAGCTGCACACATTGCTATCGCCGATTCTCTTCCACCTCTGATCCTTCTTCACTGAGAATAAAGACTGACGATTTTCCCCTAACCTGAATTCCTGACTCGTGCTGATTTAAAAATACACGATCTTCACATTCAACTATCAACTACAAAAGTTGTGTTTCTTCTCAGTGGTTCAGTGAGCTGACATAAACCCAACAGACTTTGGATAGTCTGTATCCAGAAAAAAAAAAAAAAAAAATCTAAGGAGATTGTATGTAAATCCATACATGCTGTGTTCACTTTTTTCTTTCCCATGGATTTTCCCTTTTGCCCTGATTTTTCTCTCCCAACATGATTCTGAAAGCAATGTGCCTTAAAATAAATAAACAAACAAATAAATGAAAAGATAGATAGGGAGATAAAGAAGTAGCAACTTAATTCTGTTTAATTGGAAGATAGATATCCTGACTATCCAAAGTAGAGAGAATGTGTCATAATATATATATTGGGGAAGCTGGTATAAAGAATGTCTGAATTTAAATTCTGACCCAGTTCTTTTTCAGTTAAGTGATAATGAGCAAATAATTTAAAATTAATTATCAGCGCTCATTGGTAAGATGGAGACATAGCACTTCCTGAAAGTATCAATATGTGAACAAAAGTGATTATGTGTATGAATCAAAGTGATTTATATAAGTATGTGTGTGGATTTGTAGGTATGTATGAATCAAAGTGATTATATGTATTAAATCACTTTGATTCACATATTTATGCCTTCAAATAGGTGCAATATATATCGATATTTTTTAAAAAATATTGTTTCATAAATTAATAACAACAAAAATAAAAATAGGAGGAGAAAGAAGAGAATAATAATGATGATGTGCATTCAAGTCATAAGAAATTTGTTTAAGAAAATATATAGATGGGAGATGGAATGATTTTTAAAGAAATATTAGCTTAATGGGAAGATTAAAAAAAAGAAAAAAGTTATTACATAATATTGAAAATAAATATGTGAATTAGATCATGAAAAAACTTGTTAGCAAGTTATTTTACTTAATACTTCTCCCCATAAGCAGAAGGAAGTCATTAAAATTTTTTGATTGGCAGAGTAGGAAATTTGTGATTCTTCAGGATTATTTAGTTTGTGAATATGTACAATGGAAAACAAACTCATTAAGTAAGAAAACAAAAAGACAGACAAAAAAGGGAACAGGAGCAGGGGTCTGGAATACAAATATTCTGAAAAGAAAAATAAGTTTCTGTTAAGTCTTCCAATAGTCTGTGTATTTTACCTTTTTGAAGGTATACCTCTACTGTGCTTGGATTCTTAGTTTTATCACTCTATCACATACATAATGTCATGCTTTTTCTCTTTATTCTTATCTAACCAAGATTTCACTTTGCTAATTTGACATTTTATTAATTATATTCTCTGTCCTCTCCTTTTAATAAGATTAACTTAAAATAAATCAGTTGTATAAATATTTTCAAAATGGCAACATTTCATTCCTTTGCCATTTCTGAGTTTTTTTTTTTTTTGTTAAATTTATGTATTATCCTCTAAATTTATAAATACTTCTTTTATGATTTTTTTATTTGTTGACTTTGTTTTTGTTTAATGTATACTGACTGGAGTACTCATTTCCATTTTTTTTCATTTTATTAATCTGTATTTGAGATGAATATTATTCCCCCCCAAGATACTGTTTTAACTACATGTCAGAAATTTGGTTTATTGTTTCATCATTAAGATTTTTTCACATTATTATTGTATTTATGATTAGGATGCTTTTATTCACTCAATATTTAGAATATTTGAGAGAAAGGAAGACAGAGAGGCAGGGAGATGGAGACAGAGAGAGAATAAGATACAATTCAATTGAAGAACATAAGAATGTGTTGATATAATTAGAAAGAAAAAAGTCTTAGGGATGAGATGTCACTTTAGCAGTAAATATAAACTAAACAAATGGCAAATCCAGAGCTAGAATCACTCTTTCAAAGATTATAGACATTGGAGTCAATTTATTAGTATAATTCCAAAATAACTGACACACATATATGTTTGTATATATATATATACATTGTGTATATATATATATATATGCAGTGATACATATATATGTATATATATATACTGATACATATATGGAATTGTCAGAAAAAAATTATACAATAATATTTATACAAATAAAATTTATGCACATTTGATACAAATTTTTATACAAATGTAATTTCATACAAAAAACTGTTTCTGAATTTGAATATGTCTTATCCAGGATGGATTTTTTTTTCCTTTTTGAACTTTTCAGTTTCATGTAATAAAATTTATTCATTTAATCTTTGTACTTGGTGCTCTTTCTTTTTTGGTTAAAAATACATGTACTAATAATTGTTAGGTTTTCTAATTTTTGTTTTGTTTTGTTTTTGCTGAGATAGTTGGGGTTAAGTGACTTCTCCAGGGTCACACAACTGGGAAATGTTAAGTATCTGAGACCATATTTGAACTCAGGTCCTCCTTATTTCAAAGCTGATGCTCTATCCACTGTGACATCTAGCTGCTCCAGTTTTCTACTATTTTTTAGCTATGATTCTTAATATAATGTTGTTCATTTATTTAGAATGTATAATAAAAATAGTATTAATTGTTTATCTGTTTAATTCTGTCATTTGGTTTTTCAACTTTATATCTAGGTAATTTATTTATTTTTTATTTTATCAACTTTTGGATTGTAGATTTCTATTTTTCAGATTCTTTGTCTCATAAGTTCCTGTGATCTAACTGTCTATTTTACTCAATAGCAAATAGTTGTGCTGATTGTTGTTTTGTAAAAAGGAAATAAATTGAGAATGGTAAGAATTATTCTTCTTTATAATTTTTTTATTTTCATATTTATATTATATAATTTTTTTCCAAATAAGTTCCATGATATGGTAATTTGGTTGATATATCACACAAGCTACACATTAAATTGGGCAATATTATTATTATATTGACACAACCTAGTAATCTATGTTGGATATTCTTCTAACTATGTTATAATTGCTTTAATTACATAGAATAATATTTATCACCTGTATTGTAATTGTGATTGTTTTTGGCAAGGGATTATTCTTTCTGTTGTTGTTTCACTATTTTTTAAAATTATTGTCTTAAGATACTGTTTTTCAGGATTAATTTTGTTTCTTAAACCCTTGTGGCCACTATCAATTGTCTTATTTAATATCTTTTCTGATTACCAAGGATTTTTGCAAGCAAAACATCATGTTATCAACAAAAAGGGACTTTTTTTTCTTTTTTTTTAACTTTCTTTTCATGCCTTTAATTTATTTTCCTTCTCTTATTGTTGTGGCTAGCATTTTCATAATTATATAAAAATAGGGGCAGGATAGGCACTATTGTTTCAGCTGGTATTTTTGAGACAAAGTTTTAGTGCATCTAAACTGAACATAATGTGCTATTTTGGTTTTAGCTAAACCCTTTTTATAATATTAAAAATCCCCTTTTTATTATTGGTTTCTGGAGTTTTTTAATGGAAAATTATGTTGCACTTTGTCAAGTCCTTTTCTGACAGCTATTGAGAAAATTGGGAATTTGGTTTTTAACAGAATTAATTATAATAATTATTTTTCTAAAGTTGGGGCATCTTTCTATCTCTAATTATCTACTGAAGGCCATGACTTTAAAAAGCACCTGGATAGTATTCTTCAAGAGATCATCAAGGAAAACTGCCCCAATATTCTAGAAACACAGGGGGAAATAATTATGAAAATAAATCCATAAATTACCTATAGAAAGAGATCCCAAAAGGAAAAATAGAAGGAAACTTGTTGCAAAACTCCAGAATTACAATTTCAAAGTCACACTACTGCAAGCTGTCAGACAAAAAAAAAATCATATATCAAGGAACAACAGTCAGGATTATTCAGAATTTGACGACTTCTACAATAGATGAGTAGAGGGACTGGAATATGACATTCCAGAAGGTGAAGGGCCTAGGGTAAAAACCAAGAATTAACAACCCAGTGGGACTCAGCATTATCTTTCATGGGAGGCAATGGATTTTTAGTGTAGTAAGAGACTTTCAATCATTTGTATTGAAAAAGAAAACATAACTAAACAGAAACTTTTTTTTCTACAAACAGAGGACTCAAGAGAAGTATAGAGAGATCAACAGGGGAAAATATATTATTTATTTAAAGGTTAAACTGTTTACATCCTTAGATGGGGAAATACCTGTGATTTTTCAGAACCATTATCTGTTACTGGAGCAGAGAAGGGAATCACATATTTGGAGTGTGATGTTTATAATATTATAAAAGAAAAAGACATTAAAGAGTAGATAAGGTCTGTACTGGAAGAACAAGAAAGGAAGGGCATAATGGGAAAATAAGATTATAATTCAGGGAAAGAAGGGAGGGGAATAACTATTGTCTAAAGCTTGGTATCATCAGTTTGGGCTTTAAGAAAGAATAAATCATTCAATATATGTAGAAATTATCAGATTTAAAAAGAAGTAGAAGGAGAAAGAGGAAAGAAAAAGAAGGGACAGGTTAGAAGGGAGGTCAGAAATATTAGGAAGAAAAGGTTAGAAAAAGGGAGGGGATGACAGAAGATAAGATAATGGATGGGGTGGTTAAAAAACACACTTCTAAGAACAGGGTAGAAAAAGAGAACAAAGGAAAAAACTGAGAAGAAAAAGGCTGGATGGAAACAGAGAACTTGTAATCATAACTGTGAGTATGAAGGGGATGAACTCTCCTATAAAATGGAAGCAAATAGCAGAGTGCATCAAAAAACTGAATCTTACAATATTTTGTTTATAAGAAACACATTTGATGCATAAAGTCACATACAGAGTAAAGGTAAAAGGCTGGAACATAATTTTCATTCAACTGAAGTTAAAAAAAAAAAAAAAAACAGATATAGCAATTCTGATGCCAGATAAAGGAATAGTAAAAATAGATCCAATTAAAAGAGCTAATGAAGGAAAGCACAACTTGAAAAAGGGTACCAAAAAACTTTTTCCCTTCTTTTTCCTCCAAATCCTCCCATAGACAGCAAGAATCCAATATGTGAAACATTTATAATTTTTCTATACATATTTCCAAAATCATTACAATGCATAAAAAGTGAGATAAAAAATAAAAAGGGAAGAAAAAATGCAAGCAAACAACAATAAAAATGTAAAAATACTATGTTATGACACAAACTCAATTCCCTTCATCCTCTCTCTGGGTGACTTTATTCATCATCAGATCACTGAAACTGGCCTCAATCACCTCACTGTTCAAAAGAGCTACGCCCATTAGAATTGTTCATCATATCATCTTGCTGTTTCTGTGAAAAATATTCTCCTGGTTCTATTAATTTCACTTAGTATGAGTTCTTGTGACTCTTTCCAGGACTCTCTGAAATCATCCTGCTGATCTTTTCTTATAGAACAACAGTATTCCATTACATTCATATGCTATAACTTATTCAGCTTTTCTCCAGCTTATGAACATCCACTCAGTTTCCAATTTCTTACCACTTCAAAAAGGGCTGTATTTTTGCACATGTGTGTCCTTTTGCCTTTTTTATGATGTCTTTAGGATTCAATCCCAGTAGAGACACAGCTGGATCAAAGGGTATGCACAGGTTAGCTTTGTAGACATAGTTCCAAATCCCTCTCCAGAATGTTTGTATCAGTTTACAATTTCACTAACAATGCATTAGTGTCCCAGTTTTTAGGCAATCTGAGAGATGTGTAGTGGTACCCCAAAGTTGTCAATTTGCCTTTCTCTGATGAATAATGATTTAGAGCATTTTTTCATATAACAATAAAGGCTTTCAATTTCTTCACCTGAAAATTATCAGAATCAGACAGATCCAACCACAAAGTAAACAAGAAAGAATCTAGGGAGATAAATAGAATCCACTAAAAACCTAGATATGATAGATCCCTGTAGAAAATTGAATAGGGCCAGAAAGAAATTCACCTTTTTCTCAGTAGAACATGGCACCTCTAAAAAAATAAGCATGTATTAGGGCAGAAAAAACTTTATAGTCAAATGTAGAAAAGCAGAAGTAGCAAATCCTTCCTTTTCAAAGCACAATGGAATAAAATTAAATTCAATCGAGGACTAGGGAAAGATATATGAAACTCCAAATGGAAATTGAATATTGTACTTAATTCTAGAAAATGAGTTGGTCAAATAACAATTCACAGAAACCATCCATAATTTCATTCAAGACAATAACAATGAGAAAACATATCAAAACCCATGGGATGTAGCCACCACAGTTCGTGGGAAAATTTTTTATATCTCTAAAATAGCTACATAAAATAGAAAAAGAAATCAATTAATTGATCATGCAACTAATATATCTAGAAAAACAACACAATAAAATCCTAATTAAATATCAAATTAGAAATTTTGAAACTGAAAGGAAAGAGTAATAAAATTGAGATTATTAAAACTATTGAATTAATTACTAAAACTAAGAATTGGTTTCAATAAAAAAAAACAACAAAATAGGTAAAGCTTTGGTTAATTTTATGAGCAAAACATAAGAAAAAGAAACAAATTGCCACCATTAAAAATGAAAAAGTGAAATTGTCACCAAGTAAAAAAGAAATTAAAGCAATAATTAGGAGCTGTCTTGCCCAAATGTGTGGCAGCAAATTTGATAACCTAAGTGAAATGGATGGATATTTACAAAAATATAAATTGCCTAAATTAACAGAAGAGGAAATAATTAACTTAACTAGTCCCATTTTAGACAAAGAATTTGAACAAGACATGAATGACCTTCCTGAGGAAAAAAATCTACAAGTCCATATGAATTCAGAATCACATTCTACCAAACTAAGGAACTATTAGTTTTAGTACAATGTAAATTATTTGAAAAATAGGTAAAGAATAGGTACAGAAGAATTGCCAAATCATTTCTTTGACACAAATAAGGTACTGATATTTAAACCAGGAAGAGCCAAAACAGAGAAAAAAATTACAGAACAGTCTCTCAAATGAATATTATTGCAACAATTGTAAATAAAATATAAGTAAAGGGATTACAGTAACTTCTCAGCAGGATAATACACTATGACCAAATGAGATTTAACAGTATTCCATTACATTCATATGCTATAACTTATTCAGCTTTTCTCCAGCCTATGAACATCCACTCAGTTTCCAATTTCTTACCACTTCAAAAAGGGCTATATTTTTGCACATGTGTGTCCTTTTGCCTTTTTTATGATGTCTTTAGGATTCAATCCCAGTAGAGACACCATAATTGACCATATCAATAACAAAACCAACAGAAATCGCATGATAATCTCAATAGATACAGAAAGAACTTCTGACAAAATACAGCACTCATTTCTATTAAAAAAACACTACAGAGCAAAAGGATAAAAGCAACTTTCCTTAAAATAATAATCAATATTAACCAATAGATAACCAATAGGAAGCATTATTTTTAGTGGAGAGAAGTTGGATCCATTCCCAATAAAATCAGGCTGAAACAAGGATGCTCATTATCAAAACTGATTTTTAACATTGTAGTAGAAATATTGGCTTTTGCAATAAGGAAAGGAAACAAAAGGAATTAAGAGTATTAGAATAGGCAATGAAGAAATACAAATATCACTCTTTGCAGATGATATGATATGATATGATATGATATGATATGATATGATATGATACTTAGAGAATCCTTGAAGATCATTCAAAAACCAACTGGAAACAATTGTTTCCAGTGTTAGCAAAGTTGCATGAATCTAATCATCAGCATTTCTTCATATTACTGGCAAAGCACATCAGCAAGATATAGAAAGTAAAAATTCTTAAAATAACTGTAGAGAATTATTTTGGGAGTCTACCTATGAAGAAAATTCGAAGAACTCTGTGAAACTCAATTATAAAAAGCTACTCACACGAATAAACTCAGATCTAAACAACTGAAAAAAATATATCAATTGCTCATAGGTAGGCTGAGCTAATATAAAAAAATGATAATTCTGCCTAAATTGATCTACTTATTCTGTGACATACAAATCAAACTTCCAAAAAATTATTCCACATAATTAGAAAAAAAATCATAACATAACTCATCTGGAAGAACTAAAGGTCAAGAATATCAAGGAAATTGATGAAAAAATACAAATGACGATGACTTTCGAGTATCAGACCAAAAATAATGCTTTGTTTTTTATTAATGGTTCCTTTACAGTTGGATCTGTTTCTCTTTTCTTACTTTTCATTACTTAAGATCTCTATTGGGTATTCTCATAGCCTAAATATTTTACATTTGAGAAAGTATTATATTTTTCTTAGATTTTCCATTTTGTAATAATATAGATGCATATGATTATTCCTTTTCAATTTTGTTGAGAATTCCTCTTGATAATTTCATATTTTATTTATTGATTTTCTTTCCTCTCCTTTTTGTCAAATTAGCTAAATATTTATCAATTTTATTAATATTTTTAAAGAACCACTTTGTGTTTTCTTTATAATTTCTGTGTTTTTGTATCTATCTATTTCCATTGCCACTTTACATTGCCATTTTACTCCTTATTTAATTTCCTATTTTAAAATGTATTTTCCGTGGTTCAATCCTTTCTATTTTTTAAAGCAGTCCATGCCTGATTTACATGTGGGACAGATATCTGTTTTATTAATCATTTTCATTTTCTTTCACATCATTATTATTTATGTCATTTCTGCTTTAATCTATTGATCAATATTGGTATGAGCTAACTCAAAACAAATACAAAAGAACAAAAAGTTGAAAATGTGAAACTAGAAAACTAAGTGTTTAAAGACTATAATTGATAAGTTATATAAGGACTTACTATCCACATTGATAGAAAAATAAATTTTAATAACCCAAATTCAGGGAAAAGAATTAAGCAAGTCATAAAATCAATAGAAAGTAAGAGAAAGAATCAAGCCCAGTGGGATTAACAACCAAATACCTCAAGCTATTCAAATTAATTAAATTAACAGTCACCATTAATAAATATAGAAATATTATATAATATAATGTTATTCAATAAATGAATTCTTATGCTGATTTTTTTTAAAAAAGCAAAGAATTAAGATTCTCAACAATCTTATTATGAGTGAAAGTCATCTTGACACCAAAACTAGAGAAGGATATGATGGAGAAAAAGAACTATGTATTTCATTGATTAATAAATATTTTAATCACATAAAATAAAATAATTATGAGAATATGATAGATAACTGACAAATTAAATGTCATTTAAAACACGGAAAATTATTGTGTCTTTTGCTTTCATAAAAAAAAATTGTTCTTCTACTATGAAATGATATCTATGACTGTATAGACATATACAGGAAGAGAGAAAAGCAGAAAGTACTGATAACTAATTGATGGGATTAAAGAAGTTGGTAGCTCCAGACTTGTTCTTGCAATAAAGACAATATATCTGAAACCTGGGAATGATTATAGAGTACTTTCCAAGGTCATCCCATCTAGATTACTTAGCCCAGTTTTAACTATAATATTATTTAATATTGCTGATTTAATTGGATGTCTGAATAAGGAGGGTGTAATTAATTTATTATTATTATTTTTAATTTAATAGCCTTTTATTTACAGGTTATATGTATGGGTAACTTTACAGCATTAACAATTGCCAAACCTCTTGTTCCAATTTTTCACCTCTTACCCCCCACCTCCTCCCCCAGATGGCAGGATGACCAGTAGATATTAAATATATTAAAATATAAATTAGATACACAATAAGTATACATGACCAAACCGTTATTTTGCTGTACAAAAAGAATCAGACTCTGAAATATTGCACAATTAGCTTGTGAAGGAAATCAAAAATGCAGGTGTGCATAAATATAGGGATTAGGAATTCAATGTAATGGTTTTTAGTCATCTCCCAGAGTTCTTTCTCTGGGCGTAGCTGGTTCAGTTCATTACTGTTCCATTGGAGATGATTTGGTTGATCTCATTGCTGAGGATGGCCAGGTCCATCAGAACTGGTCATCATATTGTTGTTGAAGTATATAATGATCTCCTGGTCCTACTCATTTCACTCAGCATCAGTTTGTGTAAGTCTCTCCAGACCTTTCTGAAATCATCCTGTTGGTCATTTTCTACAGAACAATAATATTCCATAATATTTATATACCACACTTTATTCAGCCATTCTCCAACTGATGGACATCCATTCAGTTTCCAGTTTCTAGCCACTACAAAAAGGGCTGCCACAAACATTCGTGCACATACAGGTCCCTTTCCCTTCTTTATAATCTCTTTGGGATATAATCCCAGTAGTAACACTGCTGGATCAAAGGGTATGCACAATTTGATAACTTTTTGAGCATAGTTCCAAACTACTCTCCAGAATGGTTGGATTCCTTCACAACTCCACCAACAATGCATCAATGTCCCAGTTTTCCCACATCCCCTCCAACAATCATCATTATTTTATCCTGTCATCTTAGTCAATCTGACAGGTGTGTAGTGGTATCTTAGAGTTATCTTAATTTGCATTTCTCTGATTAATAATGACTTGGAGCATCTTTTCATATGACTAGAAATAGTTTCAATTTCTTCTTGTAGTGGTATCTTAGAGTTATCTTAATTTGCATTTCTCTGATTAATAATGACTTGGAGCATCTTTTCATATGACTAGAAATAGTTTCAATCTCTTCATCTGAAAATTGTCTGTTCATATCCTTTGACCATTTTTTAATTGGAGAATGGCTTGATTTTTTATAAATTAGAGTTAATTCTCTATATATTTTGGAAATGAGGCCTTTATCAGAACCTTTGAGTGTAAAAATATTTTCCCAGTTTATTGCTTCCCTTCTAATCTTGTCTGCATTAGTTTTGTTTGTACAAAAACTTTTCAGTTTGGTATAGTCGAAATTTTCTATTTTGTGATCAGTAATGATCTCTAGTTCTGCTTTGGTCATAAAGACCTTCCCCTTCCACAGGTCTGAGAGGTAAACTATCCTATGTTCCTCTAATTTATTAATAATTTCATTCTTTATACCTAGGTCATGAACCCATTTTGACCTTATCTTGGTGTCCGGTGTTAAGTGTGAATCAATGCCTAGTTTCTGCCATATTAGTTTCCAATTTTCCCAGCAATTTTTGTCAAACAGTAAGTTCTTATCCCAAAAGCTGGGGTCTTTGGGTTTGTCAAAGACCAGGTTGCTATTGTTGTTGACTGTTTTGTCCCTTGAACCTAACCTATTCCAGGTGTAATTAATTTAAAATACTAAAAATAGTTATCTGGGGAAAACAATAGTACTTAATGCATGCGGATGAACAAAAGTAGGTATCTGCCAGCAAAGCAATCTTGCAATAAGCTTTGGATGATGAAAATAGGTGGGAGGGTGGGGATAAGAGGAATAACAACAATATGTTCTTTCAGTAAAGTTTGTCACAATGCAAATTAAGAAAATCAAAGGAAAGAGACCAAAATTGGAGGTCTTACTATTTGTGTGAATAGGTGTAAATGAAAGGATGTCAATATAGACAAATGTTCGGAGGGTGAGGGAAGGGCGGGGGGGAGGGTAGGGGAATGAAATCCATTGCTTGAAATAGTAATCCAAATGCAAAAGGGAATAAAGGCTGAGAGGGGGCAATGTTTAAAAGGAAGACAGCAAATGTTCAATTATAAGTAGACTTCAAAGAAAGAACTCTTGCAATTGAAGCCAAATTCACCTTTTTGAGATGAGACAGAGGACATTCTGACAGTGAAGATATTAAATGTGTGAAAGAGTATGATACTCATCTTCCTAAATACATACCTCCAAAAATAAATTCCCCAGTGAAGATTAAGAAGAAAAATTCTGGGAAATAAGTCTATCATTAATGAAAAGCTCATCGAGTTTTTCTGGATGGCACTGGCCAGGAAAAAGCAAGCAAGCAAACAAACAAGCAAAATACAGGAGATAAAGGTTGGGATAGTAGGGAATATGAGGAGGGACATAATTTCAGCTTTTCAAGAAAAAGACAGTCTTATGCTTCCTTTTTGACAAAAGTCTATCCAGATATTGCTTCTCTGGAAGAAAAATGAGTGTTTTGATTCCTAGGAACAGAATAAAATATGAGATTTTGAGCAGAAACAAAAGTTTACTATTCTTTTTTCAAGGACTAGATTCTTGTTTAAGGACGGGGCTAGGGTTTTGAAGTATCCAACATTGAACAGATACAGAATTAAGGAACTAGATTAGGCTTTACAGGAAAATATTAGGGAATATTTTAAAAGAACAGGATAGATATGGTCAGGATTAATTGGATGAATTAACATGTTTCAGCCTGTTGGGAAGAGATATGATCATTCCAATAAAGGCTTTAAAATCAAAATGTTTTCATGCCATATAAGGGTCTTTTTGGCTATAATCTCCATTACTATTCTTGTTGTGTTCCAATCCGGTGAGCCAGCTTACTTTGTCTGAGTCTCAGCTTCCTTTTTGTTCCCCATAGTGTTTTCATATCCCCTACTGAGTATAGGAAACTAGTATTGCAGAGGATCCAACACGCTTGCAGCTGTACCTCCACAGGGTGCATGGAAAAACCACATGGAAGTAGGAATTGAACTTATGATGCTAGATTGTGGTTATCATACAGAAGAATATTCAAATGCAAATAAAAAAGTTGGAAACAAAGAACTTTGGAAGCCAACTGAAAACAAGGATGTTAAAAAAAAAAGGCAAGCTGTGTTGAAATAACAGCATGTCATAAAAATGCCATTAAAACATATCATAGCAGAGACAGTTTTAACAACCAAAAAGCACAAAATACAATATCAATGATTCTTTTCTTTTTTTTTTCAAGACTTAAATCACTCTACCTCATTTTCTCTGTCTCTTTTTCTTTCTCATTTTCATTTTTTCTCTTTATTTCTGGTACTGTCTTTTTGTCTGTATCTCTCTTTTTTTTCTTTCTCTGATTCTCCATTCTATTATTTTGGTTGGTTCTGTCCCTCCCATCACTCTCCCTTCTTTCCTCTCTCTTGACACTTTTTTTTTTATTATTTTAGCTTTTTATTTACAAGATATATATGCATGGCTAATTTTTCAGCATTGACAATTGCAAAACATTTTGTTCACACTTTTCCCTTCCTATCCCCTCTACCCCTTCCTCAAAATGAGGCCTTTATCAGAACTTTGACTGTAAAAATGTTTTCCCAGTTTATTGCTTCCCTTCTAATCTTGTCTGCATTAGTTTTGTTTGTACAAAAACTTTTCAATTTGATATAATCAAAATTTTCTATCAATAATGATCTCTAATTCTTCGTTGGTCATAAATTCCTTCCTTATCCACAGGTCTGAGAGGTAAACTATCCTATGCTCTTCCAATTTATTTATAATCTCATTTTTTATGCCTAGTTCATGAACCCATTTTGACCTTATCTTGGTATACAGTGTAGTTTCTGCCATACTAATTTCTAATTCTCCCAGAAATTTTTGTCAAACAGTGAGTACTTATCCCAAAAACTGTGGTCTCTGTGTTTGTCAAACACTACATTATTAAAGTTATTGGCTGTTTTGTCCTTTAAACCTAACCCATTCCACTGATCAACTAGTCTATTTCTTAGACAATACCAAATAGTTTTGGTGACCTCTGCTTTATAATATAATTTTATATCTGGTACAGCTAGGCCACCTTCATTTGATTTTTTTTCATTAATTCTCTTGTAATTCTTGACCTTTTGTTTTTCCATATGAACTTTGTTGTTATTTTTTCTGTCATTAAAATATTTTTTGGGAGTCTGATTGATGTAGAGCTAAATAAATAGATTAGTTTAGGTAGTATTGTCATCTTTATTATATTTGCTCATCCAATCCAAGAGCATTTAATATTTTTCCAATTGATTAGATCTGACTTTTTTGTGTGGAAAGAGTTTTGTAGATTTGCTCATATAGTTTCTGATTTTCCCTTGGCAAATAAATTCCTAAATATTTTATACTGTCAGTACTTACTTTAAATAGAATTTCTCTTTGTAACTCTAACTGTTGGATTTTGTTAGTGATATATAAGAATGCTGATGACTTATGTGGGTTTATTTTGTGTCCTGGAACTTTGCTAAAGGTGTGGATTATTTCTAAAAGTTTTTTTTTTTTTTTTTAGTAGAATCTTGGGGTTCTGTAAGTATACCATCATATGATCAACAAAGAGTGATAATTTGGTTTCCTCATTCCTAATTACCTACTCTAATTCCTTTAATTTCTTTCTCAGCTCTTATTGCCAAAGCTATCATTTCTAATGTAATATTGAATAGTAATGGTGATAGAGGACAACCTTGTTTCACTCCTGATTTTATTGGGAATGGTTCAGTTTATCCCCATTAATATGATGCTTACTGATGATTTTAAATAGATGCTACTGATTATTTTAAGGAAAAGACCATTTATTCCTAAACTTTCAAGTTTTTAATAGGAATGGATGTTGGATTTTATCAAATGCTTTTTCTGCCTCTATTGAGATGATCATATGGTTTTTGTTAATTTGGTTATTAATATGGCCAATTATACTAATAGTTTTTCTAATATTAAACCAGACCTGCATTCCTGGTATAAATCCCACTTGATTATGGTGTATTATCCTGGGGATGATTTTTCTGTAGTCTTTTTGATAATTACTTGTTTAAGATTTCAGCATCAATATTCATTGGGGAGATTGGTCTATAACTTTCTTTCTATATTTTCAACCTACCTGGTTTAAGTATCAGTATGATGTCTGTGTCATAAAAGGAATTTAGTAGGACTCCTTCATTCCCTATTTTTTCAAATAGTTTATATAGCATTGGGGTTAATTGTTCTTTAAATGTTTGGTAGAATTCACATGTAAACCCATCTGGTCCTGAGGATTTTTTCTTAGGGAGTTGATTAATAGCTTGTTTTATGTCTTTTTCTGAGATGGGATTATTTAAGCAATTTACTTCCTCCTCTATTAATCTGGGAAGCCTATATTTTTGGAGATAGTCGTCCATTTCACCTAAGTTATCAAATTTATTGGCATAAAGTTGGGCAAAGTAACTCCTTATTATTGCTCTAATTTCCTGCGCCTTGGAACCTCTCATCTCTCAGGTCCTCCCACATGCCTTGAACTGCATTCCTTGCTTCTAGAGGCTTTTTAACCCTTACAATTGGGACCTTGTTCTATTTTTGTGAAGGCTTTACCTTCATTTTTTGTCTGAGGAGAGAAGCCCAAGCTTTTATTGCAGCCTTAGAAATTTGCTCATACACTGGCATGGGATAATAAACCTGTTCTGAATTCTCTCCATACTGACCTTCAACAGCTAGTTGGTCAAAAGCGATTTGTACAATAGCTCCTGTTTATCTATTGAATTGGGCTTGAATCCTACATAATTCATGATACTCTGAAAGCCACAACAAGTTTTGTCCAGGTTCTAAACATGTCCTAGTTATGGATTTTCAATCATTCAGGGTTAAGATTTCATAAGACAAATTATCTAATAACATCTTAACATAAGATGAGGTAGCCACATAAAGAGTGCAACCCTTTTTCAAATCCTTAATTTTTTTTTCCAGATTAAAAGGAGTGTATTTTCTCCCTTTTTGATCTGAAGAGTCAAGCTCTTCAATCACAGGAGATGCATTTATAAAATCAGATACATCTTGTCCTTCATTTTTTTTTTTGCCTTAATTAATGCCTTTTCTAATCTTGTCATATTCTGCTTCACAGGAGATGGTGATTGTGTTTCTGCCTCTCACCCTCCTCCTTCCTCCACCCATGAAGGGTTAATTGAGGGGGGAGGGTCATGAGATGTGGAATGATCTAATTTCTCCTGCTATGAAGTATTACACTCAAAATTGTATTTAACTCCATTCTTATCTGGTTCTTCCTCCTTTTCACCTAGTTTAGTTGGCACCTCCCCCTCCTGCTCTTTCTTCTTTTTACTCATTCTAACACTTACATAATTTCTTAAAGCCAGTTATGTTAAATTGTATGTATAAAGTGTATTTTTGGAAATTGAGTTTGGATTAGAATTGTAGTATTCACCTAGTTGCTCTCCTACTAATTTCCACTCATCTAGATCCAGTTCTTTCCCCACAGAGAACCAAGGAGATGTGAACTTTACAGTTTTTAAAAGTTCAGTGATCTGCTCCAAAATTATAATCAAACTTTGGCTTTCTATAATCTTGACAATGCTCTCTAAACATTTTCTTTGAAGAAAAACAGAAGATTGTTTTCTAAACATCTGTCCCATTTTAGCTGAAATTCTACTTTCACTCTTTTAACAAAATTTATTTGTTGTACTCACTCTAATTTCTGGGTTGAGGAGACTTTTCCACTGAAATCAAGATCAGAGGCTTTTCCACTGAGATCAGGGTCCTATCAGTCCCATGTTCAGGTGCCAAAATGTGATGTTCTCTTCTTTTTTATAATATGATGGTTCTCTGGGAATAGGTTTCTCGGGGGGGGGGGGGGGGGGGGGGGGGGGGGGGAGGGGCAGTTTGGAGGAAGTCATAGTTTCCATTCAAAGGAATAATCACCTCAAATACAGCCAAGAGTTAAAATCCAATCTTTTATTGTTTCTTCCAAAATAGCCTGGTTAGTTTTCTTAGAGACCTATCCCCCTCCTTAGTTCCAAGAGCTCTTGCAGGTTGTCTTTTAGGTCTTCCAGCTTCTGCCTCTAGCTCAACTCAGACTCCTGGCTTTTCAATCTCCTATTGACCCTCACTGAGACTGAGAGCTTCTTATATATGATCTCTTAAAGGTGTGAACCCAAAGGTTGACTCCTCCTTTCAGAGAGTAGGATTGTGGGTTTCTGACTTGTGAATCTCCCGAACTTGTGAACTCCAATGTGTGAGCTAGTGTGTGATTTCTCAAAGGTGTAAACTCAAGCATTGTTTCTATCAATTCTAATGAGTTAACACCTTGCTTCAAGTTTGATTTTCTTCTTTTGTTTTTCTAATCACATTAATTAAAGGTTTATCTATTTTGTTGGTTCTTTCATAAAATCAACTATTAGTTTTGTATATTCAATAGTTTTCTTATTTTCAATTTTATTTTTCTCCCCTTTTTCAGAATTTTAAATTTGATATTTAATTGAGGGTTTTTAATTTGTTCTTTTTCTAGTTTTTTTTTTCAGTTCTAAACACAATTCATTGTTCTTCTCTTTCTCTATTTTATGCAAGTATACATCTAGAGATATAAAATTTCTTCTTAAAACAGCTTTGGCTGCATCCCACAAATTTTGTTATGCTGTCTCATTATTATTCTCTTAGAGGAAATTTTTGATTGTGTCTATTATTTGCTATTTCACCCTTTCATTTTTTAGGATTAGAATATTTAATTTCCAATTAACTTTTCTTTCTTTCTTTTTATTAAAGTTTTTTATTTATAAATTATATGCATGGGTAATTTTTCCAAAATTAATCCTTGCAAAGCCTTTTGCTCCAAATGTTCCTCCTTCACTGCACCCGCTTCTCTATTTGGCAGGTAGTCCAATACATTTTAAATATGTTGAAATGCATGTCAAATCCAATATTTGTATACATATTTATACAGTTATCTTGCTACAAAAGAAAAATCAGATCAATAAGGGAAAACAAAGAAAAACTGAGAAACAAAACAAAATGCAAGCAAATAACAACAGAGAGGGTGAAAATGCTGTGTTGTGTTCCACTCTCTGTTCCCATGATTCTCTCTCTGGGTGTAAATGGTGCTCTTCATCACTGAATAAGTAGAACTGATTTGAATCATCTCATTGTTAAGGAGAGCCATGTCCATCAGAATTGATCATCATATAATCTTGTTGTTGCCATGTATAATGATCTTCTGGTTCTGCTCATTTCACTTAGGATCAGTTTATGCATGTCTCTCCAAGCCTCTCTAAAATCATCCTACAGGTCATTTCTTACAGAACAACAGTATTCCAAAGCATTCATATACAATAATTTATTAAGCCATTCTCCACTTGATGGGCAGACATTCAATTTCCATTTTTTTTTGCCACTACAAAGAGATGCCACATATATTTTTGCACATATGGGTCCTTTTCCCTCCTTTAAGATCTTTTTGGTATATGAGCCTACTAGAAACACTGCTGGTTCAAAAGGTATGCAATTTTTTTGCAAAGGGTAGATAACTTTTTAAGCATAGTTCTAAACTGCTCTCTAGAATGGTGGATCCATCCACAGTTCCACCAACAATGTATCGTTGTCCCAGTTTTTCCACATCCCCTCCAACATTTGTTGTTACTTTTTCCTGTCATCTTAGCCAATCTGACAGGTGTGTAGTGGTATTTCAGAGTTATTCTAATTTGCATTTCTCTGATCAATAGTAATCTGGGGGGTCTTTTCATGTGACTTTTCAATTTCTTCATCTCAAAATTGTCTGTTCACATCCATTGAACATTTATCAAGTGGAGAATGGCTTGAACTATTATAAATTTGAGTCAATTCTACATATGTTTTAGAAATGAGGTCTTTATTAGAACCTTTGCATGTAAAAAAAAAAGACAAGTTTTCCCAGTTGATTGCTTCCATTTTAATCTTATCTGCATTAGTTTTGTTTGTACAAAAACCTTTTAACTTACTGTAATTAAAATTATCTATTTTGTAATCAATAATGATCTCTAATACTTATTTGGTCACAAATTCCTTCCTCCTCCACAACTCTGAGAGGTGAACTATACTATGTCCTTCTAATTTGTTTATTATATCATTCTTTATGTCTAGATTGTGAACCCATATTGACCTTTTTTTGTTAAATGATGTTAGGTATGAGTCTATGCCTACTTTCTGCAATATTGGTTTTCAATTTTCCCAGCAGTTTTTGTCAAATAGAGAATTCTTATCTCAAAAACTGAAATCTTTGCATTTGTAAAATACTAGATTGCTATAGTCATTGATTATTTTGTTCTGGAAACCTAGCCTATTCTACAGATCAACTTCTCTATTTCTTAGCAAGGACCAAATGGTTTTGATGACCACTGCTTTACAATACAGTTTTATATATGGTAGAGGTAGGCCAACTTCATTTGCTTTTCTCTTCATTAATTCATTTGAAATTCTTGACCATTTGTTCTTTCAGATGAATTTTTGTTGTTATTTTTAGTAGGTCAGTAAAATAGTTTCTGAGGAGTTTAATTGGTTTTGCACTGAATAAAGTGCAATTGCACTAAATAAGATTAGTTTAGAGAATATCGTCATCTTTATATTCACCTTTTCATCTTTATATTTCATCTTCATTATATTCACTCAACATATCCAAGAGCACTTGATATTCTTTTTTCCAATTGCTTACATCTGACTTTATTTATGTGGGAAGTATTTTGTACTTTTGCTCATTTAGTTCCTGACTTTCCCTTGGCAGATAGATTCCCAAATATTTTATATTATCAATAGTTATTTTAAATGGAATTTCTCTTTGTATCTCTTGCTGTTGGATTTTGTTAGTTATGTATAAAAATGATGATGATATATATGTGCATTTGTTTTGTATCCTGCAACTTTGCTAAAGTTGTGGATTATTTCTAATAGCTTTTTAATAGAATCTCTGGGGTTCTCTAAGTATACCATCATATCATCTGCAAAGAGTGATAATTTGATTTTCTCATTACCTATCCAATTCTTTTAATCTCTTTTTTCTTCTCTTATTGCCAAGAATAGCATTTGTAATACAATATTCAATAGCAATGGTGATAATGGACAACCTTTTTTTCACCCCGATCTTACTGGGAATGGTTCTAATTTATTTCCATTACATATAATGTTTGCTGATGATTTTAAATAGATGCTACTAACTATTTTAAGGAAAAGTCCATTTATTCCTGTACTCTCTATGCCTATAGTGTTTTTAATAGGAATAGATGTTGGATTCTATCAAATGCTTTTTTCTGCATCTTTGGAGATAATTATATAGTTTCGGTTAATTTTGTTATTAATATAGTCAATTATGCTAATAGTTTTCCTAATACTGAACCAGCCCTACATTCCTGGTAGAAATCCTACTTGGTTGTGGTGTGTTTTCTGTAATTTCTTTGCTAATATTTTATTTTTATATTACTTAATATAATCAAAATTGTGTATTTTGTGAACATAATGATCTCCAATTCTTCTTTAGTCACTGATCCTGAGGCCCTCCAGAGAGATAACATTACAGTTTTTATCTTTCCTTTTTAAGTTGGATGGTGAAATAAAATGAAATATTTGAATAATAATAGCAAGTTGGAATTTTATTTGATTAGCAATTAGGATTCAATGTATTTTAGTAGAAGATGACTTATTTGGACTAATGTTAAAGAGCATCCATTTCACAGCTTTTTGCATGATAGATGAAAGAAGAGAATGAGAGGCAATATCTACAGAAATCCTAATTAATAAAAGAATTATGATCTTCATAAGTTCATAAGAAGTAGGCCTTAATTTTTGTGTTACAGAATTCTAAATGTTAAAGAATATATTATACAAGGACTGATGGATTTAAAGAAACAGAAGAGTAAGGAATAAGTTGCTCAAACCTGGAAGAATGTAATTTTTATATAAGTTTGTTTTGTGAATATTAGTTTGCCAAGAAAGCATGTCTTCAGAATTCAAAAACATACCTTTGAATGATGGATGTGGAGTTCATTTGGAATCCTGAATTCAATATTGAATCACAAAAGCAGTTAGAGCAGAAAGATGACATCTTCAATCCATATAAAGCATTCTGTTATCAAAGAGAAAAGATTATGAACATTTGGTATGTACAAGGAATAATGTAGTTTCCCCATTTTAATCATAGAAAAAATGACATTTATTACTATAAATATATGGATTTCATTGCCATCATGGCCACTTTCATTTGATATGCTTTTGGGATAAGTTTCAAGAATGTATTCTGAAATGCATGATCTGTGATAATGAAGTTTATATTTCTAAGGCCACAGGGAAGACTCAGATTGTAGTTTTTTCATTGTTTTTATGCAGACAAAGTTAATGCTGCTTTCCTTAAGTACAATCCACATCTAAAAATAGGCATTCCAGTGTGAGGAAGAGAGACTGCTAGTGCTATGTTGGAAGCAAGAATTAACTGACAAAATTTGCTCAAATGCCTGCTGAGCTGGGAGAAGACTCAAGATGATTCATTTTTACCAACAGCCAAGCTAAATTCCATATGTGAACAGTCAATTGCCTATAAACCCATGTGCCTGGAAAGGAAATAAAATTATTAGAAAAAAAACTCCATATCTTCCAAAGAAAAAGAAATTGGAAAGGACAGGAAAGAATTAGGATGAAAACAAGTCATCTCCTGAGGGAGGTATTATCAGAATGTGCAGGTGTCCACAGGCGACCAAACGTCCTTCCTATTGAGTTTATTTTTCCCCCCTGACTTTCTTTATATAGGAACGTAAATGATACAGTTAATAGAGTTTTAGTCTTTGATACAGGAAGTCTTTCATTATGCTTTTGGAGCACTCCTATTGTAGGAAATTTGTTGTTTTTGTTGTTATTTTGTTTTGAATTTCCTCCCTGAAATCAAACCTAAATATACCTTCCAAAAAGGTCCTTTTTCTTACTTAGAGAGCAAAAAAGAGTAACTATAAATTCTTCTTCAATTAACAACATTTCAGAGTCAGGTAGAACCCCATTAAGGCTCCCATTCCTCTACCCAAAGGTTCATAATTTCTGGGTTAACTATACCAGTTTTTTTCAACCAACTCTCAAATAACAGGGATTCAAAACCGTTAACAATCATGGTTACCTTCTTTTTGAAACTAGTTAACCAATGCAGTTCTTAATTTGTGTGACACAAAAAAGAATATATAGAGCTTTTGATAAGTTGAGTTGTCAATTTGCTACACTAGTCCTTATTGTTAAAAGTTTTGACTCTCAATGCAGTCAAAACTTCCTTGAAGTTATTTGCATTAACCATATCCAAACCCTGACTGCCCTTGAATTTAGCAACCCAAAATTCACAGATTGTTTATTTTAAAAAATAACATCTAGTAAAATAAAATTCTGGAACGTAATTTATGTAAAAAAGTAGATAGTAATCTTGATGTCAAAGTTAAAACTAAAGTAGATATAATCAAAAGACATTGTGTCTCTATTACAATTCATGATTGTTTTAGACCCTTTGAAATAACAAAACAACTTTTTAGATCTTCAAAACAAATACAGTAACTATAGGAATGCAAAATTAAAACAATTTTATACAAATAGAGTCAGATTTAAATAATTGGAGGAATATTTAATGTTCATATAAAGTCAATAAGTTCATATAAAGATAAAGTTCCAATATACACACACATAGCAATACACAGCTAATATAATCAAAATGGCACAAGTTTTTATTTTAATCATAAATAATGTATTTATTCAATATCATATCAACTAAATTACTTAAAAGTTATTTTATTCAGCTAAAATGATGACAAACTTGACTTGAAAGAACAAATTATGAGGAATTTCAAAGAAACCAGGGGGCAAAAATTAAAAAGGAGATAAAATTGAAATGTAAAACAGATAATTTTCAATTATTTCCCTTTTTTTCATAGATAAGATTAATGTATCCCAAAACAGAAAGAATGCAGAAAACTAGGGAAAAAAACCTTTATGGATATTCTATTATTAAACATGATGTGAATATGTTGCAATATGATTCTGATATAGGAAACGATAAACTATTTCATTTAGAGAGAGAAAAACACATAGAAAGACTTGGACCTATGAAGGAAAATATAATCCACTTCTAAAGAAATATAAGTGAAATGTAATCTTACATATAGGTAAATATACTATTTGTTTTCAAAATATACTATGAATTTTTGAAGTGGAAATGTATTATTTTATTTTGCATCTTCTCTGATTTTCTACTGTATAAACAGACTTTCTTCTTTTTTTTTTCTATTCTCATTTTATATTTAAATTTAAAATGAGTAACACATTTGCAAAAACAGAATATTTCTTCTATATACCCCTTTCTGTCCTGTGACACTGCTACCACTCTAATACAAGTCTTCATTACCTAACGTCCTGATTTTTTAAAATAGAAACTGATTGATCTGCTTGCCACAACTCTCTATTCACCCAAGCCATTCCCCACTGAACTACTGAAGTGATTAGTCTAAAATGCAAAGTGTAATAATGCCACCCTCTGCTACTCAGGAAACCAATGGCTTCCTATCACCTCCAAGAACAAAAATTAACTGTTTTGTTTGGCATAAATAAGCCTTTTTATAACTTATACTTCTCCTATTCTTTTAGTCTTGTACCTTCCTCTTCAAAACATATTCTTTAATATAGTGACATTGGTCTATGGTCTTCCCCTTGGAGAAAACAATTTAACTCTCAACTCTAGACATATTCTCTGGCTATTTCCCCATATATTGTGCACCTTTGATTTTGGTTCCACCACACAAGAAGTTCTGCTCTCTACTCTGAATGCTCAGATCCTGGGGTTCCAACTGTTAGTAAATCCTAGTGCTTGGCCATTATAGGATATGTGGGAAATTCTTCACTTCAGTAACCTAAAATATCATGACTGAAGTGAACTGAATTTCATACAAATTCCATATAAAGTTGGGTGCATCACTCAAGTTTTGTGAGAAATTAATATAAAATTTAGACAATGAAAAAACAAATGCCAGCATGTCTCAAGCAAATGGCAAGGATTGTGCTAGGATATGTTGTCGGTTTGTGACTTCAGTCACTTGCTTTATCAATAATAGAGACACTTTAATTGATTTTGATTTCACTTCACCAACCATTGTTGTCTCAATAAGTAAACTCAGCCAGGCCTCATGTTGTGCCTTATGAATAGTTTGTTTCTTTTTTGAGATATGCAATATTTAACCCACATTTAACCTACTATACCTTCATAATTGAACTATCAATGTGCTTAAAATTCTTCTAAAAGTTCTAAATCCTTTAGGTATTATAGGTTTTTCATCCTAAGGTGCTCCGCAAAATTGACTTAGATTTTACAAACTTTTCTTAAGTCCTCACCATGTATTTTATACTGGGCCAAGCACTGAATATAAAATGAAAATCAAATTCAGCTTCTGACCTCAAAGATCTTATCTTTGTAAGAGGGAGATCAGGGAGTGTCAAGATTTACACATAGAAGCAAATATATTGCCATGCCCCCAAAATGGAAAATTGTTATAGTAAACTGAATATATTACAAATAAATTGTAATTTGTCTCTAGAATGCCACAGATAGTAGGGAACCATGAGCGAGGTATAAAACCCTTTAGTCAAGTAAAAGGAACCTTCTGATAGTGTCTGTTTGGGCTCCCAATCTCCCCTTTAGGGTTTTCGGCCTTCCTGAGAAGTCAGAGGGCAGTAGCAACCTATGTTATAATTAAAGCAAAGTGATATCAAGTGGCAAAGAGACATTTACACATAAATAGCAAATAGCATGGTTCCTTATGTGCAATATATAGTTAGTGCACAGTGTGCTATAGTTATGTAAGGGTGTTAGTGTATATAAGGCTGAGATAATTTAGAATAAACAGACTCCATGTTTGACCATATGTGAGTCCTGCCTTTTCACTTTTTATCTAAGATTAAGAACTCGGGCTGTGAATACAGAGAGGATTGGCGAGACTTACATGAACTGATACTGAGTGAAATGAGCAGAACCAGGAGATCATTATATACATCAACAACGATATTGTATGAAGATTTATTCTGATGGAAGTGGATTTCTTCAACAAAGAGAAGATCTAGCTCAGTTTCAATTGATCAAGGATGAACAGAAGCAGCTACACCCAAAGAAAGAACACTAGGAAATGAATGTAAACTGCTTGCATTTTTGTTCTTCTTCCCGGGTTATTTATACCTTCTAAATCCAATTCTCCCTGAGCAACAAGAGAACTGTTCGGTTCTGCACACATATATTGTATCTAAGATCTACTGTAACCTATTTAACATGTTTAGGACTACTTGCCATCTGGGGGAGGGGGTGGAGGGAAGGAGGGGGAAAATCGGAAGAGAAGTGAGTGCAAGGGATAATGTTGTAAAAAATTACCCTGGCAATGGGTTCTATCAATAAAAAGTTATTTAAAAAAAAAAAAGAAAAGAACTCAGGCTGGTATCAAAATCCTCCAGAAAGCTAGTCCAGACATTACATTTATCTTCATTTCAATATGAAATGTAAAACTGTATATTTTGTGAAGTCAAAGAAAATGAACATTCATTTTTGGAACATTAACAAAAGAGTGATCAATGTGGTCTGGTCATAAGCACCACTAATTTGAAGAAAAAAATACTTTCGATCTACTTAATCAGGAAACACATATCATAGATCAAAAAAGAAAGCAAAGAAACTAATAATTAAAGGAAATTAGTTTAAAAAGGTTGTCTCCCAAGCAGAAAGATAAAAACCAAATGAAGACATCTATGAGGAGTTTGAAGAGTTTCTAGAACACTTAAGGCATACCTTAGGTTCTGGAAGTATACTGGGTTTCCAAGGCAAAAAAAAAAAAAAAAGAATATTTTAGAAAAGTTACATATACAGGTGTCAAAAAAAGATAAAAAAAAAAAGAAAACAAAGTCAGAAGCTTTTATGGGTTGAATGCAAATGAGACCAATAACTCTGGCAATAAAAAGGGAAAAGGAAGAAATACTATAAAGGAGAAAGGGATATGGGGATAGTTTTCAGTTGTACCCTCCTAAACAGAAACCATTTAATGTATATTACTTCCACTTGACAATAGATTGGCTGGCTGATTGCCTTGATGGCCTCCTGGTCTTCTTTAGAACAAAATGATATTACACACATACGCACATGTGCATAAATATGATCTGCATATATAACTTATACATATATATGTATGTATTCATGCAATACACATGCATTCATATAGGTGGTGGTTGTTCTTCAAAGATGACTTAAATTACATCACTACATCACTACATTAGAGTCTTCTGTTCACAGTTCTCTAGACAATTATGCTTTTCTACCTCATCCCTCTATATGGGCTATCTCAAGTTTTCTATTATTATAATATAAAGCTAAGTCCTATAAACCTCTTTGTGAAGAACTAAGTCAAAACATTTGAAAAACATTCCATGATGTCATCATAAACACTGAAGCTCAATACAGGAGGGATGGATAAACAGCTTTAGAATCATAGTAACTAGAAAACACACCCACATATGCATGTATATGTATATAAATATGTACATATTTATGTGTCTGTAAATATGTATACACAAACTTCCATAATTTACATAATATATTCTTGTATTGTTTTATTATAATATATCATATTATAATAATACATATATATTGTAGTGCATATGTGTGTGAATGCTTCCTTTTTGACCTTGGGCTATTCTTTTAATCTCCATGGGCCTTAGTTTTCACATATTCTAAATATAGGTATAAATTTCATATATTTTTATATCTTTTCTGACTCTGTCTCTGTGATATTCAAAATAGAGCATCTCTAATTTCTAAACTCTATGACTATTGTTATATGATCACATGATTGAAAGATTCCTCACATCTACTTAGCTTCATGACTCTAGACTTATTAATATTTTTAGAATTGACCAGTTTTCCCCAATTACATGTAAAATCAATGTTTAACATTTTTTTTGAATTCCAAGTTCTCTCCTTTCCTGCTCCCCCTCATCCCTCCTTTAGAAGGTAAGCAATTCAATATTGGTTATAAATGTGTAATTACTAAAATAATTTTCATATTAATCATGCTATTAAATAAAAAGAAATTTACCCCCTCCAAAAATGTTTCCCCCAGGAGGGTAGATTTGTGATGTAATGGTTTTGTATTGTGTTACTGAGAATAGCTAAGTTATTTACAGTCAACCATCACATAATATTGATGTAATTTTTTATGTAATACATTAGATCCAGGCCTAGTAGTGATACTGAGAGGTCAAAGTCAGGATTTTATAGCCCTTTCAGCATAATTCCAAATTGTTCTGCAGAATGATTCAATGGATCCCCTAACAGGTCAATAATGTCTCATTTTTCACACATCCTTCCCACTATTTATCATCTTCCTTTTTTTATCCTATCAGCCAGTCTAATAAGTATGAGGTAGTACCTAAATATTTTTTTTAATTTTCAATTTTCCCACTCAATAATGAGTTAGAGTATTGTTTCATGTGGCTATAGGCTATAAATATATTTGATTACTTTATCTGAAAACTGTTCCCATCCTTTTATTATTTTTCAATTGGGGAATGGCTATTATTTTTATAAATTTGATTCAGTTCTCTATGTATTTGAGAAATGAGGCCTTTACCAGATTAACTTGCTTCATTGTTTTTCATAATTACTCTTACTAACTATTCCTTACATTTATTCTCTCTCCTTTCAGCCAGTCCCTCCTCAAAAATGGTTTGTTTCAGACTACCCTCCCTCAATCTGCTCTCCTTTCTCTCAAATCTTCTCTTATCCCCTTTGTCTCTTACTATCTTTTAGGACAAGATAGATTTTTGTACCAAAATGAGAGTATATGTGAAGGTGTATGAGAAAGGGGAATACCCTCTTTGAGATGATTCTGATGAGACAAAGGTTCATTCACTCCCTTACTTTCTCTTTCCAAATTCTCTGTAAAAGTTTTTTTTTTTTCCTTTTCTCTTTTATGTGAGATAATTTACTCCATTTTATCTCTTCCTTTCCATTTCTCATAGTACATTCCTCTCTCACCTTTATTTATTTATTTTTTTGATAACATCTTTTCACATTCAGCTCACATCTGTTTTCTGTCTATATATTTATCAATCTATCCAGATAGAGAGATACTATTTTTACTCCTTTTACTTGTCCTAATAGTGAGAAAATTCTTATGAGTTATAAGTATAATTTTCCCATGTATGAATGTAAACAGTTTAAACTTATCAATTCCTTTGTTTTCCCTTTCATGCTCTTTATGCTGCTCTTAAGCCATGTATTTGAAAGTTAATTCCTAGTCTGCCCTGATCTTTTCATCAAAAATTGTTGAAAGTCTTCTATTATATAGAATGTTCATATTCCCCCTGAAGAATTATGGTCAGCTTTGCTTGGTAAGTGATTGCAATTCTAACTCATTTATTTTCCAGAATTTCTTATACTATGATTTATGGGGTTCAAAAAAAAAAGGATGTGACTGAAGAACTGAACAATAACAGTCTGAGGAATGTGATTATATGATCTTAGTCAATTCATATATTTTCTCCCAAATGATGGTGTCCAATGACTGAACTATCATCAATGTTCTCATCGATTGAATTATTTTCCACCAATTTTGGCTTTTATAAATTGTGTTCAATTCCAATTGTGGAAAAGTGTCAGTAATCAATTAAAAAGTCACTTAGGAGAAAATATTGCTATAAAAAATTATTCCCATTCACTATGCCCTTAGTAAGCATAATCAAGAAACCTAATATTTGAGGCTAAGCAAAACAAACAAAAAAATGAATAAAAAAATTTCAAAAAATGTTACTAGGTCATTTTTAAATCCACAGATTTAGTTCAGATAGAAAGCCTTTATAAAAAAAGTGAAAAGATAACTTAATTGAAGTGATTCTGCACTAATTTTGTTTTGTTTTGATGTATTTTGTTTTATTTTTGGGAAAGAAAGGAAAGAGAAGGTTTAAGAGACATGGAACAATATTTTGTTTTATTAAGCCAGGGTTTTATGCCCTTATCCTGCACAAATTCACAGGTGCATCCAAATATACTGCAAGTCCAAGACAGTATATATGAAATAGTCTATGAATGCCCAAAAAAGAAGATAGAGAGTTTGGTCATATCATAAATCTGGCAAAAAATAGATTTATTTGTGATGACACATTTTAATTATCCAGATATTTCATGAATCTCTTATATTGTTAAAGAGTATAGAACTAGCAAAGAATTAGAAATTTATGGGATGACCCAAACCTGACAATGGTTTCAAATTATGACATATTAATATACTCAAACACTCTTGTGATGTAAATAATTAAGAAAAATGGCTTCGGGGGACCTGGCAAAAAAACTATCAATCAATGCAAGAAATATGAGCAGAATGAAGAGAACATCTTACAATACAAAACCAATATCATAAACATGCACAATTCTGAAAGAATCAGTTAGTTGTTGCCCTTTATTCTAAGAGAAAATGAAAATGACATCACTGTCTTATGATCAAGGTTTGAATGTGGATGGTATACTGTTTTGGTTTTACAAGTATAAACTAATGAGTTCAGCACAATGGCTCTGTAGACCTTCAATTTGTTACGCAGATTAATACCACTTGTTATACTTTCCTTTAGGCAGCTCTGAAAGACTTAAGAACATTGTTAATCCCAGAAGACAAAAAAATCAATAATACTATGCCCATCATGACAGAGTTGCTAGACTAATATGAAGAATAAATTTTGCATTATTCTATATGAACAATGTGGGGAATTAATTTATTTGTGTTTATTTTTATGAAGTATGTTTACTTTTTTTTTGGAAGGGAATAATATGAAAGAAATATAAATCATTTTGATAATTTAAAAATAAATGGCAAACCCCTACACAAAAGCACACATACACATATAAACTAATAATTTGTAGCTTTATCATATTTATTATTTCATTCTTCCAAAGGTAGCAGAACTAAAAGGAAAAAAAATATCATCTATATAATTAAAGTGGAAGTCAAAAATAAAATTTATTATTTACCAAAATATTAATTTATTGGTGAATATCTTGAATTATTCTTTTTTTGTGTGAAAAAGATGAAGAGATGTGAAAGGACATCAATCTAATTAGATGGATTCCTTACAGGTTGCATACTTTTCCTCAAGAAATAGTTATTTACTAATTTTACTTTTTTGATATATGCATTTTAATGTGTCTGTGGTTTAATCATTTTGAGATGACAAGTAAACAATTGGAAATGAAAGATAGAGAGTTGAGGGAAATGCTGGGGTTAGAAATATAGACATAAGAATTTTATTGCATAAAAATTATATTCAAATCCACAGTAGCTGATGAGATCACCAAGCGAAAAAAGAATAGATATAAAAGAAAAAAAGACCACAGTATTGAGCCTTAGCATATTCCTACACAGAGTACATTACACAGGTGAAGACAGAGCAAATAAAAGGCAAAGGAATCATTAGAATAATAGTGGGAGAGCCAGGAAGATGCCACCTTAAAATCAAAACAAAAAGAAACATAAAATTTTGAAAGAATGTTGAGGTCAGACAAGTGACAAATAATGACAAAAGTTACAGTGACAAAAGTTATAGTGAGGTTAAGAAGGATGATGATTTAAAACAATGGTCATTAGATTGCTGAAGAAAGAGATGATTGGTAACTTTAGAGAGATAAGTTTTAGTTGAAAGAGGACATTTGAAGTGAAAATTCATAGACTTAAGAAAATAACAAGAGAAAAGGAAATAAAAAGAAATAATTATATATAGTTTTCTTTTTTTTAATATAGTTTTCACCAGAAGTATAGTCATGAGGAGGAAAGATGTCAGAGGATACCTACTGGTGATGAATGCATAGTAGAATTTAATTTTAAGAATGAGAGAATATATTGTTGTGTTAGGTAGCAGAGAAACATTAAATAAGAAAGAATTGAAGATTACGATAAAAATGGAGATGATAGAGGGGAGAATATTTTGAAAATAGATTATAAAATATAAATGGTTCACTTATACAAGTAAAGGGATTTGTCTTGACAAGGAAAACGGTATTTCTTCATGTGAGTTGTGGGTAAAGAATATAGAGGTGGGAAACATTTAGGCAAAGAAAAATATACCTTTTCTATCAGTCACTTTTGACTAATCTAGAATCTTTATATTTGTTGTGGGAACAAAAATAGTAAGCTTGTTTTCAGAAGTAAAAGCTCATTTCCAACTTACTTATTCTTTCCCTAGGAAAAAAAAAATGAGGTACTTTGTCGATTCATATCTCAGCTGCCACAGAAACAACAATAATTAGAAGTGAAAAAGGAATGTTACAAGATGTCCTTATATCCAGACAATGTAACTGTGCTTGTCTATGTCTCTGGAGAGTACAGATAATACTGAGTAAGTGTTCTTATCTGTTAAAGCTAAAGTAAACCCAGAGAAAATCAGGGAGGATGGTAATAAAATATGTTTTGGGATGAAAGAGACAGTATGCAATGAAACACTGAAAGTCAATAGATACCATTTCAGTTCTGTCATTTATGAGCTTCATGGCATCAGGGAAAATGACGATATTGCTAGATATTTTTTAAATCATTTTAAAAATAAAGTTTTACACATTTATTGCCATGGGGCTACTATAATCATGATTCAATGCAATCATACCAAATTATTGTACCTGACTCTACTGCATGTCTTCTCAAAGATTCTTCAGTGTCATTCAAAAAATAAACATTAATAAAGCAATGACTACATGTTATAGTGAAATAAAGGCCCTTACCTTCAAGGAACTTATAATTTAATTGATGAGATAAAAATACAAAATATTAAAATATAAAATATTCTTAACTACATAGAAAGCAAGTTGTATAGGATATATAGGAAATAAAAGAGACAAAACACTAAAATTAAAAAGGGTTAGGAAATGTTTTTTGTAGAAAGTATTATGTAATTGACACTTGAAGCTAGAAAAGACAGTAATCAAATCAATGGAGGAAGGGCATTCCATATTTGAGGGCAACAAGACAAAATGCCCAGAACTCACTCAGTCAGAGTGACTAGTTCATGGAACCAGCAAAAGGCCAATTTTACAGGATCAAAAGTACACACTATATTGGAAAGTAAGGTGTTGAAAAAACTGCAAAGATAAGAGGGGTAAGTTGTGAAGTATGAGAATGCCAAACTGAGGATTTAATATTTTCTCTTGAATGCAATAGGAAGCCACTGGAATTTATCTAGAAAGGGGTGGAATGGCTTGATCAGACCTTTGTTTTAAGAAAATCACTTAGAATGTGAGTAGAGAATGGATTGCAATTGGAAAAAAAAAACAAAAAAAAACTAGGGATTCAGCTGTTATAACCATTCCCATTTGAAGTGATAAATGATTGCCCTGCAGTAATAGCAGTGTCAGATGAAGGGAGAATGGAACACATTTGAGAGACCATGAAAAGATGAAACCAGCCTAGCTCCACATCTTACAAATGAGGAGGATGAGAGACAATGAGAAATCTAAGATGAATCTTAGGATGGAAACCTGAGAGACTTCCATGATGGTGTTGCATTTTATCACGATAGGAAATGTAGCTGGGATGTTTAGAGAGAAAGCTCTCTTTTAGATATACTGGGTTTAAGATCTCTACTAGATATGCAATGCTATCTGTCTGAAAACAATTGGAGATGTGAGATTGGAGTTTATGAGTGAGAGGTGGGTAGAAAAATAGATATAAGAATCATTAGTGAAAGAGATTATAATTTAATCAATGGGACATGATGAGATTACCAAGGAAAGAAGTAGGGTAGAGAAAAAAGAAAAACACACACACACACACACACACACACACACACACACACACACAAAACAGAACCCTTAGGTTCATAGTTCAGAACTATGACTCCATAAATGAATTTAATATTTCAGCCAAACACAGATTGATGGATGAGATGACCTCTCAAAATTTATTTCAATCCTATGATTATGGGATTCAATGACTGATTGATTGGGGACAATAAATAGAAGTGACTGCTTTTTGACAACTTTCACAAACATTTGAAAATTGAAGGAGAAAGTTTAGAATTATATAAGAGCAGTGCTTAAAGTATTTACACATTTTGGTCCAAAGATCCAAATTCTGAGCTTAAAATATACTGCAAGGATGATTTAAAAAAAAAAAAAAGATGTAAGCAAAGATTGAATACACACTAAATATACTGGAAGCACTATTCTGGAGTACTAAACACAAAATGGGTGCCAATCAATTGAAGAATGTGTAAACAAAGAATAGTAATTAAATGTAATATAATACTATTTTCTTTAAACAAATAATGAATTCAGGGAACATTGATATGAACTGTAATATAAAAAGGGAGATTTTTAGAGTAGATATTGTGTCTAAAATAATGTAAATGAACTCAAACAAGCATAAGAAATTAACATCTGAGCAATCACAAAAGTCAGTTTTGGTTTAAGAGAAAGATATTTTAAACATCTTCCTTTTCTTGCAAAGAAGACTGGACATAAAGGTACAATGAAGGTAGAATGGGGTAGTTACAATTTTGGTAGCTTTTGTTTAACATTTCCCCCCTTTTTTCTGTTATAAGACAAGAGAGTGATCAGTTCAGAGAATGAGAGTAGTATATACCAACAAATGCTTTTGTAACATAAAAGAGTGAACAAAACATTTTAAAATTGAGATTAGATCTAGTCAAAAGAATATATATATATATATATATATATATATACACATATATATGTACACAAATCATCTATATGCACATGTGTATATGTATACACATATACAAAGTTAAGAAATTTTCACATGTACATTGTGTGTGTGTGTGTGTGTGTGTGTAGACACATATAATTATAACAATGTGACCTAGTGGTAGCAATTTAATTTTTGCATTCCCTGATTAGTGCTTTAGTAATTCTGATTGCATATTTACTTTGCTTCTTTAAGTTTCCTTTTATTAGTTCTGTCTTAAAACTTCTCTCATATAAGATTTTGGTACATGACATAATGATAAACTTAGTTCCTTCAATCTGACAGATGTCTTCACAGTTTATTAAGTATACAAATAACTATGATACAGAAAGAATGACACATATTTAAAAGAAAGAACTTGACAAAGGATAATAATAAATTTAGAAGTAAGAATACTTTTGCTAAGGGAAGGTCAGGGTAGAGAAGATTTCCTATGGGTAGTGTCAAATTAGCTGAGCTTTGAAACAAAGTTAGGAAAGGGGGAGTTTAATGAGAATTGTAAATAATTCATTTGCAATTCTATTACTAGACAATTCCATGTTAGCTAGATCAATAGAGGAAGAGATTCAAGATTCTAATTATCCTCTGAGAGACTGACCACATGGAGGTACCAAACTTGTAGAAATAGGAAATAGGAGCCTAGAGATCCAGAACATTTTATTACCATTGAATTAGACCTTTTCAAAGCACCATAAATACAATTAATTTTAAGATTTTTCTTAAATCTCACAATGTTCCTTACTTTATAGGAATCAAAATTATTTAATCCAAACTAAAAGCAAACTGTAAATCCTATGCTTGGAATTAATGCTAAACCTTTGTGTGACTACTGGGTCCATGAGATTTTGATTCACAACATAAGCAATATAATAATATGTCTAATCACATACTAACCCTTCAGTGACATTATAGAAGTATTACTGATTTCTACTCAAAGGCTGAGGAAGGACAACTATGTTGCTATTTGGATGCAAGTGATATGTTGTTTTATTTTCAGATGATATTTTGTTCACTCAGTCACCTAAACAGATTATTTTCAGATTCATATTCAGAAAATGGCCTTGTTCCTTGTGCTATATCCCAGGAGTTCTTATTAAACCTAAGCCAGTAAGATTTGAATATCCATCATACTTGATATCATGGAGGAGGAAGCTTCCTGAAACATATTTGTTTCACTGCAGAACATGTGTGTAGGGCAGATTCCCCCCCTCCCATTTGAATACTTCAGCCTTTTGGGGGTTATACTTATACAAATATTTATTTGTCATATACATAAAAGTTTTTTGACCACATATTATATATTAGATGTTGTAATGGGCTGAAACTGAGCAAATGCACTGAGGTTCGGACAAGCAAGCACTTAAGGCTAATTACCAATTGGACAATATCTATTAGCATTTGCTTGGAAAATAGCCCACCTCACTATTCTGTGTGGGTTCCATCTGTTGGTGTATAGAGAGATGAGAAAGAGAAATAAAAGGGTAGAGTAAGAAAACCAGAGTGACTCCTGGCCGGATTAATATATTCCTCTCTCATCCATAAAGAATAAAGATCAAGTTCTTTTGCTGATCCTGACTCCAAATGATTTTAAAGTATCTAGGGTGCTAACGCAGTCATCACATTTGGCGCCCAAACGTGGGACCAAGGAATCTACTTTCACTGAAGAAGTCCCCCATGACCAGAAAATTGGGTGAATATTTTAACAGACAAACAGGGAATTTACTTTGTTAAGGGCTAAACTAGTAACCTTTTCTGGCTGAAATGGGGCAGATGTTAGGAAAAGATTCTCCTCCATCCTTGGCCCCACCCCCACCCCCACCCCGAAGAGACACTATAGAAAGCATGCTTAACTTGATCAAAGGACAAGGCTTAATTATAACTTGGAAACATTAGAACACACATCCCCTTGGTTCTTAGAGGAAGAACAAATTACGCCAAATATTTGGAAACTTGTAGGACAACATATGAATACTACAATGATAAAGGTCCTCATTCAATTTCCATCAAAGCATTCTATATATACAACATAATACAGTTTGCCTTAAAGAATCCTGCAAGTTATAGAAAAAAGAAAAGTTCTAAGAACAGCCAGATGAGGAAGTGTGAGGAAAAAGAGGAAAACAACATTTTAATGACCATATCCCCACAGGGCATGGAGATTTAAGTGAGATTCAAGGATGTGGTGATTTTCCATCTCACTGGGAAGCTTCTCCCTGCTTCTGGAGCACTTAATTGACACAACCCCATAAACTCCACCTTCTAGGATGGAGGGAGAAGTAGTAGTGGGAGGGGCAGTGCTGCCACAAGCATCTCTTCCCCCAGCAACCACCTCCTCCTATGAGTAGATTGCAAAAGGCAGTACTTGAGGCCACAGAGGAAGGGAAGGATATAGGTGAGTTAAAACTACATATATAACCTGTGATTCAACAGTTTAACTATTCAGGTCAAGAAAGTAGAAGATACGCTCCTTTTGATATAGAAATCCTTAATCTTAACTGCTAGTGACTGGAAATTCATAGCAAGGGTATGCTTAGAACCTGGACAAAACTTTTTGTGGCTTTCAGAATATAGTGAGCTCTGTAGGATACAAACCCAACAAAATAGTCAAAGTGGAGTTAATGTCAATCACTTGTGACCCACTAACAGATGTAAGTTCTTATGCAGACATTTCAGTACAGATTAATTACTCCATGGCAACATATGAGCAAATTGATGCTGTTGCTGCTATCAAAGCATGGGCTTCTCTCCACAATAAAAACAACAAGGGTGAAGCCTTCACAAAAATAACACAAGGGCCAAATGAATCCTTTGCTGATTTTGTGGGATGTTTGCAGGTAGCTATCATATGAACTAATGGTGAAAATACTGTAACAGACATTTTGATAAAGCAACTTGCTAAAGAAAATGCTAATGAGGTTTATAGAAGAATTATACAAGGACTGCGCAAGGATGCTCCTTTAGATGAGATTATAAGATGCTGTTCCACAGTAGGCACAGATGCCTTTTATTGTGAGACTATCATGCAGACTTCCCAAAATGCCAACATGGGAAGATAGGGTCCCTTCTGGCAAGGGACTTCGAGGGATACATAATAATGCTTTCAATGTGGTAAAGTAGGGCATCTAAAAGCTCAGTGTTGGCATAGAGATAAAATGAGAAAACAGGGTGGGAGAACAGGACCCAGTACCCCATGTCCAAAATACAACAGAGGCTTCCATTGGGCCTCAGAATGTAGACTGATTCAGGGAAACGGGATGAGGGGCCCAGCTCCAGGGCCCCATGTAAAAAACACTTGGGGCATGATGGCAACCAATAGTACACCCAGAGAGTGTCTAGAAGTCCAGACCCAGACATGACAAATTAGTCAGGAACCCATCTGATGGGAGAAAGGGATTACAATTGGGGAGAATAGAGTTGTATGCAAATGGGACAACTGAGATTCCCCCTGGAGAAGTGAAATCTGTTCTTCTCCAGTCTATGGATCCCTTGCCTTCAGGCACAACAGGCTAGACCATTTCACCTCCTGATAGGACATACAAAACAGTGTCCATCCATACACTGATATGGGAAACTGGGGAATGTGTAGCTAATATCCCAGTCACTAACACAGGTAGACAATGTGTGACATCACCCAGAAGAAGTAGTAGCATCAGGCTGATATAGACTCCTAATAAGCAATCTGGTGATAGTCGCCCAGATTCTGACTCCAAGCAACAAAATCCAGGAATATACTGGACAACAGCTGTGACAGGTGACCGACTTATGCTCACTATCTATATAAATGGCATACCATTAGAAGGATTGTTAGACATTGGCGCAGATTGTTCAGTCATTAGAGGTGCCAACTGGCCCAGTCTTTGGCCAAAGATTAAAGCAGACACCTACATGTCTGGCGTAGGAGGATCAAAAGCAGATGAAGTTAGTGCTACCCTTTTGAGATGGACTTTTGAAGGTGAAACAGGAATTTTTACTCTTTTTATAGTTGAAAAATTTCCATCAACCTGTGCAGAAGAGACATTTTACAACAATTAGGATTAAAAAATGAGTACTTCAGTTTTTTAGGCAGGGCTGCTGTTGAAGGCCTGCCAACACTATCAACTGTTCCTGTCCAATGGAGAACTGATACACCACTGTGGATTGAACAGTGGCCCTATGGTAGCGATAAAATTCAGGCCTTATTAGATATAAGACAGGAGCAACATCCAAGGATCCTTACAACCTTCTATAAATCCTTGGAATTCCCCAGTATTTGTTGTAAGAAAGAAATCTGGAAAATGGAGGATATTGACTGATTTAAGAAAGGTAAATGAACAGATGGAAACTATGGGAACTCTTCAGCCTGGACTTCCTACTCTATTGCCTAGAGAATGGCCTCTTTGGGTTATAGACATTAAGGATTGTTTCTATTCTATCCCTCTAGATAAGGAGGATACGAAAGGATTTGCCTTTTCAATGCCCAGCGTTAACTTAGTTGAGCATTATAAAAGATAAGAATGGACAGTTTTGCCACAGGGAATGAAAACAACCCTACTATGTGTCAAATGTATGTTGCTGCTGCTCTTACTCCAGTAAGAAAAGCATTTCCAAAAGTAATATTATTAAATTACATGGATGATATATTGAGATGTGCACCTGAGGAACAAATGTTAGAAGCATGTCTACAAAAGATCATAGAAGGTCTATGGAACTACAAATTGCACATAGCTCCAGAAAAAATTCAAAGAAATGCTCCTTTTCAATATTTAAAATTGTAAGTATATGCTAAGGTGCTTACAGTACAAAAACTGTCTTTAAGAACAGAGAAACTAAACACCTTAAATCAATTTCAGAAATTGATAGGAGATATACAATGGATGCGACCAGTGTTAGGCTTGATTACCTATCAATTGCAATCGTTATATGACATTTTAAGGGGAGACAGTGTTTTAAATTCACCACGTCAGATTACAAATGAAGCTCAAGAGGCTTTGAGAGAAGATGAACTGGCTTTATCCAATGTGGTTGAAAGAATCACTCTAAAACCCTTGGAAATATCAGTTTTTGCTCTTTACTCAGTGCTTGTGGCTAGAATTTTATTAAAGGTCATTAAGTGAGCAGTACAATTATCTGGGACAAGACCTGACAAGATATACACCTTTTATACTAATACACAAATTAACGTTTGCTGTGAGACCATCCCAGAGTGACAAATTTTATTAGCCATGGCTCCAAATTTTAAACATGGGTCTCCATTAAAGATAACCTACATAATTGGCGATGGATTCTTGAAGAAAAGGTTTCTAAAGTTCCTTTTCAAGGACCAACTATCTTTACAGATGCATACAAACATAATATTTGTGCTGTATACTCTCATGACTTAACTCATATAATTCCTGACTTTCCTTTGGTAGATAGATTTCCAAATATTTTATGCTATCGACAATTATTTTAAATGGAATTTCTCGTTGTATCTCTTGCTGTTGGATTTTGTTGGTGATGCATAAAAACACTAAGGATTTATGTGGATTTATTTTGTTTCCTGCAACAATGCTAAACTTGTGAATTATTTCTAATAACTTTTTAAGTAGAATCTCTGGGGTTCTCTAAGTATACCTTCATATCATCTGCAAAGAGTAATAATTTGGTTTCCTCATTACCTACTCTAATTACTTAAATCTCTTTCTCAACTCTTATTGCCAAGGCTAGCATTTATAATACAATATTGAATAATAATGGTGATAATGGGCAACTTTGTTTATCTCCTGATCTTACTGGAAATGGTTCCAGTTTATCCCCATTACATATTATGCTTACTGATGGTTTTAAATATATGCTTGTGAAGATCGTGTATTTTTAAATCAGCACAAGTCAGGAATTCAGGTTAGGGGAAAATCGTCAGTCTTTATTCTCAGTGAAGAAGGATCGGAGGTGGAAGAGAATCGGCGATAGCAATGTGTGCAGCTGAGTCAAGAAGCTAGCTCGACCAGCAGCCACACAACCAGCAGCTCGGAGTCTCGAACCCAGGCCCAATCTCCCCCAGCTTGTCTTCCTGTCTCTCTCTCTGCCTCCACCCACCAAAATTGTCATTTCCTATACAACACATCAGGACTTGCACAGAGAGTGGGCAGGGACCATTCTTTATCCAATCATGTATATTAATAGAGTATAGCCCAATTACTATTTAGCCTCACATACTTGGGACCTCAGTGCATCAACTTAAACCTCAGCCCATTATATATGCTCCTGACTATTTTAAGGAAAAGTCCATTTATTCCTATCCTCTCAAGTGTTTTTATTAGGAGTGGATGTTAGATTTTATCAAATGCTTCTTCTGCATCTATTGAGATGATCATATGGTTTTTGATAATTTGATTATTGATCTAGTCAATTATGCTAATAGTTTTCCTAATGTTGAACCAGCCCTGCATTCCTGGTATAAATCCTACTTGGTCATAGTGTATTATCCTGGTAATGATTTTCTGTAATCTTTTTGCTAATATTTTATTTAATATTTTTGCATCAATATTCATTAGAGAGATTTTTCTGTAATTTTCTTTCTCTGTTTTCAATCTATGTGGTTTAGGTATCAGTACCACGTCAAACAGACAATTTTCAAATAAAGAAATTAAAACTATTTCTAGTCATATGAAAATATGTTCTGCAAGAAATGACCAACAGGATGATTTCAGAGAGTCCTGGAGAGATGCACATGAACTGATGTTAAATGAAATGAGCAGAAGTAGGAGATCATTTCACATAGGAACAAAAAGACTACACAATAATCAATTTTGATGGACATGGCTCTCCTCAATAAAGAGATGATTCAAACCAGTTTCAATTGTTCAGTGATGAAGGAGTGGGGGAAAGGAGGGAAAAATTGGAATAGAAAGTTTTGCAAGAGTTATTGTGGAAAGATTACCCATGCATACGTTTTGTAAAAAAACACTTTACTTAAAAAAAAAAAAAAAAAAAAAAAAAAAAGTTTTGTTTTGGGATATATTTCAGGAGATGTTCGGTGAATTCTTTCATTGATAATTTCCCTTTTATTCTATGATTTCCAGGCAAGTTTTCTTGATGATTTTTAAAAAGATGTCATCCAGGATCTTTTTTTTTTTTTAATCATGGCTTGCAGATTATTCAATTATTTTAAAATACTCTTTCCTTGATTTCCTTTCCAAGTAAATTGTTTTCCGTATAAAATATTTCACATTTTCTTTTCTTTTTTTTCTTTTTTAAAATTTTTATTTGACTGATTTTTGTTGTCTCAAATATTCATTAGTTTCCATTTGCCCAATTCTAGTTTAGTAAGAATGATTTTTTTCAGTTAGTTTTGTGTCTCCTTTTCCATTTGGCCAATTCTAATTTTAGAGTAGTTATTTTTTCCACATTTTCCCCCATTGAGCCAAGTATTTTTTTTTTTATGAAATTGTTTTCTTCAGCAAAATTGTGTCTTTTCTTTTCAAAGCTGTTTGCTCTCTCTTGTATAGCTCTAATTTTTCTCCAGTTTTTCTTCTACTACTCTTATTTGACTTTCAAAACTTTTTTGAACTTTTCCAATGGGCTTCAAACCAATTCATAATTTCTTTTGAAGTTTTCCATATAGGTATTTTGTCTTTTTCTGAGATAGTTTTTGATCTTCAGTCACCATAATAGCTTTCTGTATTGAATGTTCTTATTTGTTTCTTGCTCATTTTTGTTTACCTATTTCATGGGTTTTAAAGTTGAGCTCTGATTTGGGAGTAAATGAATGCTATCCCACCCAAATTCATTTTGCTAGGAGCCATAGGGAGGTTACTGGCTTTGAATGTTAGGGGTTCAGGTACTTAGTGATTTGCTCAATGCACTAAGGTAACCCAGTAAGTCTCACTTTTTTTTTTTTTTAATTTCCTGTTTTCTGGGGCTGGCAATTTGCCTATTACATTGCAACTAGAGGCTCTACCACTGGACTTCTGTGCTATTCTCATGTTTTGTGAAGATAGAGGAGTGTCAGCTACTGCTTTGTGGTGTGTCTAAGAATCTTCTGCTGGTTTGGCTGGACATCAGCTGTGTTGGACTGTGCTCCTCTTTTACCCAAATAAGACTGACATTTCCTCAAGCTATCTTGGACTTCCTTCCAAGCTATCTTAAGCTGATAAATCGTTTCACTCTATCTCTTTGTAGATTCTTTCACTCCAGAATCTGTTCAGATGCTTGATTTAACATTCTAAACAATACTGGAGAAACTTGAGACAACTGCTTGCCCTCTGCCCACTACCCTAACCTTTACTTCTAACAATTGGTTGAAGTTGAAGAAAATAATTATAATTACTGTTCCCCAAATCAGTCTTTCAAGGATTTTTAGCTGTATCTATAACAAGATGAATAAAATGTATTTAGATAAACTGTTCAAAATTAAAATTCTTTATTCATGCATTTTGTGTGTGGGGGATTATGAGCAGAGAAATATGGAAGTCAAAGAAGATGAAATGGATCAAATAAAAACAAGGAAGCAAGCACAAATAAAGAGAGGAAAGTAAAACCTCATTGTTACAGTGGGAGCCTGTTAGATGAGATCAACAAATTCCCTAATTTCTTTTATATCTTAGCAATATTACTTATCCTTTCCTGATTATTAACAAAAGTATCTGAGTGTACAAGTTTATCCCTTCACATTTCTGCTACTTTCAATTTAGATTTTATTTACCTAATATGAAAACCTGTTAGCCAATAAAGATCTTTAATCAGTGTCTCATATTTTATTTAGTATTCATATATCTGAATCAATAGAAAGGAAAGGAAATCTTTTCTAATTTAGAAAAAATATTTAGTCTAGACATGCAGGTGGATAAATATGAAATATTAGGAAAAGTATGTGTGTGTATGTGTGTGTGTGTGTGTTTTGGGGGAAGTGTGACTATAACTGTAAGAACTGCAAGACTGTTGTAACTTAAGCTGAAATTGTAAAAAGCTGCAAGACTCAGAAAATGTTAATATACCTAAACTTTTCAAAATGTTTTTTCTAATAAGTATATGTTAAAAAACCACAGCCATAACCAAAACCAGATCTATTACAACAACCTTAACAACAAAAATAAAACATAACCAGTTTCCTTTCTTTTCAAAGGAGCTGTTTGTTATAGTAATTTTAAAAAATATATATCTTATCAAATGAAGAATGAACAAGAACATTCTCTATTCTGAACAAGAAAATCAAATAAGTGAAGGAGTCAGATACAGTATATACTCTAAGATGACTAGCCCAACTGCTTCTCATGTATTGAATTAAAGACCATAGTATCCTCACTTGCCTAGGAGTTTGAAATTCTAATTCTTTTATCATGGTTCATCAGCCTCAACTGTATGTTTTTTAATCACTATTGTAAATTGATTTTCAATTAGTCAATCAACTAGTTTTTATGATAAGATATTTATAATGCTGTTATAGTAAAAAACAAAAAACAAAAAACAAAAAAACAAAAAACAAACAAACAAAAAAACAGCACTATAACCATGCATCCCTTTAAACAATACTGCAAGGTAGTCTCCTACAAGTAAACATAACATACATAGAGAAGTAGCCAAAAAATTAAAATCCTATGTGGTAAAATTGCAGTCATTTTTCTGGAGCCCTTTACATATTTCCAACTGAATATGGTATCAACTTCTGTTCTGCTTTTGGAAAGATTATTTTTAATCTTTTTTTTTTTAAAGCCATGATTTTTTTTGTTTTTTGGCAGGGGGTGGGGGGGAGGGTGTCATAGATTTCCTTTCTAGACATTAAATAATCATGTTCGCATTTTGAAATTCTCATAGAAATAAAAATAAAGTCTATTGATATGAAGTTTCTAGACCCAATTATCTTACTTTTAATTTTATTGGGGGGGGTAGAATATCTTGATTGAGTGCTGTGGTGCATTTCCTATACTCCACAAATTTTTAATTAGAATCTTCATTGCCTTAGCATTCAAAATTAATATATAATTGTATTATGGATTGTTGAAGACTGTTTGAATCAGCAAATAATATGAAAAACAGCTACTTTCTTACTATATCCTTACTTGACCATCAACTCTATAATAGTTATATAATTATATACATATATATGCATATATACTGTATGTGTATATAGATATATACATATATATATATATATATATGCATTTATATGTGTATACCATTATAGTGAATAGCCAGGCATGTCTTACTTTAAATGTAATACCTTTTCCCACAGCAGAGAAACATAAGTGATATAAAATTTTAACATTTCTGCCTTGTTTTCAGTTACTTTTTAAATTATTTTCATATGAATAACAATAAATTGTTATGTTCATGCTTTACTTATTTCTCTGACAAAAGAATCTTATCATGAGAAAGCCTAATGTGACTTGTGTCTTCTTGTTAATTAGGAGAATGCACAGTAAGCCAATATCTATCTTCTCTGGGACACGATGTTGCTAGGTCTAATCTGGGTGTCAACAATTTTTGTAACTCTATCCATCTTTATAGCCAAACAACAATGAGAAAGCCATTTGGATTTCAAAATGTTCAATCTTTTATCTTTCATGTCACTCCTCAAAACTTTTATTGATTCCAGTGTCACTCAGTGAAAAACGATATTTAACCTTGAGAATTTGCATTTCATCACAACATGAACTCTTTATTATTTATTTGTAACTTAATCTTAGCTTTTTCCTAACCTCATAATCAACACATATTAAGCAGAGAGGATCCAAGCTTTTGGAATAAGAACTCACTGTTTGACAAAAATTGCTGGGAAAATTGGAAAGTAGTGTGACAAAAATTAGGCATTGATTGCCATATTAAAATAAGTTTGAAATGGATTTTGATTTAGACACAAAGAGTGATACTATAAACAAAGAACAAAAAATAGTATACCTCTCTGATCTGTCAAGAAGGAAGAAATTTGTAGCCAAAAGAGAATTGGAGTGCATTATGAAATGAAAAAAAAAAAATGGATAAATTTGATTATATTAAGTTAAAACACTTTTTTTTTTTTACCAACAATGCAGACAAGATTAGAAGGAAAGTAGAAAATAGGGAAAATATACGTATAAGAATTCTGATAAAGGCCTCAATTTTAAAATATAGACAATATTAACTCAAATTTATAACAGTACAAATCATTCTTTAATGTATAAGTGGTCAAAAATAAACAATTTTAGATAATAAAATTTAAATTATTTCTCTAAGTAATTTTCATCTAAATTGATAAGAGAAATGCAAATTTAAGAAAACTCTGAGGTAATACTACACACCTCTCAGATTGGCTAAGATGACAGGAAAAGATAATTATGAATCCAAGAGGGGATGTGGGAAAACTAGAACACATACATTGTTGCTAAAGTTGTGAACTCATCCAACCATTCTGGAGAGCAATATGGAACTATACCCAAAGGGCTATCCAACAGTGTATATCTTTGATTCAGCATTTTCTCTAGTGGGTCTTTATATAATAAAGACATAATAAAAAAGGGGAAAGGACCAACATGTGCAAAATTTTGTCTTACAACCCTTTTGGTAGCATCATTTGGAGAATGGCTGAATAAGTTATTGTATATGAATGTTATGGAATATTATTGGTGTATAAGAAATGATCATCAGGATGATTTCAGAAAGACCTGGAAAGGCTTATTTGAACTGATACTGAGGGAAGTGTGTAGAACCAAAAGAATATTGTGGAAAGCAACAAGATTGTGTGATGATTAATTCTGATGGACCTTGCTCTTTTCTACAGTGAGGTGATTCAAGCCGGTTGCAATGAAATTGTGATGGAGAGAGTCATCTGTGTCCAAGGAGAGAAGACTGTGGGGATTGGGTATGAACTACAACATAGTATTTTCATCTTTTTGTTGTTGTTTATTTTTTTTTTCTTTTCATTATCTTTTTTTTTCTTTTCATCTGATTTTTCTTGTGCGGCATGATAATTGTAGAAATATGTATAGAAGAATTCTACATGTTTAACACATATTGGATCACATGTTGCCTGGGTAAGGAGATGGGTAAAAGGGAAGGAGAAAAAATTTGGAACATGGGGTTTGCAGGGATGAATTTTTAGGGCTGCCTGTGAATGTATTTTGAAAATAAAAAGCTAACAAAAAGCTCAGAGGAATTGCATTGTCAGTAAAAGTATGGAAACAAAGTGTGGGCCTAACTAAGAAAAATATGAATATAGATAAATGTAGTTTTGCTGATCTTTAAGGGGTGATGAAGTACAGTAATGCATAGAATTCAAGGAAGTATTGTATTAAGTGAGAGAGAATGAAGGAAGCAATAAGTAAGACAGTCTAAGAGGGGACAATAATGGAATTTAAAAAAAAGAACTAATAGCTAAAATGTTGTTTTAGTACAGAAATGGAAATAAATGAGACATATACAATAATTAATAGTTAAACAAATAATGGCATGTAAATATCATTATTTTTGTAGTCTAAAATATTCATATAAAGTATTCACAGTGTCATTACAAGATAGTTTTAATACAAATAATATTTCACTCATGTGTGAAATACATACAAAATATAGTCTACATGAAATAAAATGAGAATGTTCATCATCAATTGAGAGTAAGGCATTAATACTTTAAAATGCAAAAAAATACTATAAACTTTATTCATGTTTATTAGCAAATCTTTGATATTTTACAGATCCTCTTATTTTCCAACCACATATATATATGTATATATATTATATATATACATATATATATATATGTGTGTGTGTGTATAAATAGATAGATAGATAGATCTGTATAAGATCTCAATGATCCTAGAGGTAAGACACAGCTTTCTAATTTGCTATGTCTAAGATTCCATCAACTGATGAGCAACCTACAGATAGTAAGCCCTTTTAAACTGACTAGACCTCAGAAAATAAGCAACAAAACACAATCTTCCTTGAATTGAAAGAATATTTTACCTACTGGACTTAATTTAAATAACATAGTTTTCTACAAGCCAAATGAGTTGTTGGAAAAGAACAGGAGAATTGAGTATTTAAAAATGATGACAACACAAACATAATGAATATAACGTTGACAGATGATGATGATGATGATAATGATGGTGATGATGATCTGTGAGGTTTTAGAATGGAAAATGTTAATCATTAACATAAAGTTCACTAATGGTACCATTTGAGAATATAATAATTTTATTTTTATGGAATTTCTAGGCTGATATAAACAAAATGCTTTAGAAAGATTACAAATCGAGGAAACCATTTATCAGAGCATATCAGAATTGTCTTTAAGATAATCCTAAAACAGATTAGCTTTTGATTCCTGACACCTGAATGAAAAATTCAACCACAAGAGACTTACTTTACTTATTAAATTTTCTCTTGCACTTTCAAACTGTAACAAAGTCAGAAGGAAATAGTTACTATATCCCCATTAAAAGCATCTCTGGTGCCAATGAACTGGAGCAAATAATCTGAGAGGAATGTTCTTGAATTCAATATCTCCTGTTAACTTTTTCCTATTTTTTTCTAAGCAAGAAATATTAAGAAAATTTTAAGGTTACTTCATTGAAAAACCCTTTGGGTGGAATATGGACTCAAAAATTACAAATTGTGTTTATAAAGTGTCACACAGTATTTTTATTAAGTGTCTTAAATATCTTCCACTTACATGGTTATGTGATACTATATAAATATTTGCAGAGGGTACCAAATTTTGTAGTTGTGAAGTACAGCTTATTTTGTGTATATATGTGTGTATACATACACACACACACACATATATATATATATATAATATATAATATATCCTTTCATCTGTGAGATTTAAAGCTTTTTCATTTGTCTCTGATTTTTCCTACCCTGTTTCTTTCTGTGAATTTAAAATATTTTAGGGAAGACTGAGGTGTGCTGGTGGATAAAAATCTGGTACTTTCACAAGCTTTCTTAAATTCTTTATCAAACAATGTTGCATAATTCCTGAAAACAAATTCTGGAGTATCAGAACCCATAAAAGAATAGGGGGAATGATTTTTGAATTGAAGTCAATTTAGATAAGATGGAAAAATCTGCTGCACCAGGTCAGAATCTAACATAGACTGCACTAGCACAAGCTGAGTTACAGGAAACTATCAGTAATCCCCAGGAGGCACTAAATCATCAAAATCTTTTCTAGCTTTGCTTCTTAGGCTACAAGGAGCAAGGGGGCCAGACAACTGGTCAGGAGATTGTTGCCCATACTTGAATAACAACATTGGATCATTTTTGTTTGCCTCTTAAACCTGGACAGAATTATAATACCAGGTCAGGAACCTAAATCAAAATCCATGATGCTGATATATAATTCTATATTTGGACACAGAAGGATTGTAATTTAATTCCAGCTTTCATTTTCCCTTACTCTATAGTTAATCTCGAACATTTGAGCTAAACTTCCTGGAACTAAGTGTACTCTTATTTAAAATAGTAAGGCTCAATTATATGACTTTAAAAATTCCATATAATATTACATGTATGGTCAGATGACTATATCAAATGGATTCCTTTCTCTCCTCCAAGGTGTATTCTCTTTCCTATCTTGCACATTTATGAGTTTGTCTTTGGCACTTTTTAGTTTTACTATTTTGAATTATTCATTATCTGGTTTTCCATTTTTTGGGGAAGATCATAAATAGTTGCCTGTAGATACATGGAGAGAAAGGGAGCAGGCTATAAATTTATTTGCATAGTCAACCAATATGAGATGAGGCTCCTTTTACCAATGCACATTAGCAACTTCTTTGGAACTTTTAGAGACTTACCACTAAAAGATGGTTGAAGCCCAATGGACATTCTTGGGAGAAAGAAACCCAAACACAATGCCTTGCAATCACTTCCCACCTGTGATCCAAACAGCAAAAGTAAGAAGAAAATGACATCTTTTCCTAGAAATAAGAAATAATATCTACTATTTCTCCTGAACTATGTCATTCAGGAACTTTTTCAAATAACAAAGAAACAAATAACAACAACAACAAAACAATAGCAAGAAGAATAAAATATGTTCCCTGATTCTTCTTGTCTATTGATTCTTCTGATAGCAATTCTCTCTTTTTGCTGCAATAAAGTTAGTAGACAGGCAGCTGCTATTTGTAGGATACATGGAGAGAAGGAGAATTCATTTTAATTTCTGTGTCCATAGCCTGTATAGAACTGACATTTGGACCATCTGTCATTTTGCCCCCTAGTCACAGGTCCTCTTCCCTTTGTGTGTTAACACCTGGTGACTAATGACTCCTTTCTAAAGTTCACAGCTTTACCTTTCCCAAGGACACTGTCCTGAGTCAGTGCCATGGCTTGTAGCACTATGGGACTTCTTGTGACCTTAATGGACATTCAGTGGACTAAAGAAATAGGAAAGACCCTCAGGGCATACATGAGGTCAAAAGAATCTATTATTTAAAAGTTTTTAACTTACTTTACAAAAAAGTAACAAAAGATTCCAGTATGACTTATAAAGGGCATTTATCTTTATTATTTACTACATGCTATCCATCTATATGACATGGTCAAATGTTTTAGCCTCTCTCAGCCTCATATTTTCCCATCTACAAAATGAAGAAATTTGGAAAGTTAATAAGAAGTCACTCTAAAGACTATTCATCCATAAAAAAAATACTCAATCTAGAAATAGTGAAAGTCAAATTCAAATCCCACCTGTGTAACTTATTAACTGTATGATTTTGGTTACGTTATTTAATTAACCTCATCTCAATTTTTTATCTTAAAAGTAGGAGTTATTATACATATGGAACCTATTTTCCAGTATTGTCATGAGGTTCAATTTGCTACTATGAATGACATATTTTGATAATTTGAAAGTGTCATTTAACAGTTATAATTCTTTTCCAATGCTGTTAATTCATAGATCCAATAATGTACAACCATTTGAAAGTATTAGGAAACTTTTAAAACCTCTTATTCAAACATATTTATTCTTCTGCCTTTTTTATTATTTAGTCCTGATTTATCAATGGCACATATATTCTTGCTGATATTTACAATCCAGGATATTCCATTTCTTTCATCAGTGACATTGCATAGCTTATGCCCATTTATAACATTTAGTGTTTTCCTTGATAGACACTGATCTCCTTAAGTACTTAGGATGTCTGATATTTGTCTTTGTATTTGCAACATTTGACAAGTATCTGGCACATTGTATGCTCTTAATAAATGTTTATTGAAGAAATAAATGAATGACTGAAATGAACATCTAGTCATAGATGAATCTTCTTTACCAATTAATTAGCTTAATGCACAATTAAAATATATATTGGGCTATGAAAGAAATAAGTGGGAAAATATTTTTCAAAAAATTATCAAAGAAAACTGCTCTGATATACTAGAAGCAAAAAGTAAAATAGTGATTGAAAGAATCCATGGATTATCTCCTAAAAGACATTCCACAAGGGAAAAAAAATAAAACTTCAACAAATATTATAGCAAAATTCCAGAACAACAAAAGGTCAAGGAGAAAACATTACAAACTTTTGGAAAGAAATAAGTCAAATATTAAGTCACAAATCAGGATTGCCCTAAATTTGGCACCTTCTACAATAAAGAATCGGAGGACTTGAAATACCATATTCTGGAGATAAAAGTTGTTTGGCTCATAACCAAGAACCAACTATCCAGTAACATTTAGTAAAAATTTTTCAGGAGAGAAGATAGCTTTTCAATGAATTAGGAGATTTTTATCATTTCTGATTTGATCTTTCAATACAAGACCTGTTTAAAGGTAAACAGGATGGCAGCTAGGTAGTGCAGTAGATTGAGCACCAGCCCTGAAGTTAGGAGGACTTGAGTTCAAATCTGGTCTCAGACACTTAACACTTCGTAGCTGTGTGACTCTTGACAAGTCAAGTAACCCCAATTGCCTTAGCCAAATAATAATAATAATTAATAATAATAATACAATGTAAACAGGAAAGGAAAAAGGTATTTGAACGTTTGTATTTATTTAAAGGTTAAATTATTTATATGACTGTATGGAATGGTGATTCTTGTTAATTTCTAAGAACTATATGCGTTATTAGTGTTGTTAGAAGGAATTTATACAGAGAAAGACTTGGTTGTAGCATAAAAGCCTTTGATATATGATATTTAAAAATACATTGTGGGAGGACTGAACTAGAAGAAGAGAAAAGGGAAGGTAAAATTAAGTGAATTTGATCTCCCAAAAAAGCACAAAAGACCTACTATAGTAGAGAGAAAGAAGGGAGATGAGTATTACCTGAAGCTCAATCTCATCAGAGTTGGGTAAAAGAGGGATAACATGCATGCTCAGTTGGGTGTAGAAATGTATCTTAAACAATGGGAAAGTAGGAGAAAAAATAGGAAAGAAAGAAGAGAAGCTGGATATGAGAGGATAGAAAAGAGGGAGAACGTGGCAAGAGAAAGAAAGAAAGTGATGGAAGAGAAAAGGGACTGAAGGATGAGGGAGAAGATGATTAGAAATAAAACACTGGTGAAAAAGTGTTATGGACAGAACTCTAAAACAAGGATTCTTTTTTTAATTTGTTTTCCATTTTTTAATTATAGCTTTTTATTTACAAGATATATGCGTGGGTAATTTTTCAGCATTGACAATTGCCAAACCTTTTGTTCCAACTTTTCCCTTCCTTCCCCCAATTCCTTCCCCTAGATGGCAGGTTGACAAATACATGCTAAATATGTTAAAGTATATGTTAAATACAATATATGTATACATGTCCAAACAGTTATTTTGTTGTACAGAAAGAAATTGGACTTTGAAATAGTGTACAATTAGCCTATGAAGGAAATAAAAAATGCAGGTGGACATAAATAGAGGGATTAAGAAGTCTATGTAGTGGTTCATAGTCATCTCCCAGAGTTCTTTCACTGAGTGTAGCTGGTTCAGTTCATTACTGCTCTATTGGAACTGATTTGGTTCATCTCATTGTTGAAGAGGGCCACGTCCATCAGAATTTATAATCACATAGTATTGTTGTTGAAGTATATAATGATCTTCTGGTCCTGCTCATTTCACTCAGCATCAGTTTATACAAGTCTCTCCAGGCCTTTCTGAAATCATCCTGCTGGTCATTTCTTTTTTTTTTTTTATTTATTTATTTAATAGCCTTTTATTTACAGGATATATACATGGGTAACTTTACAACATTAACAATTGCCATACCTCTTGTTCCAATTTTTCACCTCTTACCCCCCCCCTCCCCTAGATGGCAGGATGACCATTAGATGTTAAATATATTAAAATATAAATTAGATACACAATAAGTATACCTGACCAAAACGTTATTTTTCTGTACAAAAGAATCAGACTCTGAAATATTGTACAATTAGCTTGTGAAGGAAATCAAAAATGCAGGTGTGCATAAATATAGGGATTGGAATTCAATGTAATGGTTTTAGTCATCTCCCAGAGTTCTTTTTCTGGGCATAGCTAGTTCAGTTCATTACTGCTCCATTAGAAATGATTTGGTTGATCTCGTTGCTGAGGATGGCCTGGTCCATCAGAACTGGTCATCATATAGTATTGTTTTTGAAGTATATAATGATCTCCTGGTCCTGCTCATTTCACTCAGCATCAGTTCGTGTAAGTCTCTCCAGGCCTTTCTGAAATTATCCTGTTGGTCATTTCTTACAGAACAGTAATATTCCATAATTTTCATATACCACAATTTATTCAGCCATTCTCCAACTGATGGACATCCATTCAGTTTCCAGTTTTTAGCCACTACAAAAGGGCTGCCACAAACATTCGTGCACATACAGGTCCCTTTCCCTTCTTTATAATCTCTTTGGGATATAATCCCAGTAGTAACACTGCTGGATCAAAGGGTATGCACAGTTTGATAACTTTTTGAGCATAGTTCCAAACTACTCTCCAAAATGGTTGGATTCGTTTACAACTCCACCAACAATGCATCAATGTCCCAGTTTTCCGCATCCCTCCAACAATCATCATTATTTTTCCTGTCATCTTAGCCAATCTGACAGGTGTGTAGTGGTATCTTAGAGTTGTCTTAATTTGCATTTCTCTGATTAATAACGACTTGGAGCATCTTTTCATATGACTAGAAATAGTTTCAATTTCTTCATCTGAGAATTGTCTGTTCATATCCTTTGTGCTGGTCATTTCTTACAGAACAATAATATTCCATAATATTCATATACCACAATTTATTCAGCCATTCTCCAATTGATGGGCATCCACTTAGTTTCCAGTTTCTGGCCACTACAAATAGGGCTGCCATAAACATTCTTGCACATACAGGTACCTTTCCCTTCTTTAAAATCTCTTTGGGATATAAGCCCAGTAGTAACACTGCTGGATCAAAGGGCATGCACAGTTTGATAATTTTTTGAGCATAATTCCAAATTGATTTCCAGAATGGCTGGATGTATTCACAATTCCACTAATAATGTATCAGTGTCCCAGTTTTCCCACATCCCCTCCAACATTCCGTATTATCTTTCCCTCTCATTCTAGCCAATCTGACAGGTGTGTAGTGGTATCTCAGAGTTTTCTTAATTTGCATTTCTCTGATTAATAATGACATGGAGCATCTTTTCATATGGCTAGAAATAGTTTCAATTTCTTCATCTGAGAGTTGTCTGTTTGTATCCTTTGACCATTTATCAATTGGTGAATGGCTTGATTTCTTATAAATTAGAGTCAGTTCTCTATACATTTTGGAAATGAGGCCTTTATCAGAACCTTTGACTGTAAAAATGTTTTCCCAGTTTATTTCTTCCCTTCCCATCTGAAACAAGGATTCTTACAAGATGTTAAGTCAGGGGAATCAATGAGATAATGGTTATAAAGTTTAACATCGTGCTTAATAGTTCTTTAAATTCAGTACGATTGATTTAATCTTATAACAAATAATGGCTTCCTAGTTATATAATGATTGGATTATACTCAGTGTAGAGCATATAAGCTGAGACAAACTCAGCCAAAGGAGGCAGAGACAGATTTATTCCATTGTCCACCTTTATAGTGGCTGAAGGCTGATGCATAAGGCCCTGGACTCAGAGAGATTCATTCCATGTTTTTCAGCCTCATGGTGGCTAGCCTGTCCTCCTGCTCCCTCCATTGAAACCAAGACTCCAGAAGGCCTCTAAGAAAGCTAGCCTGGGCCCCAGGAAAGTAAACTACATTGTGGAGGAGATAATTAAGGATTTTGACTTCAACCGCTGGCTATTCTCCTGGTGATTACTGAACTGAAAGGAAGGCTGCTCCAAGACCTTCAGAAAACCAAACAAGAACATTACAAAAAAAGTTTAGAGTAGAAAGAGAGAAGTGTAAGTAGTGGAAAAATAGGATAGAGAGAAATACACGTGATAATCATAACTGCAAATGTGATGAGATGAACTCTTCCATAGAATGGAAGATAGCATGAATGGATTAAAACACACACACACACAGAATCTTGCAATTTGTTGTTTAGAAAAAATGCAAAGATACACACCAAGTAAGAGTAAATGACTGGTGAAGAATATAGTATCCATCAGCTGAAGCAAACAAAACAAAACAAAACAGGGGGGCAATTCTGATCTCAGCAAACAAAAGTGAAAATAGTTCTAATTAAGAAAGAAAAAAAAGAAGAGAATCTATGTCTTGCTAAAAGGCACCATAGACAATGAAATAATATCAATGCTAAAAATATGTACACTTAATGATACAGCATCCAAATTCTTAAGTAAGTCAGTTACAAGAAGAAATTCACAGCAAAATTATAGTAAGGGGGAAGTTTCACCTCCTCCTCCTCTCAGAAACAGATGATTCTAACTTCCAAATAAACAAGAAAGTAGTTAAGAAAGCTTATAGAATTTGAAAGAATTGACAATCTTTTGGGGAAAATGTAATGGGAATAGGAAGGAATATACTTTCTTTGCAGTGTTATATAGCATCTGTATAAAAACTGGTCATATATTAGGGGATACACATGACAAGCAAATGCAGAAAAATGGAAATAGTGAATGCATACTTTTCAGATCATGATGTAATAAAAAATAAATGCAATAAAAGGTTAGGGAAATAAAAAAATAAAATCCAATTGGAAAGTAAGCAATCTAATCATAAAGAATGAATGGGGAGAAACAGTCTAATTTTATGGAAGAGAATGATAACAATGAGAAAACTTATTGAATGCAGTCAAGTTCCTAAGGGAAATTTTATTTTTTTTATTTTTTTTAATTTAATAGCCTTTTATTTACAGGTTATATGCATGGATAACTTTACAGCGTTAACAATTGCCAAACCTCTTGTTCCAATTTTTCACCTCTTACCCCCCACCCCCTCCCCTAGATGGCAGGATGACCAGTAGATGTTAAATACATTAAAATATAAATTAGATACACAATAAGTATACATGACCAAAACATTATTTTGCTGTATAAAAAGAATCAGACTCTGAAATATTGTACAATTAGCTTGTGAAGGAAATAAAAAATGCAGGTGTGCATAAATATAGGGATTGGGAATTCAATGTAATGGTTTTTAGTTATCTCCCAAAGTTCTTTCCCTGGGCATAGTTGGTTAAGTTCATTACTGCTCCATTGGAAATGATTTGGTTGATCTCGTTGCTGAGGATGGCCAGGTCCATCAGAACTGGTCATCATATAGTATTGTTGTTGAAGTATATAATGATCTCTTGGTCCTGCTCATTTCACTCAGCATCAGTTCGTGTAAGTCTCTCCAGGCCTTTTTGAAATCATCCTGTTGGTCATTTCTTACAGAACAGTAATATTCCATAATATTCATATACCACAATTTATTCAATCATTCTCCAACTGATGGACATTTAAGGGCAATTTTATATCTTTAAATGCTTACATGAATAAAACAGAGAAAAAAGGAGATCAATGAATTGGGCAAGGAAGTAAAAGAGCTAGAAAAAGACCAAATTAAAACCCTAAATGAAATACCAAATTAGAAATTCTGAAAATCAAAGGAATGGATTAATAAAATTGCAAGTAAGTAAACTATTGAATTGATAAAAGAAACTGAGTTGGTTTTATGAAAAATAAAAGCAGCAACAGCAAAGATTAAAGAAAAAAGAAGAAAACCAAATTATCATAAAAATGAAAAGGTTGAACTTAATATCAATGAAGAAATCAAAGAAATAATTAGGTGCTATTTTTCCCAACTCTATGCCAAAACATCGACAATCTAATTGAAATGGATGAATATTTACAAAAATATATAAATTGCCAATATTTACAGAAGAGTAAATAAAATACTTAAACTTACTTATTTAAAAAAAAAAAGAAATTGAGTAGGGCATCAATAAGGAAAGGGGAAAAAAGGGGAAAAAAATCAGAGCCAGATTGATTTACCAGTGAATTGTATTAAACATTTAAAGAGCAATTAATTCCAAAATTATATAAATTATTTGGAAACAAGGTGAAGGAGGGGTTCTGCCAAATTTCTTTTATCACACAAATAAAGTGCTGATACCTATGCCAGGAAGAGCCAAAGCAGAAAAAAAAAGAAATTACAGACCAATTCCCTAATGAAAAACTGAAGGAAAAATCTATAATAAAATATTAACAAAGAGATTGAAATAATTTATCTCCAAGATAATACACTATGTTAAGTAGTATTTATATTACAAATGCAGGACTACTTCAATAACTGGAAAACTATTGGCACAATTAACTATATCATTAACAAAAGCAATGGATATCACATAATTATACTAATAGATGCAGGAAAAAAAACTTTCAACAAAATACAACACCCATTCATATTAAAAATACAAGAGACTATAGGGATAAATGGAGTTTTCCTTAAAATTAAAATTATAAACAACATCTATTTAAAACCATGAACAAACATATGTAATGGGGACAAGCTAGAAACATCCCCAATAAGATATGGGATGAAGCAAGGATAATCATTTTTTACCACAATTATTTGATAGTATACTAGAAATTTTAACTTTAGCAATGAGAAAAGAAAAAAAGAAATGCAAAGAATTAGAGTTGGCAATGAGAAAACAAAAATATCATTCTTTGCAGATGACCTGATAGTATACTTAATAGAATTCAAGACAGTCAACCAAAAAACTGCTTGAACCAATTAACAATTTTAGCAAAGTTGAAGGATCTAAAATAAACCCATATAAATCATCTGCATTCCTATGTTACCAACCCATCATCAGCATTTCTTTGTCCAGTAGCAAAAGATAAATTCCACTTAAAATAGCCTTGGACATTATAAAATATTTGGAATTCTAACTTTCAAGGCAAACCCAGGAATTAGTTGAAAACAATCACAAAGCACTTGTTACACAAATGAAATTATGTCTAAACAACTGGAAAATGTCAAATGCTCATAGATAGGTGACTCTAATATAAAAAAAGTGACAAATCTAAATTACTCAATTTTTTAGTGCCATTCCAATCAAACATAAAAAATAAAGATAAAAAAGAGGAAAATGGAGATAAAGAAGGGAAATTGCATCTTTAGGGGCAAAAAAGACCAATTTTAATTGAGAAAATGAAGGGATGGTAATGAACATTGTGTGAATCTTACACTCATCAAATTTGGCACAAAGAGAAAAGAATTAAGAGAAAAGATTAAATCTATTTGTTTTCACAGAAAACTTGTCTCATCTTATAGGGAAGTGGAAACTGAAAGGAGAAAGAAAAGGGGGAGGCTAATAGAAGGGAAATTTGAAGTAGTAGGGAAAAGTTATAAGAAATAGAAAGGACTTTAAAGGGGGAGGGCTATTTGAGGGAGGCAGTGGTCAAAAGCAAAATACTGAGGAGGAGGAGGGAAAAGGAGAAAGGAAAGAAAAAAAACATACCTTGTAGTAAATATGATGGCAGGAAATACAGAATTAGTTGTTTTAAATGTGGATGTGAATGAGATGAACTCTCCCATAAAACTGAACCAGATACAGATTTCATTAAAAGCCAGAATCTTACAATATGTTATTTACAAGAAACACATTTGAAGCAGTGATGCATATAGAGTAAGGGAAAAAGATGGAACAGAATCTATTATGCTTCAGGTAAAGTTAAAAAAAAAATAAGGATAGAAATCCTAATCTCAGATGGAGCAAAAGCAAAATTAGATCTAATTAAAAGAGATACAGAAGGAAACTATATTTTGCTAAAGGATACCATAGATAATGAAGCAATATCAATATTAATACATGTGCAGCAATTGGTATATTATCCAAATTACTAGAGGAAAAATTAAGAGAGCTTCAAGGAGAAATAAACAGCAAAAGTATACTAGTGAGGGATCTCAACCTTGCTCTCTCAGAATGAGATAAATTGAACTGCAAAATAAATAAAAAAGAAGTTAAGGAGCTAAATCGGATTTTTTTTTAAGTTAGGTATAATAGATCTTTGGGAAAAAATGGAATACAAATAGAATGGTGGTTACTTTTTTTTTCTAATTGGCTCATGGAACTTATATAAAAGTTGACCATATATTAGGTCATAAAGCCCTCAAAATCAAATACAGAATGGCAGAAATAGTAAATGCATTTTTTTCAGATCAGGAAGCACTAAAAATTGCATGCAATAAAAGCCTAGGAAAAAATAAACCAAAAATTAATTGGAAACTAAATAATCTAATCCTAAAGAATGAATGGGTTAAATAATACATCATAGACACAATTTTATCCAAGAGATTAACAATAGACAACATACCAAAAGTTGTGAGACAGAGCCAAAGTGGTTATTGGGGTCCTTACTTGCACAAAATAGAGAAAGAGGAGTTAAACTAATTGGGCTTACAACTAAAAGAGCTAGAAAAAAGACAAATTAACTCCCCCAATTAAATACCAAATTTAAAATTCTGATTTTTTTTTTGTGCAGCAAGATAATTGTATAAATATGTAAGCCTATGTTGGATTTAACATATATTTTTACCATGTTTAACCTATATTGGATTACATGCTATCTATAGGATATAGTGGGAGGAAGGTGGGGAAAATTGGAAAGCAAGATTTTGCAAAGGTTAATATTGAAAAAAAATGTATGCACATATTTTGAAAATTAAAAACTTTTATAATAATTATGTGTGCATGAGTGTGTGTGTGTGTGTGTATATATATATATATATATATATATATATATATATATATATCCAAATCTAAATAATTTTGAATTAGCCAGTTTTGTCTTATGCTTCTGGCCTACCTCATCCTTCACTTTCATTTTACTTTGAGGACTGGGTAGGTGTTAGAAAAACAATAAATCAGTGAGTTAATTAGAAGGGCAGCCAGAATTTAATACAATATTGTGTTTCTTAGCAGCCCATGTAGGAGAGAATGAAATGATCCTCAGAATAAATAAGACATCCTAAACAAGCTTTATTGCTGCAGTTGGTAGAGTACTTAATGTGCACTACAAAAACACTCCAAAGTAGGACAAAAGAGCAAATCTCTTTCTAATTAATATATTCCATACTGAAGATTTAGCAATGACATTTTGTCTTAATCTCCATTGGTAACAGTTTCACTGATTTAAAATTCTGGTGCTTTCATTTGTCTTTTAATTTTTCCTTCCATGTGCAAACACTCAAATAGTTTGCCTCCTCCCCATATGTTTGAAAGTTTGCTGGTTACATTTCAATTCAGAACATTACTGTTAGTTAAGAGATTTCTTGCTAATAAGTGAGCATATCTTCTTGGATAGACGCCTTAGTAATAGGGCAGATGATCTCAGGTAGATCGATCCTATTCTTGCTTTAACCACACACACACATACACACACACACACACACACACACACACACATATATATATATATATATATATATATATATATATATATATATACATACATATAGTTCTTATTTAGCATTTCTGAAGAAAGAGCTCTAAATCATATTAATTTTGATTATTTTAATTCATATGAATTAAAAGTAATCATTTTTACAAATTTACAAATTTAATTTAACCTTTTTTGGGGGAATGCTTAATAAACACAAGTTCATTTTATAGTGTCTATACACTCTCAGAATCAACTTTTTGAGAAAATTAAGAGTACTTATTATGATAAAAAATAGTGGTTTTTATAAATTTAATTTTTTGATTTAGAGCTCTTTCTTCAGAAACTCTATAGGATGGTATTAGTGAGTGTGTATAGATGCACACTTTACTTGAAGGGAGCAAAGACTTTCATAAAACTTTCTCTTTTATGATAGTCTATACATGAGTCACTTACTTCTATCAATTGCCCCCCCCCCTTTTTTTTCAACTTCATTTTTGTTTTGTTTTGCTTTGAACTAGAGGCAATTAGGTGACTTAGTAATGGTATAGTGATAGAATGATAATCCTAGTGTGAAGCACATTTGAGTTCAAATCCAGATTTAGATATTTGCTAGCTATGTTATCTTGGTCAAATCATGTTAATTCTGTTTACCTCAGTTTACTTCAGTATTAAATGGAAATAATAATAGCATCTAACAGAGAGGATGGTTTTGAGTATTAAATGGCATACTTGTAAAGCACTCAGGGCGGTACTTGGAAAATAGTAGGTGTTATATAAATGCTAAATATTATAATTATTTTTGTAGTAATTTATATGTTGAGAAGATATGCCATAGTGTGTTACACCTAAATTCTGAAAAGGGATTGGGGGAAAATTTGCCCATTTTCATAGTCTTTGCCTTCTGGGAATCATTGATATTATTTTTGATCCTAAAATACATATGAATTACAAGTATGTTACTTCAGTTTCAAGAGCATAAGTGGCCAAAGATACAGAAATGGGAGATAAATTCCTTACTTGAAGAACCAAGAAGAGCGATATGATAAGGATGTTGAGTGAGAAAATGGAAATAATCATTTTGCCTGCTCTGCAGTGGAAAAGATTAAGAAGGGAGAAAATGAAGTGACATAAAAGATTTAGAAAGCTACTCCTGAGTTCAGTGGAAGGGGAGATGGATGAAAAATCATAGTTGTAGGCATGAATAAAAAGGCATGACAGATATATCACTAAAATAGAAATAATCAAGTCTGAAAACTAATGTGGCATAAAGTAGAAAGAAAAGTAGATAAAAAATGACTATTTTTGAAAAACCAAAATTATTAGAAGATTGGTGGTATTTTCTACCAAACAAGCAATAAAGGGGGGATATAATGCATATATGTATGTATGTATGCATGTATATGTGTGTATTTCCACTACCATTCCCCAAAGTAGATATTATCCAGTTTTTGTTTGAAGAAATTAACTTAGAGTGAATGTACTGTCTAGAAGAATCTATGTCATTTTTGGACATCATATCCCTTTGGTTTCTTTATCAAGTTCTTTCACATTTCTATGATTTAATTTCTTCTTGTTTTTTTCTATAACCAGGACAATCAATTTTGGTTCAAATTAGGAAAGTGGTGACCCTGATTTTCTACTCACTTGATCATCACTTTGATAATGTGTCAGGTTAGGCTTCAGGAGAAGAAAATTTTCCTTTCCATGTTTATCTTTGGGGGATAGTAAAATATAGATAATTGTGAATACCATATGTTTATTAGATTTACAAAGTTTCTAGGGAATAAACTATACTTGATGGAGATAGCCTGATGTCAATAATAATATAATAAAGTTCCATATAATAAAATATGATAAATAAAAGTACATTGTGATATGCAGAAAGTCATAGATTTATACCTGGAAGGGAGGAAATAGATGAAAAGTTACAATTGGAACAAGTAAGCATATTAATATACATCTGAAAATGCATCATTTAGAGTAGTTTACTTTCTTTTTGGAATAATAAACTCTAAATAACTGTATCCTGTTCATATTAAACATTTTTTATTCCTCATAGTTTTATTATATTACTTAAAATAAAAGAAAATATGTAGACACAAAATTTTTCATTATTTATTTTCCTATGTTATAATTTTATTATACTATCAGAAGATACCATATATGTTCAGAACAAATTTTGTTTCAGGGCTATATCCTGTTTTGTGTTCTCTGTTCTTCCTATGCTGTCAAAATCTTTTGTGATCTATGTTAGTGAGGGGAAAAATCCAAAAATTCCCAGGAGTATGTAGTTGCACTCTATTTCTAGATCTTGAGAGAGGGATTGATTTAAGCATGTGAACATTGCATAAGTTTTTTTTTTTTTTTTTTTCATGTTTCTTTGAGATATGTGTTTTGGGGGCGGAGCCAAGATGGTGGAGAAGTCACACGCGACTTTCTAAGCTCTTCTCTTACCCTCTTTATCAATATTATATCGAGCCTCAAAAATAGTCTTGACTGCTACAATTCGTAAAGATAAGAAGTAGAACAACTCACTGGCCGAAGAAAATCTGCAGTCTCGCCAAAAAGGTTGGTTCAGGGCCAGGGGAGATCAGCAGACAGGGAGAGAAATTAGGTTCTGAGGAGAGTCTCAAACCGAGGGTGAAGGCACAGATCTCAGCACAAGCGCGCAGCCCCAACCCGCAGTACGGGGCTTCTCCTTGGGGCAGTTGTGATCCTGCACGGCAGGAGGATGCAGCCCGGGTTAGCCTCCAATCTGCACAGTGGGGAGCTCGGCTTGGGGCCATGAGCTTTTCCAGGGCTGATTTGCATCAGGCAGAGACTCTGGGCAGAGTTTGTGGCTGTCTGCGTTCTGCAGTCAGCTGCTAATACTCACAGTCCCAAAAGAGGTCTGGCCTGGGCGGTGACACTTTCACCATTGTCTCTAGCCGAGGGCAATCGATAATCCACTCAGCCCTACTAAGCAGTTTGATAGCTCGGCCAGTGCTGAATCCACCTCGTTGGGAAGGGAAAACTCTCACTGAGAGCACTCCATACCTCGGAGCCAGAAACCGGTTTACATCTTTCCCTGCTCTGGAGGAAGCTGGTAACCCCTTGCCTAGGAGACCTACCTAAAGGCTTTAAAACATGAATAAAAGATGAAAAGAACAATCGACAGCTTCTATGCAGAAAAAGAGTAGGTCACAAACCTGAAGAGAACCTCAAACAGCAAAATGCATCAGACTGTCCTCCTTTACATAATGCTCCTCAGAAGAGACCATTAAAGTCTCAAAAGAGAGTTAGAAGATAAATGGGGAAAGGAAGAGAAGCCTTACAAGAGAGCAACAACTTCCTGAAATACAATGGAAAAGTTAAAATCTCAGGAAAGTAAGAATTGTGAATTGGAAAAATAAAGAATTGACTAGAAAGTAGGATTTGTGAATTGAAAGACAAAGAACCGCAAGAAAGTAGGATCTGTGAATTAAAAGACAAAGAACACGAGAAAGTAGGATCTGTGAATTGAAAAAGAAAATAATTCACTAAAAAAAATTAGTGAAATGGAAAAAATTCCACAGACCAAACAATACATTCAAAACTCAATTGGACATATACAGAAAGAAGTAAAAAAGCTATTGAAGAAAAGAATTCTTTAAAATTACAACTGAACAAATTGAAACTAATGATTCATTGAGACAGCAAGAATCAGTCAGCAAAACAAAAAAATGACAAACTGAAAAACCACGAATTATCTACTCATAAAACGACAGACTTGGAAAATAGATCTAGGAGAGATAATCTGAGGATTATTGGACTTCTGAAAACTATGATGAAAAAAGAGCCTAGATACTTTTACAAGAAATCATCAAGAGAACTGCCCTAGATGTAATAGAATCAGAAGGTAAAATGAGCATTGAAAGAATTCATGAGACACCTTCTGAAAGAAAACCTAAAATAAAACCCAAAGGAATATTGTGGCAAAATTTCAGAACTATAAGATTAAGGAAAAAATTTTACAAGCAGCCAAAAAAACCATTTAAATACCTGAGGTGCCACAATAAGGATCACCCAAGATCTGGCTGCCTCTACATTAAAGGAAAGAAGGGCCTGGAATATGATATCTGAAGGCACAAGAACTTGAGATGCAGCCAAGAATAAACTACCCAGCTAAGCTGAGCATTTTCTTCCAGGGAAGAAGATGGAATTTAATGAAACAAATGAATTCCATTTGTTTCTGAAGAAAAACCAGAACTAAACAAAAATTTGATCTCCAAGAATAGAACTCAGAGATGCAGAAAAGGTAAAATAACTTTGAGAATGTATTTCTGTTGTGGATATACAAAAGAATACATGTATAATTTGATTGTACTGATATAACATAAAAAGGGAAGTAGATATGGAAAAGGGATGATGGCAGAATAAGGTGGGAAGGAGAGGTGAATAAAGAAAACCACATCCCACAAAGAGGCAAAGGAAACTTATCATATCTGAGGGAATTTAGAGAGGGGAGGAACATTGTGTGAATCTTACTCTCATCAGAGTTGCTCAAGAAAAAAATAATTGACATTTGTTTTAGAGAAAATTCTCTCTGCCTATTAAAAACGGGAGAGGAAAAGGAAAGAAAAGAGTATAAGGGAAGGAAGGGGAAAGACTCAAAGGGGAGGAGGATTATAAAGAGGATAAGTATCGTGATACAAGAGGGTACTAAGTTTAAAAAGGGGAAGAGGGTTGGGGAGGGAAGAATAAGTAAAGCACAATCTGGGTTATTAGGATGGCAGGAAATACAGATTTAGTAATTCTAACTGTAAATGTAAATGGGATGAACTCCCCCATAAAGAGGAGGCAGATAGCAGACTGGATCAAAGTCAGAACCCTACAATATAGTTGTTTACAAGAAACACATTTAAAGCAGGGAGATACATATAGAGTAAAGGTAAAGGCTGGAGCAAAAATCTATTATGCTTTAGGTGAAGTCAAAAAAAGAGGGTAGCATCCTTATCTCAGATCAAGCAAAAGTAAAATTGATCTAATTAAAAGAGATAAGGAAGGAAACTACATCCTGCTAAAGGTAGCTATAAACAACGAAGCAATATCAATATTAAACATATATGCACCAAGTGGTATGGCACTCAACTTCCTAAAGGAGAAGTTAAGAGAGTTGCAGAAGAAATGACAACAAAACTCTAATAGTAGGAGATCTCAACCTTGCACTCTCAGAATTAGACAAATCAAACCAGAAAACAAATAAGAAAGAAATTAAAGAAGTAAATAGAATATTAGAAAATTTAGGTATATTGGATCTTTGGAGAAAATTGAATGGAGATAGAAGGAATATACTTTCTTCTCAGCAGTTCATGGAACCTATTCAAAATTGACCATATATTAGGACATAAAGACCTCAAAATTAAATGCAAGAAAGCAGAAATAGTAAATGCTTTCTTTTCAGATCATGATGCAATAAAAACTACATTCAACAAAAGTTAGGGGAAATAGACCAAAAAGTAATTGGAAACTAAACAATCTCATCTTAAAAATGATTGGGTGAAGCAGCAAATTATAGATACAATTAATAATTTCACTCAAGATAATGACAATGATGAGACATCATACCAAAATTTGTGGGATGCAGCCAAAGCGGTAATAAGAGGGAATTTTATATCCTTAGAGGCTTACTTGAATAAAACAGAGAAAGAAAAAGATTAATGAATTGGCTTGCAACTAAAAAACTAAAAAAAAGACCAAATTAAAACCCCCAATCAAATACTAAATTGGAAATTTAAAATTAAAAGGAGAAATTAAAAATATTGAAAGTAAAAAAACTATTGAACTAATTAATAAAACTAAGAGTTGGTTCTATGAAAAAGCCAATAAAAATAGATAAGCCTTTGGTAAATCTGATTAGAAAAGGAGGGAGGAAAATGAAATTAGTAGTCTTAAAATGAAAAGGAGAACTTTCCACCAATGAAGAGGAAATTAGAGAAATAATAAGGAATTATTTTGCTCAACTTTATGCCAATAAATTTGATAACCTAAGTGAAATGGATGACTACCTCCAAAAATACAGACTTCCCAGACTAAAGAGGAAGAAGTAAATTGCTTTGAATAGTCCCATTTCAGAAAAAGAAATAGAACAGGCAATTAAACAACTCCCTAAGAAAAAATCACCAGGACCAGATGGATCTACATGTGAATTCTACCAAACATTTAAAGAACAATTGGCCCCAATGCTATATAAATTATTTGATAAAATAGGGAATGAAGGAGTCCTACCAAATTCTCTTCTATGACACAGACATGGTACTGATACCCAAACCAGGTAGGCTGAAAACAGAGAAAGAAAATTATAGACCAATCTCCTAATGAATATTGATGCTAAAATCTAAATAAGATATTAGCAAAAAGACTACAGAAAATCATCTCCAAGATAATACACTATGATCAAGTAGGATTTATACCAGAATGCAGGGCTGGTTCAATATTAGAAAACTATCAATATAATTGGCCATGTTAATAACCAAATTAACAAAACCATATGATCATCTCAATAGATGCAGAAAAGCATTTGATAAAATCCAACATCCATTCCTATTAAAACACTGAGAGTATAGGAATAAATGGACTTTTCCTTAAAATAATCAGCAGCATCTATTTAAAACCATCAGTAAGCATCATATGTAATGGAGACAAACTGCAACCATTCCCAATAAGATCTGAGTGAAACAAGGTTGCCCACTATCACCGTTACTATTTAATATTGTATTAGAAACGCTAGCTATAGCAATAAGAGCTGAGAAAGAGATTAAAAGGAATAAGAATAGGCAATGAGGAAGCCAAATTATCACTCTTTGCCGATGACATGATGGTATACTTAGAGAACCCCAGAGATTCTGCTAAAAGTTATTAGAAATAATCCACAACTTTAGCAAAGTTGCTGGTTATAAAATAAACCCACATAAGTCATTATTATTCTTATATATCACTAACAAAATCCAACAGTCAGAGTTACAAAGAGAAATTCCATTTAAAGTAACTACTGATAATATAAAATATTTAGGAATCTATCTGCCAAGGGAAAATCAGAAACTTTATGAGCAAAATTACAGACCACTTTTCACACAAATTAAGTCTGATCTAACTAATTGGAAAATATTAAATGCTCTTGGATAGGGCGAGCAAATATAATAAAGATGACAATATTACCTAAACTAATCTATTTATTTAGCGCATACAATCAGACTCCAAAAACTATTTTAATGACCTAGAAAAATAACAACAAAGTTCATATGGAAAACAAAAGGTCAAGAATTTCAAGGAATTAATGAAAAAAATCAAATGATGGTGGCTTAGCTGTACCAGATCTAAAATTATATTATAGAGCAGCAGTTACCAAAACTATTTGGTATTGGCTAAGGAATAGATTAGTTGATCAGTGGAATAGATTAGGTTCAAGGGATAAAACAGTCAACAAATATAGCAACCTAGTCTTTGACAAACCCAAAGATCCCAGCTTTTGGGATAAGAACTTACTGTTTGATAAAATTGCTGGGAAAATTGGAAACTAATATGGCAGAAACTAGGCATTGATCCATCTCAACGCTGTACACCAAGATAAGGTCAAAATGGATTCATGACGTAGGCATAAAGAATGAATTATTAATAAATTAGAGGAACATAGGATAGTTTACCTCTCAGACCTGTGGAAGGGGAAGGTCTTTATGACCAAAGCAGAACTAGAGATCATTACTGATCACAAAATAGAAAATTTCGATTATAATTAAACTGAAAAGTTTTTGTACAAACAAACTAATTCAGACAAGATTAGAAGGAAGCAATAAACTGGGAAAATATTTTTACAGTCAAAGGTTCTGATAAAGGCCTCATTTCCAAAATATATAGAGAATTAACTCTAATTTATAAAAAATCAAGCCATTCTCCAATTGAAAAATGGTCAAAGGATATGAACAGACAATTTTCAGATGAAGAATTGAAACTATTTCTAGTCATATGAAAAGATGCTCCAAGTCATTATTAATCAGAGAAATGCAAATTAAGACAACTCTAAGATACCACTACACACCTGTCAGATTGGCTAAGATGACGGGAAAAAATAATGATGATTGTTGGAGGGGATGTGGGAAAACTGGGACATTGATTCATTGTTGGTGGAGTTGTGAACGAATCCAACCATTTTGGAGAGTAGTTTGGATCTATGCTCAAAAAGTTATCAAACTGTGCATACCCTTTGATCCAGCAGTGTTACTACTGGGATTATATCCCAAAGAGATTATAAAGAAGGAAAGGGACCTGTATGTGCACGAATGTTTGTGGCAGCCCTTTTGTAGTGGCTAGAAACTGAAACTGAATGGATGTCCATCAGTTGGAGAATGGCTGAATAAATTGTGGTATATGAAATTATGGAATATTACTGTTCTGTAAGAAATGACCAACAGGATGATTTCAGAAAGGCCTGGAGAGACTTACACGAACTGATGCTGAGTGAAATGAGCAGGACCAGGAGATCATTATATACCTCTACAACAATACTAGATGATGACCAGTTCTGATGGATCAGGCCATCCTCTGCAACAAGATCAACCAAATCATTTCTAATGGAGCAGTAATGAACTGAACTAGCTATACCCAGAAAAAGAACTCTGGGAGATGACTAAAACCATTACATTGAATTCCCAATCCCTATAGTTATGCACACCTGCATTTTTGATTTCCTTCACAAGCTAATTGTACAATAATTCAGAGTCTGATTCTTTTTGTACAGCAAAATAATGTTTTGGTCATGTATACTTATTGTGTATCTAAGTTATATTTTAATATATTTTAACATCTACTGGTCATCCTGACATTTAGGAGGGGTGGGTGGGTAAGAGGTGAAAATTGGAACAAGAGGTTTGGCAATTGTTAATGCTGTAAAGTTACCTATGTATATATCCTGTAAATAAAAGGCTATTAAATAAAAAAAATTAAAAAAAAAAAAAAAGAGTTATGTGTTTTGGATAGGAGGCTCTACTTTTGAAATCTTGATTGTAGAAATCATCATTTTTTTTGAAATACTATTTTATTTTTATATGAAAAATTTGAACAGTATTTTTTCAAAAATTTTAATTTCTAAATTTGTCTCTTTTCCTTCTCCTCTTCCACAGGTGGTAAGTGATTTGCTACAAATTATATATATATGTACAGATATGTATTGTGTGTGTGTGTGCGTGCGCACAATCATGTAAAATATTTAGGAATACCTTTAACCTCATCTCACATGAGATCACCATCCCACCCTCAAAAGACTCATGTTCCTTCAAAGCAGGTACATAGATTGCCATATTTGTCATGTTGCAATAAAAAAGGAAGACACAAACAAAAATGTGGGAAAAGCAAAATTCATTTAGGTAAAGATTTGGTTGTATCGATCTTAGCAACTCTGAGAGTTAAACTGAGATGCTATGCAATTCTTTGAACTCAAGGAATTCGTCTCATTATAAATTAATTTTTGAAGTTTGTGTACCTGCATGGTCCTTTCTGTAGGCGGGGAATTATTTAAAAGGCACAATGCTTATTTGGAACTATGTTCAAAAAGGTATTAAGCTGTGCATACCTTTTGATCCAGAAGTGTTTCTACTGGCCTTATGTAATGGGCTGAGGTTTGAGCTGATGCACTGAGGTCCCAAGTACATGAGGCTAGATAGTAATTGGGCTATACTCTATTAATATACATGATTGGATTAAGAATGGTCCCTGCCCACTCTCCTTGCAAGTCCTGATGTGTTGTATAGGAAATGACGATTTTGGTGGGTGGAGGCAGAGAGAGAGGGAGGAAGACAAGTGGGGAGAGATTGGGCTGAGTTCGAGACTCCGAGCTGCTGGTTGTATGGCTGCTGGTCGAGCTAACTTCTTGACTCAGTTGCACACATTGCTATCGCCGATTCTCTTCCACCTCCGATCCTTCTTCACTGAGAATAAAGACTGACGATTTTCCCCTAACCTGAATTCCTGTCTCGTGCTGATCTTAAAATACACGATCTTCACATTTGGCGCCCAACGGTGGGAACCAAGGACTGAAGAAGTCTCCGGTGACCAGGAACTTCGGTGAGTATTGTTAATAGACAAATAAGGAACTTATTTTCTTAAAAACTAAACCAGTAATCTTTTTTTTTTTTTTTGTCTAAAATGGGACAAAGGCTAGCTAAAGACTCTCCATCCCCGCCCCCAACCCCACCCAAGAGTGGTGCTATGGAAAGCATGATTAAGCTGACAGAAATACATGGGTTACTTATAACTTGGGAACAGATAGCGAGATTTGTGGGTATATTAAACTGCATCTCCCTTGGATCGTAGAGGAGGAGCAGATCTCTCGAGATAACTGGTCCCGGGTTGGACAAGAGATGTCATACATTTCAGAGAATATGGTCCTCATTCAATTCCCATGGAGGCATTTTATTTATACAATGTATTTCAGTTAGCACTAAGAATCCTTTAGAAGAAAGAAAAGCCCTTGACTCCTTCCACTCCTCCTCAAATTAGCCATGATATTAAGGAGGAAGACAATGAAGAGATTAATGACCATATCCCCACAGGGCATGGAGACTTAAGTGAGCAAGGGTGTGGTGACCTTTCCCTCAGGAGGTGGCTTCCAGCCCCACCCCAGGAGCAAGTGATTGACTCTCCTCCACCAACTCCACCCTCGGGGATGGAGGGAGGAGGGGCAGTGGGGGGGGGCAGTGAGGGGACCAACCTTGAGCAGGCTTCAAGAGGGCTTAATGAAGGCCAAAGAAAAGGGGTGTGGACATCCGGGAGCTACAACCACTTATGTTTCCTGTAATTTCCCAGTCTAATGCCTCAGGTCAACAAAGTCGAAGATACGCTCCTTTTAATGTAGAAATCATTAAAGATCTTAAAAAGGCCTGCACTAATTATGGGGCTACATCAGCTTATGTTAAGATGCTGTTACAGAATTTGGCTTTCGAAGTCTTGACTCCTGATGACTGGAAATCTATAGCAAGGGTATGCCTAGAACCTGGACAAAATTACATGTGGCTTTCTGAATATAGTGAGCTCTGTAGGATACAAGCCCAACAAAATAGTCAAAATGCTGTTCATGCTGCGATCACCTATGACCTACTACAAGGTATAGGTCCATATGCAGACGTCACAGCACGGGTTAATTATTCAGTAGCAGCATATGAGCAAATTGCTGCTAATGCTATCAAAGCGGGGATCTGATTCACAATAAAATGATAAAGGTGAGGCCTTCATAAAATAATGCAAGGGCCAGATGAGCCCTTTGCTGACTTTGTGGGACGTTGTCAGACTGCTATCACAAGAACTAATGGGGAAAATCCAACAACAGATGTTTTAATAAGGCAACTTGCTAAGGAAAATGCTAATGAGGTGTGCAGAAGGATTATACTTAGGACTGCCCAAGGATGCTCCTTTAGAGGAGTTCATAAGACGCTGTGCCACAGTGGGTACAAATGCCTTTTATAGCCAGACTATGATGCAGACTTCCCAAGATCCCAATATGGGTAGACAGAGTCCCTTCCAGCAAGGGACTTCTAGAGAGACACGTCAATGCTTTCAGTGTGGTAAAGTAGGGCATCTGAAAGCTCAATGTTGGTATAGAGGCAGAGTGAGAAAGCAGGGTGGAGAACAAGACCCAGTATCCCATGTCCAAAATGCAACAGAGGCTTCCATTGGGCCTCAGAATGTAGACAGGTTCAGGGAAACGGGATGAGGGGCCCAGCCCCAGGGCCCCAGGCAAAAAACACTTGGGGCATGATGGCAGCCAATGGTGCACCCAGAGAGTGCCTAGACGGCCAATACCCCAATATGACCAATCAGCCAAGAAGCCATATGATGGCAGAAAGGGATTACACAATCAATCAGCCAGGAAGCAACCTGATGGAAGAAAGGGATTACAATTAGGGAGAATAGAGTTGTATGCAGCTGAGACAACTGAGATACCCCTGGAGAGGTGAAATCTGTTCCTCTCCAGCCTATGGATCCCTTGCCTCCAGGCACAGTAGGCTTGACCATTTTACCTCCTGAGAGTACGTACAAAACAGTGTCCATCCACATACTGATGTGGGAAACTGGGGAATGTGTAGATAATATCCCAGTCACCAATACAGGCAGACAATGTGTGACTTATCACCCAGGAGAAATAGTAGCATCAGGTTTACTCAGTCACCCAGATTCTGATTCCAGATCACAAAATCCAGCAATTTACTGGACAGCAGCTGTAACAACTGACCGACCTATGCTCACAATCTATATAAATGGCCTTCCATTGGAAGGATTGGTAGACACTGGTGCAGATCGGACGGTCATTAGAGGTGCCAGCTGGCCCAGTCACTGGCCAAAGATTAAAGCAGACACCTACATGTCTGGTGTAGGAGGATCAATAGCAGCTGAAGTTAGTGCTGCCCCTATGAGATGGACTTTTGAAGGCAAAACAGGAGTTTTTACTCCTTTTATAGTTGAAAAAATCCCCATCAATCTGTGGGGAAGAGACGTTTTACAGCAATTAGGGTTAAAAATGAGTACTTCGGTTTTTTAAGCAGGGCTGCTGTTGAAGGCCTGCCAACACTTTCACCTGTTCCTATCCAATGGAAAACTGATACACCAGTGTGGATAGAGCAGTGGCCCTTAAGTAAAGATAAAATTCAGGCCTTATTAGATATAGTACAGGAGCAGCTTGACCAAGGACACTTAAAACCTTCTCTAAGTCCTTGGAATTCCCCAGTGTTTGTTGTGAAAAAGAAATCTGGAAAATGGAGGATGTTAACGGATTTAAGAAAAGTGAATGAACAGATGGAAACTATGGGAACTCTTCAGCCTGGACTTCCATCTCCTACTCAGTTGCCTAGAGAATGGCCTCTTTGGGTCATAGATATTAAGGATTGTTTCTATTCTATCCCTCTGGATAAGGAGGATATGAAAAGATTTGCTGTTTCAGTGCCCAGCGTTAACTTAGCTGAGCCTTATAAAAGATATGAATGGACAGTTTTACCACAGGGAATGAAAACAGCCCTACTATGTGTCAAATGTATGTTGCTGCTGTTTTGCTCCAGTAAGAAAAGCATTCCTAAAAGTTATGCTATTACATTACATGGATGACATTTTGGGATGTGCACCTGAGGAACAAAATGTTAGAGGCATGTCTACAAAAGACCATAGAAACACTAAGGAATTACAAATTATACATAGCACCAGAAAAAATTCAAAGACATGCTCCTTTTCAATATTTAGGATATGAAGTATACCCTAAGGTGCTTACCGTTCAAAAACTCTCCTTAAGAACAGAAAAGCTAAACACATTGAATGATTTTCAGAAATTGATAGGAGATATCCAATGGATGCGACCAGTGTTAGGCTTGACTACCTATCAGTTACAACTGTTATATGACATTTTAAGGGGAGACAGTGCTTTAAATTCACCACGCCAGCTTACAAAAGAAGCTCAAGAGGCTTTGAGAGAAGTTGAACTGGCTTTATCCAATGTGGTTGAAAGAGTCACTCAAAAACCCTTGGAGATATCAGTTTTTGCCACACAAGAGGCACCTCACAGCAGTCCTTCATCAAGGACACAGTGTGATAGATGGGTGAACCTCCCAGCACAACCAGATCAAAGCCTTACACCTTACCCAGTGCTTGTGGCTAGAATTTTATTAAAGGCCACTAAGCGAGCAGTACAATTATCTGGGACAAGACCTGATAAGATATACACCTTTTATACCAATACACAAATTAATGTGTGTTGTGAGACCATCCCAGAGTGGCAAATTTTATTAGCCATGGCTCTAAATTTTTTACATGGGTCTCCATTAAAGATAACTAGATTATTACATAATTGGCGATGGACTTTTGAAGAAAAAGTTTCTAAAGTTCCTCTTCAAGGACCAACAATATTCACGGATGCATCCAAACATAATATTTGTGCTGTGTACTCTCATGATCTAACTATAAAGAGAGTAGTCAGAACTCCTTTTCAGTCCACTCAGCAGAATGAATTGTACGCGATCATTCTAGCTCTTACTTATTATCCAGGAGACATAAATATAATATCTGATTCGGCCTATTCAGTAGGTGTGGTACAAAGAATTGCCACAGCCCAAATAAAATTTGCAGCCTCTAATATATATCAGCTCTTTAAGAAACTTCAAGAGCAAGTGAGAAAGCATCCAGGTAAGATCTATATATTACATGTCCATTCTCATAGTGGACTTCCAGGTCCCATATTTGATGGCAATTCAAAGGCAGATAGCCTTCTAACTATGTTGGTCAATACCCTTTGTTCCAAACAAGCTCAGGTCATCTCATTCTAAATATCATCAGGCTGCTCGAGCTTTACGTTTACAATTTGGAATAACAAAGAGGAAGCTAGGAGCATAGTAAAGCCTGTACGGCTTGCCTTCCTTTCCACTGCTCCTACACTGCCTCCAGGGAAGAACCCTCGTGGTTTGAGACCCAATGAAATCTGGCAAATGGATGTGACCCATTATAAATCTTTTGGTCGTCTGTCTTTCATCCATGTTGTGGTAGACACCTTTTCAGGATTCACTTTTGCAATGCCAGCAGCAAAAGAGACAGCCCGAGTGGTCACTGAATTCCTCATACAAGCATTTGCATTATGGGTGTGCCACAAGCAATAAAAACAGACAATGGTCCTGCTTATACTTCCAACATTTTGCACATTTTTGTGCACAGTATAAGATTTTACACCCCACAGGCATACCTTTTAATCCTCAAGGACAGGCAATAGTGGAGAGGAGAAACAGAGATAATAAGACACTACTCCAAAACAAAAGAAAGGGGGAGCCACAGGTAACCCTAGAGAACTTCTAAATCTAGCTCTTTATACTATTAATCTTTGATTTTTGACAAAGATGCACTGGCTCCGGCTGACAGGTTTTATAACCCACCGGAAGGTCAGTGTTCAGTGCGAGCAGCTCCACTATCTTTAGATAATCGCCAGGTGATGTGGAGAGACCCAGAAAGTGGTGAATGGAAAGGACCAGATAGGCTAACTGCTTTGGGAGAGGGGTTTGCTTGTATCTCTACAGGTGGAGAAGGAATCAGATGGGTGCCAACGAGCCTATTCGCCTTGTCCATCGCAGAGAGACGGAGCAGACCTTGAAACAAAGGAGAAGACCCAAGAAATATCGGGTGGTGCTGTTGCTGATTGTGCTCACCATTGAAAGAGCGTGGCAGTTATGGCGTTTGACTCATGGACATCAAAGATTGTCGGATTTCAAAACCCTCAGGAATCATTGGATTCTCTGAGACATAGGACTTGAAAACCCTCAGGAATCATTGGATTCTCTGAGACATAGGATTTGAAAACCCTCAGGAATCATTGGATTCTCTGAGACATAGGATTTGAAAACTCTCAGGAATCATTGGATTCTCTGAGAAATGATAAGACTGTTACAACACTTCAAAATCTGCTGGAATCATTGGATTCCCTAACACATAAAAAGACTTTCAGGACTTCAAAACTCAGGGGGATCATTGATTCCCTGACATGTGAAACAATGGACAATAGATTGGTTTTGGACTATCTTCTTGGCTTGAAGAAGGTGTATGTGTGACTGTTGTTTACATACCCACCTTCTAGGACTTCTGGTGATCTTTTCCAACACCATGTTGATTTATATTGTTTGCTATTCTGCTACTTGTGTGTACAATTCATGTTTGTTACACCACATCGAGCCTGCACTGATTGAGGGGAGGGTCATCCCTAATAGCCTCTGCGTTATTGCTATGTGCTTGTGTAATACCTCCCATGCTGATGGGTTTGTGCATAATAAGACCCTTCAGCCCAGAAACCTGCTAGCAACCTCCATTTCCCTTTGGTGCTTTTCATCTCCTTCCTGAGATGTCAGGGAGGGCGTGATCATCTCCTTTTAGTGCTTTCACTCGCCTTCCTGAGAAGTCAGGAGGCTGTGATCACCTCCTTTTCGGTGCTTTCACCTCCTTCCCTGAGAAGTTAGGAGGCTGTGATCACCTCCTCTTGAGGTGCTCTGACCTCCTGAGGAGTCAGGGATGGCATGACCACCGGTGTTCTAAAATAAAAGAAAGGGAAATGTAATGGGCTGAGGTTTGAGCTGATGCACTGAGGTCCCAAGTACATGAGGCTAGATAGTAATTGGGCTATACTCTATTAATATACATGATTGGATTAAGAATGGTCCCTGCCCACTCTCCTTGCAAGTCCTGATGTGTTGTATAGGAAATGACGATTTTGGTGGGTGGAGGCAAAGAGAGAGGGAGGAAGACAAGTGGGGAGAGATTGGGCTGAGTTCGAGACTCCGAGCTGCTGGTTGTATGGCTGCTGGTCGAGCTAACTTCTTGACTCAGTTGCACACATTGCTATCGCCGATTCTCTTCCACCTCCGATCCTTCTTCACTGAGAATAAAGACTGACGATTTTCCCCTAACCTGAATTCCTGTCTCGTGCTGATCTTAAAATACACGATCTTCACAGCCTTATATCCCAAAGAAATCTTAAAAGAGGGACAAGGAACCACATGTACAAAAATGTTTGTGGCAGCTCTATTTATAGTGACAATAAATTGGAAACTGAAAAATGTTGGAGAGGATATAGGAAAACTGGGACACTAATACATTGTTGATGAGGTTGTGAACTGATTCAACCATAGTAATGGACCAGAACTTGAAACAAGGTGCTAAGTAAGTGGAATTGAGGAGACAGTGGTTAAATCTAGTTTAGCATTGCTTTAATCCTATAACAAATAATGGTTTCCTAGTGATATAATGATTGGTGTATACTCAGTGTGGAACATATAAGGAGGAGCTGTCAGGGCCAGAAAGGATAAGCACACTAGAAGCTTTCTGAGGCAAGACAGATTCATTCCATCTTCCACCTTTGTGCTGGCTGGAGGCTGAAGCTGGCAGAGGCCAAGGATAAGCGGCAGGAGCTCTTAGAACCAAGGAGAGAGATAGGCCTTTAAGAAAACTAACCGGGCCCAAGGAAGGAGACAAGACTTTGAAGGAGACAACAAAGGATTTGGATTTTAACTCCTGGCTGCATTTGAGGTGATTACTTTGAACTGAAACTAAGGCTGCCTCCAGAAGCCCCCCAAGAAAACCTGCTCCCAGAGAATATTACATTTTAGAGAAGAATATTACAAACCATTCTGGAGAAAATATGGAATTATGTTCAAAATGTTATCAAACTGTTCATACCCTTTGATCCAGCAGTGTTTCTACTGGGATTATATCTCAAAGATATCTTAAGGGAAAGGGACCCACATGTACAAAAATATTTGTGGCAGTCCTTTTTGTAGTGGCAAGAAACTGGAAATTGATGCACATCAATTACAGAATGGCTGAATAAATTATGGTATATGAATGTTATGGAATATTACTGTTGTGTAAGAAATTACCAGCGAAATGATTTCAGAGAGGCCTGGAGAGACCTATATGAACTGATGGTAAGTGAAATGAAAAGAACCAGGAGATCATTACATATGACAACAAGAAGATTATATGATGATCAATTCTGATGAATGAAGCTCTTCTCAACTATGAGATGATTTAGGCAAATTCCAATTGTTCGGTGATGAAGGACTGTGGGAATTGAATGTGGTTCACAACATAGCATTTTCATTCTTTTTGTTATCACTTGCTTGCATTTTATTTTGCTTTTTTTTTTTACTGGTTTGATTTGATTTTTTTTGTGCAGTACAATAGCTGCATAAATATGTATACATACATTAGATTGAATATATATTTCTACCACATTTAACATACATTGGACTACTTGCCATCTAGAGTAGGGCATGGGGGAAGGGAGGGAAAATTGGAACGCAACGTTTTGCAAAGGCTAATGTTGGAGATGTACATACATATATTTTGAAAAATAAAAAGCTTTAATAAAAAATACATAATCACTCTTTTTGTTGTTGTTCACTTGCATTTTGTTTTCTTATGCTTTTTCTTTCCTTTTTGATCTGATTTTTCTTGTGCACAAGAGAATTATATAAATATGTTTATGTATGTTTGATTTAACATATATTTTTACATGTTTAATTTATATTGGATTGCTTGCCATCTAGGGGAAGGGATGGGAAGAAGGAGGAAAAAATCAGAAAAAACAAGACTATACAAGGGTAAGTGTTGAAAAATTATCTGTGCATATATTTTGAAAATAACATCTTTAAAAAATAAAAAAAAACAACAGAAGGAAAATATTCATGTTACAAACACATTTCTTCGGTATAAACTATTCCTGAAGAGACCAAAGACATGAAAATCTATAAGATAGTATTGTGAGTTGTCTAAACAATAGCTTTTTTCCCAGTCATAAACCCTTGCTAATTTTATGTGTATGTGTGTGATTATTTACTTTTCTTCACGGGCAGTGCATTCATTGGTTGGAAATTATGCCCTAGTAAGTAAACCATTGTGATGTGTGTATTCCTATTTTTACTTTATATTAAACAAATATTATGATTCTTTTTGATTTTGCTTATATTCTTGCAGACTAATTGGGTCAACCGTGTTAGAAGTCAAGATAACTGGGTATAGCAAGTACAATAACTAATTTCCTTTAGTAATTTCCTGAAAAGAACTTTAAAATAATTCCTTGATCCAAATTTTTGAGCAGGTGAATCAACTATGAAAGTCAGAGATAGAGATTTTTGTAGGGAAAAATAATTTGAGAGATTGGAGAGTAGGATTTCTGACATTGGGGCACACACCAGTTTGGGGTCTTAAAGACAACTGTAATAGTATCAGTGACAGTTTTGAGACCTCTCATCCAAGAGATGGTAAAAGACTTTCTGACAACTTATCAGAAAGATGTTATAAAGGATACCTGTAGTAGCACTGAGGTAAGACTAGGCCTATTTTTTTTTGTCAACTCCAAAGTTTTCCACTTCTGGATCACAGTTCTGGGAAGAAAAACTTATTGTCACAAAGGAGTAAGAGCACTTAGAAGAAATATCACATGTGACTTCAAGGGAGCAGGAATCCTTAATAAGGAAACAAAAAATAAGAAAAGAAAAAAAAAAAAACAAAACATAGCACATACCCAGAAAGTAGTGACCACAACTCTCCATATATCTTCTCTTTGGAATCAGTGAAATCATTTATCCTTGGATCAGTAAAGACTTTATAGATCCTTCCCCTCAAAAACAAACAAACTTTTGAAAACATATAAAGAAAAAAATTGTAAAATAGGAGACAGTGTTTCAGTCCCAAGATGAGAAGGAAAAATATGAAAGTACTATGGAATCACAGTCACAATTACAAAAGATTTGGCAACTTCTTAAAGGAAAGAAAGGCTTAGAATATGATAGCCTGGAAGACAAAACAAAAATGGATTATAACCAAGAAAAGTGAATTTAAAAAAAAAAAAAAAAACATGATACACTGGAAGAAGTGAGAAGATATAGGAAGAAGTAGGGGAATAAACTTACATACATGGTTCATTTAATAAAATCATATAACTACTTTAATCATATAAAATAATGATATAGTAAGGGATTTATGAAACTGCTAATTTCTCTTAATTCTCAAATAAATGTATTGATGGATGTCACAGAATTTTGAAAATGTGATTCTGTGGCTTCGAAAAGTGATACATAATAAATCAAAAAGAATTCAGGCTAACCCCACAGTGGAAAATGTGAATGGAAAACAGCTGTTATCTAGATGGCTTCATGCTATTTACTGAGCCAAGAATCTTTTTTCCTATGGGAAAAAATATATTCCATTATCCAACAATCTCTGTTTTTTTCTTCTTTTGCCAGTATAGTTCACAATTAGTCATAGACATTAGCTTCTCTAACCATTTCTATCTCTTTTTAAAATTAATTATAGCTACTTGAATATCATGATTATATAAAATATTTTCCTAAACTTCTTTTCTCTCCTCACCCCCAATACACTCCCCTTCTCTTTGTATTCTTCTTTTTATAATAACAAGACCACTCCCAGGTCTTCTATAGATGTAGACCCCACTCTTTGATTCCAGATGATTGTGTTTATAATGGGCATTTGTATCATCTCCCCATCTTAAAAAAATAGCAATTTATCCTTGGTCAGTCCTTTGTCGGTGTTCACTCATAGTTAGCTTTTTAAAAAATTTTTTCTCTTAAATTCTGCTTGTTCTTCTTTCCTATTCATTTCTAGTCTTTTCTTCAGGAAGTTCTCTAATCATTATATGCCCAATTCTCTCATATAAGAGCATGAAGAGTTTCATTAAACATATTATTCTTGACTGTAAACATATATATATATGTATATATATATATTTATCTATTTTTTCATTTTCTATAGTTCTAGTTCTCATTTCAATTATTTAAAATAAAAATAATAAACACAATCGTGCTTTATTGCTTCTTGAAATTCTAATTTTGTTTTTGTCAAAACATTTTGTTTTGTTTTAAAGTTTTTGTTTGTTTTTTGTAATGTTTTGGAGTCACTTTCTCTTACAGGATTTGTGTCTTGAGCAACCTGGCAATAACCATAAATTTTTATGATGGGAAATTTTTTTGAATGTACTTTGAATTTACATTTGGTTTTAGAATATAATGACATAACCAAAATTTCCATACTTCTGGAGAGAAATCCTGGAAAAATCCTGTTTCCATTTACTTAGAGTAATGAAATTTACATATTACAGGATAGCAAGCTTCATGTAACCTTCATTGAAAGATGAGATAGTATAAGCTTTCATTGTGTTCAAAGTAAGTAAACTCACTGGATTCTACCATTTATGTGCTATTTGAGAGCTCATGTTCTAGACCTGGATTGGGTCTGAATGATAATAAATTGATTCAGGACTGAATTACAATCAGTTATGTTAAAACAAACAAACAAACAAACAAACAAAAAGACCTACTGATTCAGAAAGGCAGAAGAGCAATTTTCCCCTATGGTCTGGGATTTCTGCTGTGATTATTTTGCAAATTTCAAATTGCCTTTAAAGGTAGAAATAAAACTCTGTTCTTCTGGGTTTTGAGTAATTTCTTCCAAAATAAATCCTATCTCTATACCTAGAACTATCCACCATTCCTTAAAATGGCATACCATCAGGTTCTTTCCTCTATTTGCATTAGATCTGTGATCTGAGTTGGATAGTGATAATAAAGCTGCCAAAAGATGGCTATTTCCATTATGATGCCCCCATATATGTCTGGGACTTCCTTATGTATTGTGTATTGTAGCTTGTTCTTGAGGACTGAAGGGCTTCACTGCCTGCTCTTTCCTATTTCCTGTCCCTAGAAACCAAGGCAAATCTGTCTTCCTAGGCTGACCTCTGCTGGAACAAAATGAGTTGTGATTTTTTTTCATGGCTTTTACAATTAAGATTGACATTTCTGTGTTCTCTTGTGAATGAGGCTCTCATTGTTTTCCTGATTATTTGCCATTTTGGGGTCCATTTTGGATCCTGGACTATTTGACAGTTTCCATGACTTTCAGATTTACAACTTTCTTTATTAAATATTATGTTTTGTTACATAACTTTTTCACTATGAAAGAGATTAAATTTAAAAACAGCTTCATACACTTTCATTCATCAGTCTCCCATTATAGTGTTCTTCTTTTCTCTAAAATATGATCGTTTTCTGGGAGCAGGTTTCTTGGGAGGCTTCTGGAAGCAGCCTTAGTTTCAGTTCCAAATCAATAATCACCTCAAACGCAGCCAGCTGTTAAAAGTTCAGTCCTTTATTGTTTCTTCCAAAATAGCCCGGTTCGTTTTCTTAGACACCTATCTCTCTGCTTGGTTCCAAAAGCTCTTGCAGCTTGTCCTTTGCTTCTGCCAGCTTCAGCCTCCAGTTCTCTTTGAATCTTGGTTCTACTCCACCAAATCCTGATTGCTCAGTCTCACCAATTGACTCTTCTACTCACTCCTCTCTGAGGCTCCAAGAGCTTCTGTATATATGATCTCTTAAAGGTGTGAACCCAAAGGTTGACTCCTCCAAGAGAGAGAGTGGGATTGTGGGTGAATCTCCGGGACTTGTGAACTCTAATGTGTGAGCTAATGTGTGAACCCTCAAAGGTGTAAACTTAAGTGCATAAGCATTGTTTCTATCAATTCCAGTGAGTTAACACTTTGTAAGGATTCTAACATCCCATTATTGATAATATTGGGTAACCTACTGTGAGTGTTTCTAATACATTTTGAGTAACTCGCAATTGTGATTCTTTAGGCGTTATAGAAAGGAAAAAATAATGTGACAATATCAAAGTCATAATGCTGCCATTCAAATTGTGCATGAAATTATTTAAACGATCACCAAATGATCAGTTTAAAAAGATGTGGTCATTCAGAAAAGATTCTTTGAAAGTTGTTTTTGCACTGAGCCCAGTCTTAAGTGGACAGAATAACAGATAGTACATGAGAAGTGTACTCATTCAGATTACTGGGGAAAATTAAGAATTGTCATTCTCTATGGATTTTAAGAATCAGATAGATAGATCCTCATCAGTTAAGAAAGGTTCATGTCCAGGGTTGTATACCAACAAAGGGAATGAACTATATGAAATTTACTAGCCTTTTTTATCCCTATTATCCTGTGATTCACTGGAACCCACTCACCCTTTCTTACCTCTGGCAATGAGTTTTTGAAAGTCCAAATTTAATACTGGACAAGAAGCTCGTTAAATCTAATGTAATTCGAAAATGTTCCATGTTATTAAACTGTGATAGTACAAAGCACAAAGTATGGTGATTCAGCTGTAGTTCTGTTGGGTACTATTTCACTGAAGATTACCCATTTTATGATCCACACAAAAAGGCAAAAAGCTATCTAGGTGTAGTAAATTGAGCAAATTGGCTGTTATATTTAGTACAGAATAGAGTAGATACGGTTTATGGATTTAAATATAAATAGCAACCTTTTCAACATCAGGAGGATTCTATGTGGAGAGCTAACTACTTATTTATAGTTTAATAAATCTTCATTGGAACAATGTAGCTTTTGGTTGGGTAACTCTCCTCTAAACTGTATATTACTATTTCTGATACCTGGAAGTATATGAGTACTGGGCCATGTGAGGTGTCCTGGAAAGCAAAAATTTGAGTTCACAGAACCTGAGTTCAAAACTCATCCCTATAAATTTGGTTAAGAGATTTTATCTCCTTGGACTCTCTTTCCTTTTTTATAAAATAAGGATGTTGCATTAGATGGCCTCTATGATTGTTCAGAGACATAAACCTATGTTCCATAAAAACAATAAGTAGTTGAAGAGAGAAAGATATAGCCACTACCATTGATGATTATTTTTTTCCCCAAATATTTAGAGGCTTGAAAATAGCTAAAGTAACTAAAAATGTAAATGCTTACTACATGTCAATCAAAAATATATTGAGTACCTATTATGTGCAGGACACTATATTTTCTTTTAGTAATATCAACAGAAATAATAAAAGTATCCCCACTCCCAAAGAACTTGCATTTTATGGGAAGAAACTTCATACATATATATCCTCATAATCCAGTCAAATGTCTAGTACATAAAAATGGTTAATAAATTATTGTTAATCAGTTAAAATTCATACTAAGTATAAATATATGCATATATTAATTTATATACATATATACTACTTTTAATGTACAGTGCCTCTCAATTTCATTTGTAAAGCTATATTTGCATAAATATATATTATATAAATATTATATGTATAATTTAATGTGATAATTATAATTTCAAGCAATTTTGATAGATGCCTAGTAAGACTATATAAATTACATTACTTATTTACAAATGATGAAACTGAGTCACAGTTAAGAGACTTGTTCAAGCTAATACAGTCACAGTTTCACAAGACACTGAGACATAAGAATTTCAATATCCTAAGAAGCACTTTAATGACCTTACTTCTTTACCATGGTATTTGCATTCACACAAAATATCACATACTTATATTTAATTTTCCTTCTAAGTTAATATAATATATAATTTGATTTGATTACAAGACATTTTTTAAATGTTTACTAAAAAAAAGTCCCAAACTCTTTCTCTCTTTCCCCCTCAGTGAGAAAGAAAACAACTTCATATACATTGTATATATGCTGACAAACAAAATTATTATTGTATTAGTCATATAGAATAGAAGACAAAATAAAAATAAAAGAAATTTTAAAAGAAAGTATTTTTGATTTGCATTCATACTCCATTAATTCTTTCTCTGAAGTTGGATAGTATTTTTTATCATGAGTACTCTGGATTTGTCTTAGACTACTATATTTATATGTCAATCAATAAATATTTGTTTACTTTCTATTATGTGTCTCTCTGTAATGTTTTTGTTTGGTTTTCTAAAGGTCTTGGGACTAGCCTTCATTTCAGCAGAGTAATCACCAGGAGAGTAGCCAGGTGGTAAAATCTATCTCCTTCACAATCTAGTTTCCTTGCCTAGGGCCCAGTCCAGCTTTCTGGAGAGGCTTTCAAACCAGCCTTGGTCTCAGTGGGGGAGTACAGGAGGCCAGCCACCACAGTGGTCTGAGATGAAGTGAATGAATTTGGCTCTCCTCCTGGCTGAGTTTGTCCTAGCTTATATGCTCTACACTGAGTATAAACCAATCATTATATCACTAGGAAACCATTATTTGTTGTAAGATTAAATCAGTCATACTGAACTTAGAGAACTATTAATCACCATGCTAAACTAGGTAACCATTGTATCATCAATTCCACTGACATAACACCTTATAAGAATACTTGTTTTAAGTACAGAGTTCTGGCCCATAACATCTCTCTTTGTAGTAAGCATTAGGAATATACTTATGAAAAGGAAAGATTATCAGTGACTTCAAGGAGCTTACATTCTAATAGGAAAATAGGAACAATAAAACAAAGCTTAAAATAAAGTGGCTGGCATATATCCACTTTAACATTGATTTATTCCCACTTCCACAAAAATGATTTGAAAGAATTGTTACTGATGCCATTGTAGTTGTTTACCTTTCATTTATACTCAGCTACCAGCAATAAACATTGGCATATTTAAATTAAAATAAAAATTAGACTTTAAACCCCTTTTCTTATCCACCCACAGACCTTATCTACAAGTCTATAACATGACCTTATAAATGAGGATACACTATGTCTCTGTAATCAAATTGCATATCACGTAGAATCTATCTGTCTAGAGATGGATATAGATATGTTAGGTGGATATTTATATCTATTTCTAGATAAATATGTTTGTTTATATACATATGTTATGGTCCTTTTATCACTTTTGCCTGTTTTGTTACCCCATTTGAGGTTTCAAAGATAATGCAGTGTTATACTGTTTACTTCTGTAGCTAATTTTGCAAATAATATACTAAGGTAGACAGGGTTGACTTGCCCATATATACCATATACATATACATACATATATGTGTGTATCTATAAAGAAAGGTATATCTTCACATAGATGTAGAGATAAGTGACAAAGAAATTATAGGTAAACAGACAGAACAGATAGGTAGATAAAGCTTTCCTTGAAATTCTCTATTAACAATGAATTCCTGTCTTTAATAATGGCTTATCTTTGAATGGTTCCATTAGTTTCACTGATAGAAAATTAATGTTTTTATCAAGCTTAAATTTCTCTATATGCAAGTTCTATTTGTTTGTTTTGTTTTTTCTAAATGCAGAGAGAAGTCTAAGCTCTATTTCATATAATGCAACATAAAAATACTGCTGGTCAATTGCCATGATGCTCCTAACTATTCTTTAAATTAAATATCCTTATGTCCTTCAGAAGACAAAAAGTAAAACATGAAATTGATAAATAAGAATAGAATTGGGTTCATATCCCTGATTCACTATTTAGTTATTGTGTGATATTGAATATGTTTTTAAATGATCTGACTACTAGCTTTGCCAATTCATTTAAATTAGTAATGACCTTAATGACAAATCTGCAAGATGATTCTTAATGTCTAATAACATTAGGTGGGTATGAAGACACTTGGAACATCATAAATTTCTAAACAAATATAACAAATGATCACTAATTGTAATAACATTACCAATATTTTATATTATTGGAATAGATAACAGTGAATCCAATATATATGATCTAACTAAAAATATAAATATTTGAAGATTGTTCACAACAAAAATGACAATATACTTTTAGAAGATGCTAGTAATAGAAATCATTTGTTTGTGACTTTGAAGAATGTAAACAAAATAATTAAATTCATTAGAAGATAATCGTGAGTCATTCATGCTGTAAGAATGTGACTTTGTTGGTAGCAAATGTAGTCTGGGCTTGGTGATTAATTATTCCATTTACAGGAAATCAGAGCTCCTAGCCCTAAATGGCTTCAAAGATTTGGATGTAGCCAAGTGAAGCTATGGAGATTGTCAAATCTCACAGAACAACACATGTGAAAGATATATTAACAAAGCCTAGCCAAAATTTAGGATTCATAATTTGTGAGCATGAGGGTGTTGGGGTAAATAAAAAGGTGCCCCAGGTGGTTCTAAGGATAGGTCTTTAAATTAGCAACTGATTTAGTAGTCTGTATTCTGTTTCCCTGAAAGCTGTCAGTAGAGGAATGTTAAATCAGAAAGACTTTAGAAATCCAAACTAACCTCCCACTGTGAGAAATCTCTGGTGTTGGAGAATAGCTTTTAGGTTATCTTATAGTATTTCTGAGTATTTGTACTGAAGAAGACTAATTGTAAAAAGGTTTAACCTATGTAAGTGTGAAAAAAAAAAAGGAAAAAAAGCTTGATATACATATCTACCTTTGCTTTTTCTGTTCTGTTCTCAGACTTCCTCCCTTTCACACTTAATTTTCATGTCTGACCTTGAGTTCCACATGTTAAAAGATTCCAAAGTATGGACTAGTTTATTTGCTTATATTTTAATTAATTCATTCATTTTAAATATACATTGTTTTATGAATCATGTTGGGAGATAAAAGTCTTAGCCAAAGGGGAAAACCAAGGGAGAAAGAAAAAAAAAAAAAAAAAAAAACAGAAAAAGAAGTGAACATAGCATGTGCTGATTTACATTTGGTTTCTAGAGTTCTTTTTCTGAATGCATTTTCTATCCAAAATCTACTGGGATTGCTTTGGATCATTGAACTACTGAGAAGAACCAAGTCTTTCATAATTGATTATTGGACTTTCTTGCTTTTATTGTGGACAATGTATTGCTGGCTCTACTTGTTTCCCTTAGCAACAAATTGTATAACTCTTTCAAGGCATTTCTAAAACTGACTTGATCATCATTTTTTACAGAACAGTAATATTTCATTACCTTCATATACCACAACTTGTTTAGACCTTTGCCAATTGATGGACATCTATTCATTTTCCAATTCTTTACTACCACAAAAAGAGCTGCTAGAATCATTTTTACACTTTTGGCTCCTTTCCCCCTCTTTTATTATGTCCTTGGAATACAAACTTAACAGTGGCACTGCTGGGTCAAAAAGTGTGGTCAGTTTGACAGCCATTTAGGAATAGTTCCAAATTTCTCTTCAGAATGGTTGGGTCATTTCACAACTCCATCAACAATGTATTAGTGTTCTAATTTTCCCACATCCCTGCAAATATTTGTCCTTTTCTTTTCCTGTCATCTCAGCCAATCTGAGAAGTGTGATATGCTATCTCAGAGCTATTTTAATTTGTATAACTCAAATCAATAGTGATATAGAATATTTTTCACCATCTTATCCTGGAGATTTTTTTCTTACAGAATTCATTAATGAATTGTTCAATTTCTTTTTCTAAAAATTATTCCTCTTTTGTTGATCTGGGCAATTTTTGTTTTTGTAAATATTCATTCATTTTGGCTTCGATTATTTTGATTTGCTGCCATACTCTTGAGCAAAATAGTTCCTAATTGTTGCTTTAATACCTTTTTCTTTGGAGGTAAGTTCATTCTTTTGATTTTTCATGCTTGTGATTTGTTTGTTTTTTCTTCCCTTTTTCAAATTAAATAACCAGAGTTGGATCTATTTTGTTGGTATTTTTTTTTCCATAAAACCAACTCCTAGTTTTAATAGTTTGATGGTTTGCTTAGTTTCAATTTTGTTCATCTCTTCTTTGAGTTTCAGAATTTCTAATTTGGTATTTAATTGGGGGGGTTTAATTTGTCTCTTTTTTAGTGTTTTAGTTGCATGTTCAATTCGTTGATGTCCTCTTTCTCTATTTTATTCACATAGCTATTTAGAGAAACTAAATTTCCCCTAAGAACTACTTTGGCTGCATCCCACAGGTTTTGGAATGTTGTCTATTATTGTCATTCTCTTTGATGAAATTATAGATTGTTTCTGTGAATTTTTTGTTGTACCTCTCATTTTTTTTTAGAATTAGATTATTTAATTTCCAATTGGTTTTTGGACTATCTTTCCCTGGATCTTTATGGAATATATTTTTTATTGTGGTCTGAAAAGGAAGTATTTACTGTTTCTGCCTTTCTATATTTGATTGTGAGCTTTTTATACCTAACATTGTACATTTTTTGTAGGTGCCATTTACTGCCAAGCAAAAGGTATATTTCTTTCTGTTACTATTCATTTTTTTATATGTATTATATCTGGATTTTTCAAGACTCTCTTAACTTCCCCACTTTGTGTCTTGTTCATCTTGTAGTTAGATTTGTCCCTGAAATATTGGGTCAGTATTCAGGAGGATGATAATTCAAATCTGGTCTCAAACACTTAACACTTCCTAGCTGCATGACTGACAAATCACTTAACCTTCAATGCCTTTTTTTGTTTGTTTGTTTTGTTTTGTTTTGTTTTGTTTTTTTAAGCATTTACTTTTTTCAAATTTTCATATTGGGCAATGCAAGAGAATGATACTCCTGAGGAACAATGGTTCTGTGACTATAAAATGCAAGGGGCCCTTGCTGGGAAGGATTAAAGAACAAACAAAACAATGAAAACACCATGTATTGGAACACTCCACCAGAAACACTGAAAACTTCCAATCCTCCCCTAAATAGTTTTGAACACAGTAATATAAAATAGACAGACACACTACACACACACACACACACACACACACACAAAAAAAAAAAAAAAAACTGAAGCTTATGATAGTCCCTACTGCTATTCACTCAAGTAAGCAGAACACAACTTCACCATTAAGTTTAAATCAAGAAATAGGCAAAAAAAAAAAAAAAAAAAAAAAAAAAAAAGACCAAACAACAACAATTGACTTCATTATAAAAAAAAATCTCATGTAGTGACAGGGAAAATCATAAGTAAAGTTAAATAAAAACAACCACATAGAAACAATTACAAGCAAAACTCCCAAAGGAAAAAAAAAAATATAAATTGGAAAAAAGCCCAATAAGAATTTCTGGGAGAGAAAGAATGAGCACAAAGCTATTAAAATCAAATGAATGGGAAAGAATTCTGGGAAGTTGATGAAGTACTTCTGAAAATTAGAATAGCAGAAATCATTTAATACAGTTGTTCTATGACAATCTAAAAAGACTCCAGGAAACACTGGAAAACCTGAATTCCAGGGGCACAAACTTGGCCTGAATGAAATGCAAACACTTCCAAGTTAAATATTCAGAATTAACAAACAAGAAGCTCAAGGGGTAGCCGGAGTTGAGAGATAGGTTCAGCCTTAGAAACTTTCATCAAATAGACATTTTTGGTCTGAAAGATGAGTTGGAGTAGACTGAAGGACCTTTCACTGTCAAGGACAGCATGTATAGCTGTGATGACAAGATATATCCTGGGCTGGACTGCCACTATGGGGAGAAGGAGGTACCTCACACCTGATGAATGCAGTAATAAATAGTTGGGGATCCTGCTGGCAGTGGGTACTTGGAAAAGACCAGACTCTCTAGTTTCAGTTCCAGGAAAGAGAAGGCAGCTGTAGTTTGTAGCAGAAGGTTTGCAGAAAGTCAGATCACATATGGGACAGTGAATTGGGGCTTAGGATTAGGGAGAAAAGTTTACAGTTGAACCATGGCACAGATTTCAGAAAATAACAAGAAGAATCTGAGGCTTGGGGTAGTATTCCTCTCACCTTGGGAGTAGAATTTGACCATATTAGTAGCTACTCATACCAAAATAAAGTGACAACCAAAAAAGAAAATGAATCCAAACACAGATAGCTATGAGAAAAGAGAAAATCTCATTTCATTTTCAAAGGCAGACAAAGGAGCCAAAAAAGTCATTCCCTTTTCACTGAGAACCATCAAATGTTCCTGAGCATGAAAAAAATTTTTTTTTTCCTCAGAAGAACTTAAAAAGACTTTAAAAATCAAAGAGACATAGAAGGAAAATTAGAAGAAAAATCAAGAAAGTGATGAAAAGAAAATCAATTAACTTAAAATGGAGAATTAAAATTTTAAGGAAGAAAGCAATTTTTTGAAAATTAGAAATAGTCAAAGGAAAGAATAATTTTCTAGGATATCAAGAATAATAAAACAAAATTGAAAATTAAAAAAAGAGAATATAGAACATCTCCTTGAAAAAATAACTAGTCAAGAGAATGGATTGAGGAGAAATAATATAAGAATAATTGGACTGCCTGAAAATTATAATAAAAAAATCATGATACAATATTACAAAAAAATATTAAAGGAAAATTTTTCTGAAGTTCTAGAACAAGAAGGCACAGCAGAAATAGGGAGAAAAAAATGGACCACTTACCACCTGAAAGAGAGAAAATCTTTCAGCAATATCATAGACAAGTTGCACAGCTCTTATGTTAAAAAGAAAATATTGGAACAATAGTAAGAAGTCATTTAAATATTGTAGAATTATAATATGGATTACACAAGACTTAATAGCTAAAGAACTACTGACTACTCAGTTTTTTTTTTCTCTTAAAGGATATAAGTCTTAAAATATGGCAAGGGGTTATGGCTATATAACTATAATTTACCCTGAAAAGTTAAGTCTAATCTTGAATGGAGGGAAAGTATTTGATGAAATTACTTTTGAGTATTTATTATAGAAACAGTCGAGCTTAAACGAAAGCATGACACGTAGGACTTAACCAGAATTATAAAGTAAATATAAGGACACATTATAAAGGACACAATAAGGTCAAACTCTTAGTTCTAACATATGAAAATATTATCAGTGTTCTTTTATAATTGTAATTTGATTTTGGGTAATTTGAAAGGAAGTCTTGAGCTGAATTCATTATAATAAGGGAGATTCTAAAAATAAAATAAAATAAACTAGGGAGAGATAAAAAGAAACAATTGTGTCATACAAAGGAGGCAAAAGGGGGAAAATTAATGAAAGGGGCGGGTGGGTAGTGCAGACACCTTTCTCTCATCAGGAATGGAGTATAGACGGAAGAGCATATGTATGTACCAAAAATGAGGGCAATGGAAGGGGTGGGGAAAAAAAGATATAGGAATGATTCTTGAAGGGATAAGTAGATGAAGTAATAGTAGGGCAAGATAATAGGTAAAAAATAAAGCAGAGGAATGAGAAGGTGAGGAATAGCATGAGAATGGTAGTGAGGAAAAATAGAAAAGAGAAAAATAAGTAATTTTGGCTTAGAATGTGAGTGGGTTGATTTGACCCACAAAATGGAAACTGATAGATTCAAAATTCAGTTCAATAATAGTTTGCTTTCAGTGTTTGCGGTAAAAATTAAATACACACAAATATAAAATAAAGATCAGAAATAGAATTTGTGTTTAAAAAACAAAAAATAAAACAGGGGTAGTAATCATGATTTCAGGCAAAGTTAAAGCTAAATAGATTTAACCCAAAAAGAAAAAAATAGGGAAACTACATTATATGTCACACATCTTATTCAGTATTATTTTAGACAATTTAAAATAACTAGACAGTATAAAATACCTGAGCATACACCTTCCAAAATAGAAATATAATATCCTTTTTGTGCAAATAGCTATTTGCATAAATAGTTAAATAGTTGAAGTAATATTTATTATTCATGAGTAGGATGTTAGTGTATTTTTAAATGACTATTTTACCTAACTAATCTATTTATGTAATGCCATGCCAATGAAATTTCTAATGTTTTTTTAAAATAATAAACTAATTAAAAACTGGAAAATAATAAATTAAAAATTACATAGTTTAAAATAATTAAAAATCATTTAGAAAAACAAAGTTTTAGTAAACTTTTAGTTTACTAGTTTAGTTTAGTTTACATTTTGTTTACATACAGTAAACATTAGTTTAGTAAACATTTAGTAAACAAAGTTTAGAAACTTCAAAGAAATAGATTGAAAGGATGTGATGGAAGCAGATTCAGTAATATCAGGTCCTAAAAACATGTAAAATGAAAGCATTGTTGAAGGAAATAGATAATTTTGACTATTTTATGTTAAAATATTTTTGTATAAGTAAAACCTAAGCAGCCAAGAAAAGAAGGAATGCAGAAAATTGGGGAAAACATTCATGGGTAGTCACTAAGATAGTAAGTAATTGAGTTAGATTATTGATGTGATCTTGGAAATTATGAGCTGATTGATTTAGAAAAAAATAACATGGAAAATCTTGGACTAATGAAGGAAGAGATAATCCACTTTCAGAGAAACAGATGACAAGTTGAAATAAGCATAATACAGTTTTTCTCTTAAGTGCCTAAGTGTGTATATATATATGTGTGTGTGTGTGTGTGTGTGTGTGTGTATGTTTATAGATATGCATGCATATATATAAGTGTATATATTTTTGGGGGAGACTAAAAATAAAATAAAATGTCCACAGAAGAGAAAAAAACAGAAAACCTAGAAGATGAAAAGAAAAACTAGAAAACCTTGAAAACAATTTATTGTATTTATTTTATAACTTTTTCTTGAAATGGAAATGCATTACTTTATATTGAATCCTCTCATGTTTCTCTGTGTATATGGATTTTTTTCTTTTTCTTATTTTGAATTTAAATTTACATCAGATTGCTTTTAAAAAATGATATAAACAAGTTGTAACATATTAAAAACTATTGCTCTAAGACTTCATAATTTTACAGTTAAAAATAATTTTCAGCTGAGAAGTTAAGTACATTGTCCAAGATCATATAGATTGTAATTTGCAGAAATTTAATTAAAATCCCAACTTTATATTACAAATTATTTTTTACCATAGCTTAATTTGTATAGCAATAAACATCTTCAATAACTAAATTAAAGATGAAAGTCACCATCCTTGGGGACCTTCAAAATAAGCATTCAGAATTTCTTGCATTGGCTTGGGGAGACAAGACAACCATGTATACTGGCTGGTTTAGTAAGAGTCTTCCTTTGATGTCTCAAGATCAAAACTATAGTCTTAATATGTCTTGAAGTTTGAGAATTCCAGGATTGAAAATGATTCAAGAGAGTCATATCATCCCTTTCCTCTGCTCCAAAATTTGCACTATATTCACTTTAAAAGACAAACAAAAAATTAATAGTGTAGCATAATTAAGTTAGCGTGGGGGGATGAAACCTGAATTCACCTAGGGGATCATAATTCCTCTTTTATTTGCCAAGAACCTTTTTCAGGGCAATATCTTTCCAGAGAGGCTTGTTGTTTATCAAAATTCTTTTTGAGGTGCCATCCATCTGTCTTGGCAGATATGTGGGTAAAATTATAGAGTCTCCATTAGCATATGTTTTACTTTTTGGATATTTGTTTATGAGAAAAATTAATGTGGCATGCAACTTGCAATTAGTTTTTACACTGCTAATGACTAGTTCCTATAAAAAGACTTTGACTGAAATATAGCAGGTAATGGCAATAATAAGTTATGTAGTTGTTTAATCCCAGAGCAGGGAAATAATCCTCTCAAAGGATATCTACCCCAGAAGCAAGTAGCTAATCTTTCTCTTCTTTATTCCACTTTTTAATCCTTTAAAGTTCAATCCAAAAGTCATTCCCTCCTTTACTCCCACCCCTCATCCATTGTCAAGTATCATATCCTGCATATACTAAGTCAATAGTTTTACATTTTTTGCTCAGTATTTTGATTTGGCCCTATGATTAGTCAAGTCTCTCTGTAAATATTTTAAAAGCATCATGAAGGCAAAGACAATATCTTATCTAAAGTCTGCATTTCCCTTAGAGACTAGCACAGATCCTTGCATAGAGGTTGCAGTTAATCAATATCTGTCATATTTCATTGAATCAACATACAATGAATTGATTTAGCCAGAGGATATTTAAGTATGAGGCTCATATAGTAAATTGGATCTTAAACAACTAGTCACTTGGGATACTTTTTCTTTATTTGTTTTTTTGTTCCTTGGTCCAGAAGTGTGATTTCATTGGTTTATGGGACTACTGGTGTGGAATCATCCTTAATTATGCAAATTTGCAACCCAGTCTGTAATTTATAGTCTCAAAGGACTATCTAGAGAATTGAGATGTTAACTAATTTGCTCATGGCCACAGAGCCATGTCAGAAGCAAAAAAAATAATAATAATAAAAAAAAAATAAGTTTCCTCTATATCAAACACAAACACACACACACACACACACACACAGGCACAATCATGAAGAATGCTTCAGCATATAGAAAACTATTTTCAGAATGACGAAGAGTTCAAGACCTTGGTCCACTGACCTTAATTTTCAAAGATGTAGGTAACTCCTTAACATTAAAAATTGTACAGAATTTGCTGATGTGTCTTGAAGGAAGAAATCACATGCATATATACATTCATTTATACATAGCTGTATACATTGATATATGTATATATATATACACACACACATATTTAAGTAAATGCATATACATGATTTTTCATTATATGTGATAAGATGTACCTATGTGTTTGTGTATAAATACACTTGCCAAAATATTAATGTATATGCATCTCTATTTATAAATACATGCATATCATATATATATGTAGAGATATTGATAGAGATAGATATAAAGACAGAGTTACAAATATAATTAAAGTTATAAATAAATAAAGTTATTTCCTCCTAGTCATAGGAATCTGTTGCCTGGAATCCCTAGTAGGTGTGAAAGGTTCATTTGTTTTATTACTTATTTATTTTAAATCAATGATATCAACATAGGCAATTGCCCAGTAGTGGAAATTGTTGATACTGTGAGAAAGTTTAGTGGAATTTTATGGCTCTACACCCTCATGAAAGTTATAATTTTATGGGAAAAATAGGCAAGCTTACTTATTTGAATGTACTTTCAGGATCTGTGTGTAACTACATTTTTTTTAATGTAGAAACTCCTCCCTTAAAATATTAAAGCATTATTGGGTTTAATCTGGTTCCAAACTGTTAAAATGATTTCCTTTAATTATGCAGTTCATGTTTGTTGAGGGTAATTCTTGAACTATCTCCATCCTTAGAATTTGCAAAGCAATTGTTGGATAATTAATTGCAAGACATTAGTCATGATTTCTTTTTGTTATTGGATAGAGTAGATAACTGCTTTATTTCCTTCTCTGAGTTTGTATTTCTATGGACTGTCTTCATAAACAATATTATCATTATTGTTGTCAACCGCCATCATTATTGCTATCAGCAGCAGCAGCATAATTATTATTTTTTTAAATAATTATTTGAATTTTCCTGTGATTTTATCAGGATGTTATCACCAAGATCATCCTTACTCATTTTAACCAGGAAATTCCCTAACTTATGGTTCTTAGAAATTTTACTACTCTAATTTCTAGTAATAGGAGATATATATTATTTGAGATGTGAAAAACATTTTTAATATACCATCTTGTTTGGATCCTTAACAACACCAAAACTCTATAGAATGCTACTATATCGTTGCTTAATCATATGTAACAAAAGGCAGTGTAAATTATAGGTGACTATGACAGATATTTGTCCATCACCCTTGTAAATATGGTATCAAATGAGCTCCCCAACAATATACATATGACCATACTCAAATAGCCTCAATTTTCTGAATTATCAATTAAATACCCACTTCCTGTGTCTAACTGGATAACAACCTACCTTCTGATCCATTTTCTGCTTCTCTTTTACATAAATATCTCTATTAGCCAAAGTGATCTTCTCAGCACATTATTTTCATTATGTTTCGCATCAACCTCTCTTTATCAGAATTAACCTTCTTTTTATTCGATTCCTAGACATACTGTATAATATAATTCAAGATAAAACTTTCCTGTGAACCCATTCAATTAAGTATCAGATAGCTAATATGAACTTTTCCAGCATTACACAATATCAGGAACAAGAGGATATGAGCCTAGGTCTCTTTTATTGAGTTCATCTATTTATCCACTACATCATCTTGCTTCAGCACTTGGATAAGCATTTTAATAGAATTCACTTAATCAATATGCATTTATTAAACACTAATTATGCGTCAGGCACTATGCTAAGTGTTGGATGCATATAGAAAGGCAAATGGCAATTCTTGCACTCAAAGTTTACAATCTAATGGGGGAGACAAGATGTGAAGAACTATGTATATTTAGGTTGTTATTGCCCTATGTACCACTGGGAAAGTTTACATTTTTCTTCTATCTCTGAATGGGGTTTTGAAGATGGCTGTTGTTGTTTTTCCTAAAGCAAGCATGGAATCATGTTTCCTCTCCTCCTGCCATTTAAAGAAATTCTTTAATGAGATTCAGAAGAGTCCAAAGAACCCTGAAATCAGAAGATTGCAATATTTCTGCATTGCATTTTGTTGAATGTTTCTTTATACTTTGCTAGGTCACCACATAATTCAATATTCCAAATGATAGGCATATAATTTTATTTCTAGAATAAATGTAAAAATGGTAATGTGTTTTATTGTTTGATTATGGCTTGTGCAATTTCTGTTAAGAAGAGGCAAGTTATATTGTGTAGTGACCTCTCTTTCAGCACCTTTAGGCTTCTTTGGAAATGACTCTAGAAGTGACTTGCTCTTATACAGAGTTGTAATTATAGGCTTAACTGTAAATCCATTAATAGATGCTGATACCCTTTATGAGATTAACTGGTTCCTTCTCTGTTACTTTCAATCAGGTATGTTCCAAAGTAAATTTTGTCTTTCTAAATAGTAATGCTTCAGTACACTGATAAGTGCCAATTAATCCTAAAATATACTGAAAGGGAGGATGTTTATCTAAAAACCCAACGTCTTACAAATAAGTGGATGAATACAACTTCAATAGAGAGTTGCAGATGAAGAAACTGAGACTCACTGAAGTGATGTGATATATGCAAAATGCCATATTTAGGCATGATTTTAAACTTGGTTCCTCTGTTCATTAATGGCAGGTATGAAGGGTAATGAATAAAAATGTTCAGCCTAGAGACAGGAATCCCAAAGTTCAAGCTTTTACTTAGACAATTACATGCTGTATGATCCTAAGCAAATCACTTAGCCCATATGTACAACATTTTCTTCATATGTAAAATGGAGATAATGTCAGTACCCATATTAATAAATTTGTGAGGATTAAATGAATTTTCACTGCACCAAGTCTAACCTTCCCAGCTCTAATACTCTATGAGTGTCTGGTTGTCAGCACATAAATGTGCTGATATGACTTATTTTTTAAATCTCCTAAATCAAGCCATTATTTCAGCAATTTACAGATGTAGCCCAAGGGTAATAAACAGTAAAATATTAACAAATAAACATCCTTGGCTTAAAATTGCATTAAAGGGGATGGGAAGAAATGTAAAGGACTAAGTATAAGAAAGTTATTTCATTAACTTTTATGAGGAAAGTTCCTTTTCTCTCCCTGCTTTTACCCTTCCACTAGCTGTGATGTATTCCTCATGCTGCCTTCATATGGTGACAAATCTGTAGCCCTATCTGACTTAATTATACTTTCCTTTTTTATGATGTGGCCATGTTCCCTCTAAAAAATGTTGTTCTCTACCCATGCATCAACTTGAAATTGGTATCTATCTGCAAATATCTTTGAAGGTCAGACTGGAAGGAAACTAAATACTGACTCCTAGCTAATTGTAAAGCTGCAGGCAAGCTAGTGTTTGGTGTTTATATGCAGTAAGTTGATTCAGCATTTTGGTGGGTCTTTGCCTGTATTTTCATTTTTTCATGAAGGATTATAATTTTTCAAAGTGTCCATCTTATCCCACTCCAAAAGAAGTCAGTTGTTGGAATCCTTATGAAGTGCTAATTTAGCATGGCACTTAGCAAATCCTCTAGCTCACTAATGTATTTTTATTTTATTTTTTTTGGGGGGGCATTCTTGTTTTTTAATTATTATTATTATTATAACTTTTTATTGACAGAATCCATGCCAGGGTAATTTTTCACAACATTATCCCTTGCACTCACTTCTCTTCTGATTTTTCCCCTCCCTCCCTCCACCCCCTCCCCTAGATGGCAAGCAGTCCCATACATGTTAAATATGTCACAGTATATCCTAGATATAATATATGTGTGCAAAACCAAACAGTTCTCTTGTTGCACAGGGAGAATTGGATTCAGAAGGTAGAAATAACCCAGGAAGAAAAACAAAAATGCAAACAGTTTACATTCATTTCCCAGTGTTCTTTCTTTGTGTGTAGCTACTTCTGTCCATCATTGATCAATTGAAACTGAGTTAGGTCTATTGGTCAAAGAAATCCACTTCCATCAGAATACATCTTCATACAATATTGTTGCTGAAGTATATAATGATCTCCTGGTTCTGCTCATTTCACTTAGCATCAGGTCATGTAAGTCTCTCCAAGCCTCTCTGTATTCATCCTGCTGGTCATTTCTTACAGAAAAATAATATTCCATAACATTCATATACCACAATTTACCCAACCATTCTCCAATTGATGGGCATCCATTCATTTTCCAGTTTCTAGCCACTACAAACAGGGCTGCCACAAACATGTTGGCACATACAGGTCCCTTTCCCTTCTTTAGTATCTCTTTGGGGTATAAGCCCAGAAGTAGCACTGCTGGATCAAAGGGTATGCACAGTTTGATAACTTTTTGGGCATAATTCCAGATTGCTCTCCAGAATGGTTGGATTCATTCACAACTCCACCAACAATGTATCAGTGTCCCAGTTTTCCTGCATCCCTTCCAACATTCATCATTATTTTTTCCTGTCATCTTAGGCAATCTGACAGGTGTGTAGTGGTATCTCAGAGTTGTCTTAATTTGCATTTCTCTGATCAATAGTGATTTGGAACACTCTTTCATATGAGTGGTAATTCAATTTCGTCATCTGAAAATTGTCTGTTCACATCCTTTGACCATTTATCAACTGGAGAATGTCTTGATTTCTTGTAAATTAGAGTAAATTAATTCTCTATATATTTTGGGAATGAGGCCTTTATCAGAACCTTTAACTGTAAAGATGTTTTCCCAGTTTGTTGCTTCCCTTCTAATCTTGTTTGCATTAGTTTTGTTGTACAAAGGCTTTTTAAATTATTGTAATCAAAATTTTCTCTTTTGTGATTAGTAATGGTCTCTAGTTCATCTTTGGTCACAATTTTCTTCCTCCTCCACAAGTCTGAGAGATAAACTATCCTATGTTCCTCTAATTTATTTATAATCTCATTCTTTATGCTTAAATCATGGACCCATTTTGATCTCATCTTTGTATATGGTGTTAAGTGTGGGTCCATGCCTAATTTCTGCCATACTAATTTCCAGTTATCCCAGCAGTTTTTTGTCAAATAATGAATTCTTATCCCAAAGTTAGGATCTTTGGGTTTGTCAAACACTAGACTGCTATAGTTGACTATTCTGTCTTGTGACCCTAACCTATTCCAATGATTAACTAATCTGTTTCTTAGCCAATACCAAATGGTTTTGGTGACTGATGCTTTATAATATAATTTTAGATCAGGTACAGCTAGGCCACCTTCAATTGATTTTTTTTAAATTAATTCCCTTGAGATTCTCAACCTTTTATTATTCCATATGAATTTGGTTGTTATTTTTTCTAGATCATTAAAATATTTTCTTGGAAATCTGATTGGTATAGCACTAAATAAATAGATTAGTTTAGGGAGTATTGTCATCTTTATTGTATTTGCTTGACTTATCCAAGAGCACTTAATATTTTTTCAATTATTTAAGTCTGACTTTATTTGTATGGAAAATTTTTTTGTAATTTTGCTCATATAATTCCTGACTTTCTTTTGGTAGATAAATTCCCAAATATTTTATGCTGTCGACAGTTATTTTGAATGGAATTTTTCTTTGTATCTCTTGCTGTTGGATTTTGTTGGTGATGTATGAAAATACTGAAGATTTATGGGGATTTATTTTATATCCTGCAACTTTACTAAAGTTATGAATTATTTCTAATAGCTTTTTAGTAGAATCTCTGGGGTTCTCTAAGTATACCATCATATCATCTGCAAAGAGTGATAGTTTGGTTTCCTCATTGCCTGCTCTAATTCCTTTAATCTCTTTCTCGACTCATTGCTGAAGCTAGTGTTTCTAATACAATATTGAATAATAATGGTGATAGTAGGCAACCTTACTTCACTCCAGATCTTACTGGGAAAGGTTCCAGTTTTTCCCTATTGCATATGATGCTTACTGACAGTTTTAAATAGATGCTCCTGACTATTTTAAGGAAAAGTCCATTTATTCCTATACTCTCAAGTTTTTTTTTATTAGGAATGGATGTTGGATTTTATCAACTGCTTTTTCTGCATCTATTTAGATGATCATATTTTTTTTTGTTAGTTTAGTTATTGATATAGTCGATTATGCTAATAGTTTTCCTAATATTGAACCAGCCCTGCATTCCTGGTATAAATCCTACTTGGTCATAGGGTATTATCCTAGGCATGATTTTCTGTAATCTTTTTACTAATATTTTATTTAAGATTTTAGCATCAATATTCATTAGGGAGATTGGTCTATAATTTTCTTTCTCTGTTTTCAGCCTACCTTGTTTAGGTATCAGTACCATGTCTGTGTCATAAAAGGAGTTTGGTAGGACTCCTTCAATCCCTATTTTTTCAAATAGTTTATATAGTGGAGTTAATTATTTTTGTTCACTAATGTATTTAAGTACTCATTGAAGTTCACACATTTGGGAGATTTCAGGGTTTAGTATGAGATATCCAAATTCACACCTCCCTTAATCCCTGCCTCCAGAAGGAGAAGTCAACCTTTAGGATATCATATATAAAAGAGACTCTTACCTTCGGTTAGTTACTTCAGAACATAGTCAGGGGTTGGAAAGGAGCACTCTGGGAGATTGAGGGTCAGGAGTACTCTGGGAGGAAACCCATAAGCCCACTCTCGGAAGTGGAGTGAGATTCATTTCAATTTTCACCTTTGTGCTGGCTGGAGGCTGAAGAAAGCAGAGGCAAAGGACAAAGCTGCAAGAGCTCTTAGAACCAAGGAGAGAGAGAGGCCTCTAAGAAAAACTAACCAGGCTATATTGGAGACAATAAAAGATGTGAACTTTTAGCATCTGACTGTGTTTGGGTGATTATTACTCTTAACCGAAACTAAGGCTGCCTCCAGAAAACCTCCCCACGAAACCTGCTCCCAGAAAGAACCATTATATATTAAAGAAGAAAAACACCACAGTCAGTAATAAAGAAAAATAATGTTTGTTGTTTCTGATCATTGGTACCATCCCTCCATTTTCTTCTGTTATGGTAATTGATCTAGTATCTTCTTTCATGTCAAAATAATCTCAGGAATAGCACAGAGAATTCTGAATTTGGAATGAGAAGATTTAATTTCAGTTCAACAAACATTTGCTTAGACTATGTACAATGCGTGAGTCTAGATAATGTTTGGGTCAAGATAGATGCTTATGCTGTATAGCAAAGTGATCTTGAATGGCTTTATTCTCTAAATCTCAGTTGTCTTTTCTTGAAATTAAGGATAGATATGTTTCCCAATCCAAGCTCCAAAATTTTGTGATGAATCAAAACATCGTATGGTCCAAGTTATATGGCCATCCAAGTCTATTTGATCAAACCCTCTTATTGTATAATTTAGTAACTAAGGCCTAGTATGGCAAACTCATACAGGAGGAAATTTATAGCTTGGATGAATCAACATGGACAAAATGTTGTATTTCATAATTATTTCATAAATATGAATTTACTAGTTTTGAAACCTCACCATATTTCATATTTCCCATTACCATGGGAATCTCTAAAATAAATTTGACTACTGTAAAATTGAACTTAAATGTAGATGATTGGGTAGCTTTAAACCTGGAATGGGGAAATTAAAGAATATCAACTTCAAACATTTTATATATATATATATATGAAGTTCCAGCTAAGTGAGGTAATTTTGTCAAAGTTATTCAAATAGTAAATGATGGAATCAGGATTCAAATGCATGTCTTCTGACTTGAAACCAAAATTTCTTTTACCACAGTTTAATATGGTATACTTCAACCATCCCACTTCTTCTCTAAGAACTAATTATATTGACTATCTCCTCTCACACTAACTTTCTTTGTCTTCATCTCTACAACACTCTTAAAATGCTCTCAGCTCTTATTCATTCTATGGAAACTCATTGATTTTGTTATATCTAACTCGTTTCAGTTTCTCAGCTTCAGACATTACAACTTTCAGGCCCTATTTCTCCTCTGATAGTTAGGATCAAAACCTATGACTGGTTTCTGACTTTTCCCTCTTCTTTAGCTTCTACATTCTATAAATTTTCTAATTTATTGAGTCCATCACTGCAGTGTATCTCATACCTTTGCATTTCTGTATCCTCATTCTTTTCTTGTCCCATACCTGGTCCTTATCTGCTCTGACATAAATTATTGCAATATTCTGTTATTTAGAATATTTTCCTTTATTTGTCTCTTCAATCCAATCCCCTTCTCACTCTGTTTCCAATTACTTCTCATCCATTAACATGATCACATCATTTTGTTTACAGAACTTCACCTATTCCCAACTGCATCCATGGGCCAGGGCTATGAAGTTTCTTTATTTAAAGGCCCACAAAACAAAGTTTTTGTTTTTACTATAGTCCAGCCCTCCAACAGTCTGAGGGACAGTAAACTGGCCCCCTATTTAAAAAGTTTGAGGACCCCTGGATAAAAGGCAGACTCATTAACCAGGTTTTCAAGGATTTTGATGACCTTTCTTTAGTTTATTTTTCCTCTGATGATTCCACTTTATGTTTTCTATGCTGCAATCAAATTGGACAACAAAATATTTTTAATTCTGATCATTCATTACTATTTTCACAATAAAAACAATATGAGAAGAGAGAAATGGAGCAGAGAAAAGGAGGACAGGAGAAATGAGTAAAGAAGAGGACAAAGAACCATTATTGACTAATGGATAAAGAGCTCCTTTTAGATTCAGGAAATTTTAGTTTAAATACTGTCATTGAAGAATTCTAGATATGAGATCACAAGGTAAGTCATTTTACTCTTAGAAAACAAAGTGCATATTTATAAGTTTTAAGAAGTTCTTGACTTATACTTGTGAAACAGGTTTTCCACTAGCATTTCTTTCTCTACATAAAGTAAATCATTCATTAATGCAATTGCAGTCAATTAAATTCAAAACTATCATTTATCAATATCTGAAATGGACAAGACATAATGATAGGAAATATGTGAATCTGTATTTTGTGCTTTTTGTAAGTTCCTTGAAGGCAAGTACTTTGGAACTTTTTTGCATACAAGAGATAATAATTATGCATTAAATTTTATTTAATTGATTTAGCAATCACTTGGTGTGAACATAGAGTTTTAGGTAAATTTTTGACATTTTGCTATGGTGATATTTATGATAGATAGTTATCAGTTGAGCTATATATTTGAAATGATGAATTGTCAACACAAAGTCAATGAATGTTAAAGTTATCACTAATGACAGGGTTGTTAAATTCCTGAAAGTAATCTTCTATAGTTATTGTAGCCAAAATTATTCCATTGTGTACATGGAAAACAGAGATTCTGCCTCTGTTTGTCTCTCTGTCTCTCTGTCTCTGTCTCTGTATGTTTCTCTATCTCTATCTCTGTCTCTCTCTGTCACTCTGGGTGTCTCCTCTCTTTTTCTCTGTCTCTCTCACTCACTCTTTTGCTCACTTTGTTTCCCTCCCTTGCTCTCTTTTTTTTTTCAGTGTTTCCCTCTCTCTGTGTGAATCTCTGTCTCTGTCACTGTCTCTCTGTTTCTCATTATTCCTCTCACATACTATGCTACTTTTATTTACTTATTTGGTAGGTCAACCTGGAATTGGGAAAATGCAAGATCACTTCTGGCCTCTGATACTAACTGTGTGACCAAGGACAAGTAACTTATTTTTTTTTCTCTGACTTCATTTCTTTATCTGTAAAATGAAAAGAATAATAATACATATCTCACAGGATTATTTTTTGCATTAACTGAGAACATATTTGTAAGCTGCTTTGCAAACCTTAAAGTGTGATGCAAATGCTAGCTATTATTATACCTGTTTCCAACCCCCAAAGTTGTTAACTCTCCTCCCTCTTTCCCTATTCCATATAATCTCTCATGGTCTTAGAACTGCAATTTCATGTGAAGGATAAGTGGAGCATAAGGTAAGAACAAATCATTCCTGTCAAATGTTCAGAGATGGAATTATAAGATTAGTGGATGAAAAGTATGCAGTGGATGTTATATATTTGGGTTGAAATAAAGAATTTAATGAAGTGGCTCAGAGAGCTTCATGTACAAAATTGGTTCAAATTGCTTGGAAAAATAACACTGTCAAAAGAATTGGCAAGTGGCTGAACAACTGAAACGAAGAGCTTGTCAGTAACTTGAGGACTTCCAATGTGGGACAGTAATAGAAATAGAAAGGGAAGATAATGCAAGTTAATTGGTTTTCAACTATGAAATTCTTATATACTTTTGAAGTATCCTTTGTTATTGTTTTAGAGGCAATCAATTGGTATCTTGGATAGAATGCTGGCCTTGCTGTCAAGAAACCCTAAGTACAAATGCTTTCTCATCCACATACTTGTCTTAAACTATGTGGATTGCTTGACACTTCTAATCATTATTTTTTTTCATTTATAAAATGGAGATATTTACAGCACCAATTACTCAGGTTTCTTGTGAGGATCAAATAAGATAACATAGGAAAAATGCTTCGCAACTCTTAAAGCACAGTATAAATGTTGAAGCACATTGTAGTCATAGGCATTCTATATATGGAAGAGTGTGGATCATGATGAATTAAGCAGTTGGTTTTAAAAAGGGCTGCCCTCAAAACTAAGGTAAGGAATATAAAAAAAGCAATAAATAAAACATGTAAATTAAGAATCTAGAGGTATGTATGTATATGCATACAAATATACTGTATATTTATGCTACACACATGGTTTTGCAACTGTGTGTGTATATATATATATATATATATATATTATATAGTATGTGTGTGAAGGTTTTTCTTGGAAGCAGCCTTAGTCTCAGTTGAAATAAATAATTACTCCAAAATCGAAGCCAGCTGGTAAAAATGCAAATGTTTATTTCTCCTTCCAAATTAGCCTGATTAGTTGAGACCTATCTCTCTGTCTGAGCTCTTGCAGCTTTGTCCTTGGCTTCTGCCTCTGCTTTCTTCAACCTCAAGCCAGCACCAAGTTAGAAGATACGAATGAATCTCTCTTGCCTTGAAGATAGGGCTTGTAGGCTTTCTTCCAGAGTGTCTGTCTCTGACCCCAGTCGATGTTCCACCAAAACTCCCTTGAGTTGCTCACTGGAACTGTATTTATGCTACTTCTCTGAGAGTGGGATTGTGGGATATCTCCCAGCATGCTCTCTGAAATCTCCCAAACATGTGAACTTCATTGAGTACTTAGATACTTATGAGCTCTCTAAAGGTGTGAACACAAGCATTGTTTCTATCAGTATTAGCAAAAATTATCATCTTGTAAGGATTCACTCTAAGGTGTGAACCAATAAGCATTGTATCAATTCTATTGAGTTAACACCAGGATTCTGACATCACCCTTAAGTTTCCACCTTGTTTCAAGTTGAGTTGACACTAGGATTCCAACAAGTGTGTATAAATATATGAGTGTTTGTATACATATAGATGTACACATATTTACATATGATATATATTTATGATTACTTAATCATTTAAACATGGGCAAAGTTTGCTGCTATGTTGAATGCTCATGCATGAATGAAATACTGGTTCAGTTACAAAAAATATATATTATAATGACTAAAGAGCTTAAGTTGAGATTATAAGACAACAACAACAAGTGCCACAACACACAACACATTTTCATATTTTTGTCAGAAGATGGCTCTGAGTGGCCATCCTAGAAAGGGATAATAGGCATTATCTTCCACCCAGTTGTCATGTATATCTGAATTCAATCATCTATATATTTTCCTTTATTTACTTTCATGATTATGGCTGAATGCATTTTTTAAAGGATAATATGAAAGAGACAAGTTTTAGGAAATATATCAAAATCATCAGAGCAGTCTTTCACAAGAAATATGTGTCAGTATTAGTATGTGTCAGTATTAGTATCATCCTAGTCAGATGATGTACCAGCAAGAAAAGTAGCTGAGTGATCCAGTTCAATAGTAGATAATCTGTCATATAAGACCCACTACAATGGTGTCTTTGTATACACCCACTACAAAGCCAGTTCAGCTGTGCAAGAACAATTTACCTTTAATAAAACTTGCTGGGGGTGCCAGTTTGGGGGGAAAGAACTCCCAAGGAACATGAGAGATTGTGTGACCCCCATACTCCTTAATTTGTGCCTCTTGACCACTGGGGAAGGAATAATTAAGGGACAAATTGAGTAATATAGAAAATAAAGGGGGAAAAAGACTGAATTACAAAGATCTAAAAAAAGAAAATTCAAAGCCTTAAACATAAACATAAGCAAACAGATAAAAATAGTAACTGTATGAAATATGGCCTTAATATCTAGTAAATGAATTCAAGCATCTATGACAAATTCCTACAAAATAAAGATAATCAAATACATGAAAAAAAGATAAATAAAAAAGCTACAAAATTTGAATCCACAATGCTGAGACATTTCAAAGCAACAAAGAGAGAGTAATGGATTGTTAATGCAAATACACCAAAGTGAAGATTAAACTAGAAGAAAAGAAGCAATAATAATAGTAATATTCTAAGAATATGTGCTCACTGTGCAACCACATGACATAACATAGACTGCATCGAGATGACTCAAGGATCATAGATTTGCCAGAATAGGACAAAACAAGAAAACAAAAACTCTAACACTATTAAAAAGTAGAAGAGACTGAACTGAACTTCTACACAAAGAAAATAAAATTCCTCTTGAAAGAATCCATAGATCACCTACAAAAAAACAATAAATAAGTAAACAAATCTGAAAACTCCAAGACACAAGTAGTGGCTAAATTACAGTTCAACTCAGAAAAGACAAGTTCTATAAGCTATTAAGAAGATTGCCTGCAAAGGAAAGAGTATTTGAATAACACATTACTATTCCTTATCCATTAGAAAAAAAATAGGAGAGATTAGAATAATTTGTTTCAAATAATTTAGGATACAGTCCTAGAAAATTATCTTGCAAATTTGAACCATACAGGATAAAAGATGGATGTTCAATAATAAAGAACATAAATAAATATTTTTATGAAGAAATCAGAGGCAAAGAAATTATTTGTCATGTAAACACTTGAAACAAGAGAAATTCAGGAAGCATGAATAAACAGCAGGCAAGGAGAGTAACAACAGAGAGGCAACAGAAAGATTCATAAGAGACTTCTTTCTAAATGTACACAAGGAGACAAATGAAAACATAAAACTTGTAGAGATAACAGTGAAGAGGTGGACAACAGGCAATGTTTACAGAACCTAATGACAACCTGCTGAGAGGTGAACCAATTTTTTGGTTGGTGTGCGAGAGAAAATACTTTATGACATAGATACATAAAAGAAAAGATAGAACAGAGGGATGGAGAGGCATGTATTATGTGCCAGGACCAAAATGTTCTAGCCCAAAATGAGGGCTAGAAATAAGCAAATAATTTCTTTGATCTCATATAGAAAAGAGTTTACTATGTAATGGACAAGAAAGAGAAAGGGGAAGTTTAAAAAGGGGGTATTTTTTTTTCTTTCAAGGATAGCGAATTTCCACTGATGATGAATGCTCCTATGGAAAAAAAAATAACGATGCCAATTGATAAATGGTCAAAGGATATGAACAATTTTTAGATGATGAAATGAAGACAACTTCTAGTCATATGAAAAGATGCTCTAAATCACTATTGATCAGAGAAATGCAAATTAAAATAACTGAGATACCACACACCTCTCAGATTTGCTAAGATAACAGGAAAATATAATGATAAGTGTTGTAGGGATTGTGGGAAAACTGGGACACTAATACATTGTTGGTGGAATTGTGAATGGATGCAACCATTCTGGAGAGCAGTTTGGAACTATGCTCAAAAAGTTTTCAAACTGTGCATACTCTTTGATCCAGCAGTGTTTCTACTGGACTTATATCCCAAAGAGATACTAAAGGAGGGAAAGGGACCCACATGTGCAGCAATGTTTGTGGCAGCCCTTTTTTTCAGGGGCAAGGAACTGATAATTGAGTGGATACCCATAAGCTGGAGAATGACTGAATAAATTATGGTATATGAATGTTATGGAATATTATTGTTCTATAAGAAACAATAAATAGGATGATTTCAGAGAAATCTAGGGAGACTGATGCTAAGCGAAATGAGCAGAACCAGGAGATCATTGTACACTGCAATAATAAGATTATATGATGATCAATTCTGATGGATGTGGCTCCTTCCAACAATGAGATGATTAAGATCAGTTCCAATAATCTTGTGATGAAGAGAGCTATCTACACCTAGAGAGAGGACTGTGGGAACTGAGTGTGGATCTCAACATAGCATTTTCATTCTTTCTGCTGTTGTTTACTTTTATTTTGTTTTCTTTCTCAGTTTTATTTTTTTTCCTTTTTGATCCAATTTTTCTTTTGCAACAAGATAACTGTAATAATATGTATACATAGATTGGATTTAACATATATCTTAACTTTTAATATTTAAAAAAATAAAAGGAAAAAAGATGACTGAGAGGAGATGGGAGGATTTATATTGTGTGAGGCTTAGGGAATTTGGTGCTTGAAAATTATATTTTCTTTGGCATTGAGGTAGTTAGTATCTCTGGAGACAACTGGTATTTGGAAACATGAACACAGAGAAATAATTTGCAGGCAAACACAGAGAGGAAATATATATATATCAACAAGAGATGATAGAGATCAGTGATGGACTGCTTAATGAGGGATAATTGAAAGAGGGGTCCTAGCATTGATCAGTGTTCACTTTTACATCTCCAATATGCAATCATTGTAATTGGAAGTAAAGCACGACTGAAAAGGAGAATCCATGAGGCACTTCTTATAGAGAAGTGGCAGAAAATGCCTAGATAGTAAAGCCTAGAGGGGTTCTTTAAGAAGGCTTGAATACAAGAAGAATACAGAGGAGGAAAAGACCAGATATAGATATCATGAACTAGAGAATGAGATTCTAAAATAAAGAAATATAACAGATGGGTAATGAAATGAATAATCATTTTTTATGTGTGGGTATATATATATATATATATATATATATATATATATATATAATATGTATAATATACATATATAAAGTGAAGAACCATGACTATTTACAGAAAAAAATGTATTTAATACTGAAAATCTACCAACAGAGAACATTAATGAATATAGCATAAAAAGGAGAGTGATTGAATGAAAATGTAAAATCTTTGTATCAGATTTCTGTGATAATTGTTTGATATCATATATATATATATGTAGATATGTAGATAAATATATATATATAATGTAGATATGTAGATATATATGACAAATAGCCATTATTCAATACATAAATCATCAAAGGATATAAACAATTCTCAGAAATGTATTTTCAATTAGATAAAAAACATTCCATGTTAATAATAAGATAAATCTAAATACAAAATTTGAAAGATTCACCCTCATCCTGAATATTAGCAAGAAATAAAATAAAATTCAAAAAATATAACAATGTTGGGGAATTTGTGGAAAGATAGGTATACTAATACCTTGTTAGTAAAGATATGAAATAATATAAACATATTTGAAATTTGTGATTGAACTTTCATATTATTTGAAACAAAGATTCCATTACTGAAGTTATACCCCCAAAGAAGCTGTTGTTATGGGGAAACATCCCTATTTATTTCAAAGTATTTATAGTAGCATCTTTTGTGATTAAGATTGGAGACAAATAGATACCTAACTATTAAGGAATTAAAAATTATGGGATATATTACAATGCTGTGAGAAATGATGTGTGTGATGATTACAAAAATGCTTGTTTCATTCTACAAATTAAAAATAAGATTTAATAATAAAAATAAAAAAAAAATATGAACTGGGATAGAGTGAAATAATCAGAGCAAAGAAAACAATATATACAGTAATAAAAGGTAAACAAAAATATTAAAAGTCAAAAATCAAATTAATAAAACTATAAAAACCAATTGAGACTCAAATGAAGAGATAAGATGTCCCTAACTGATCCCTATTTGAAAATAGGAGGTCCACACACAGGTTTTACAATGTTGCATATGTTTTAATGATTTTTCAATGTATTGATCAGTTTTTTTTTCCACCAAAAATATGGACACTCTCTGACAATGACACTATTTGTGATTTGGGATGACACTCTAGGACAAAGTGGAGGGAAGATATATGAAATATTATGGTGATGTTTGAAATAGAAAATATCCATGAGACTGTAGTAAAAAATTAAAAACAAAAACTTACCAAATTTAACATCTCATTTCCTTCTGAATAATCTCCCTTCCATTGGCTTCAGAAACAATGCATCTTGCTAATTCTCTTTGCATCACTTATGTGCTTGTCTTCTTTGATTGCTTTTATTTCATTCTCAAAATCTTCTAAATTGTTTCCCAATGATTGATCCTAGTACTTCATCTTTTCTCACTTTATACCTTTTCTCTAAGAAATCTCATTCATTGTCCTGTTTTCAATGGCCACTTCTATGCTGGAGATAACGAAAAACATATTTCTAATCATTATTTTACTTTGAGCTGCAAGCATGACTCTCAAATCGTCTACAATGCATGATCACTACAACATTTCATTGGATTATCAAAATAAGAATTTCTCTAATCTCATCTCCTGAAATACACACAGAGCTGATCTTCTACAGTTCTTCACTATTTGTTTGCATAGTACTTACTTCAAATTTCCAGTAAACTGTGCCAAATTCCATCTACTTTACATATCAGAATATTCTCCAATTCCTAGTCCAGTACTGATATAATCTTATTTAATAGTCAAAAAATACACTTACTTCACAAAACACATTAACATCATTAAATAACACAATTACATATATAACATTAAATGTTGATATAATTGAACAATATAATTAACAATACAATTATATTAAATTAATATAATAAAATAACAATGGAATATTTCATATTTAACATATATCATTTTCAACAAATGCATACACACACACACACACACACAAAAACGCAGAACCAGCAAATAATCTACATGTCAGTATGTTTGATTACTAGAAGCCAAAAAATAACATATAGACTTTTTATGACCTTTGTGGTCTATTTAGCTAAAGTTTTTATAGTGAAACATCTGCCCCACTCAAAATAACTTCTTTTGATTGGATTACAGTCTTGATCTCTTGCAGCTGCTTTTGGAGGACTTTAAGATTTCCATGGAAGAATAAAATCAACCAATAATGATTTTTAAAAATACAGAGGCCTTTTTATTTCTAGCACTTTTTTTCCCTCATGAAATGAACCTTGTGGATGACATTTATACATTTGTGAATTTGGTAAGATGCTTAACTTCCCTGATTCTCACACTAACATTACACATCTCAAAGATCTGCTATGAAAATGGCCTGAGATGGGGTAGTGGATAGATCACTGGCCCTAGAGTCAGTAGAATCAGAGTTCAAATCCAGCCTCAGTCACTTAATGCTTGCTAAGAGTATGACCCTGGGCAAGTCAATTAAGCCCAATTGCCTCATAAAAAAAATCCATATTGCTTTTTCTCCATGCTGATCCTTTTTGACTCCTCTGCAATACTGACCAATCCTTCTCTCTTCTCAGGTTTTTTGTGTTCTATCTTGGTTCTCTTCACACTTCCCTAATATTTTTTTTTTCCTCAGCTGTTTTATCATTACACATATGAATCCTCTAAACTTGCTGTCCACACAAAAGTTCTTTACTGATTCTTCTTCTTTTTTCTCATATTCTCAATTACCTTCTTCTTTCTCATGGAATCAGCTATGATATTTATGAAGATATAGTCAGCCTCATCCCTCTTGAACCACAGTTATTAATCTCTACAGAATTATTGCCTAATTGCTACAAGACGACCTACAGATATGCCTAACTCATTGTGCTCAAAACAGAACTCACTCTGTTAAATTTAAAACATAATCTTTCCAAAGTTACATGAATTTAGGGCACCACAGTCACTCAGATTTTCAAATATGAGTCACTTTTATCCCATCAACTATTTTTAATATTCTTACTTATCAATACCCAAGTCATATTGCTTTCATCACCATGGCATGTTTTTCATTTGTCCTTATCTTTTTATTTATTAATCATTATACTAATGGTATAGTATCTCATCATCTCTTATAATGATTCTTGAAATACTTTTAATTTTTTTTATTAAAGCTTTTATTTTCAAAACATATGGACAGATAATTTTTCATCATTGACCCTTGCATAGCTTTGGGTTCCAAATTTTTCCTAATCCACATTCAGTTCCCACAATCCTTTCTATAGGTGTCAATGACCGGTGTCAATGACCCTTTTCATCACAAGATCATTGGAACTAGCCTCAATCATCTCATTGTTGGAAAGTGTCACATCCATCAGAATTTATCATCATATAATATTGTTGTTGCCTTGTACAATGATCTCCTGGTTCTGTTCATTTCACTTAGTATCTGTTCATGTAAGAGTCTCCAGGCCTCTCTAAAATCATTCAGCTGATCATTTCTTATAGGACAACAATATTCCATAACATTCATATATCATAATTTATTCAACCATTCTCCAATTGATGAGTATCCACTCAGTTTACATTTGCTTAGTAGTGAGATGCCCACTACTAAAAGGGCTAACACAAATATTTTTCTTGTGATACTTTTTAATTATTCTTTAGTCTCTTCTCTTAATCAATTCTCAAATCTTTTAGAAGATCATTGACAGATATTTTAGAGATTGGTTAGAAAAGAGTGATTCAAAACACATAAAATAAACAATGTTATTTTGTATTTTTTTTGAAAGCAAAGGTCTGACCAATGTTATTCCAGCTTGGTAAGTTTCACTTTTATCTCCCCCATCCCTTACTTTGAAGATTAAATGCAAAGTCTAATATCTTCTGTTAGCCATTTAAAGTTCTTCCCAATTTGATTCTAATATTATTTCTCCTGCTTAACTATATATTCTCCCCCATACATAATTATCAACATAAACAGACTTTTCTTTTTCTCTGTCTTTTAGGACTATCTAACATTCCATCCACTGGTTCTTTGTTTTTGTGTACACTATCCCTTATATCCAGAATTCACTCCTTTATCTCTTCCACTGGAATCTTAGTTTCCTTTGCAGTTTGCCACAAATATTACTTTATTTTTTTTCTCCAATTGCTATTTTCTCTGTATTCAAACTATTGTCTACTTATTCTGTGTATAGTTAAATATATTTGCCTTCTGTAATAGAATATAAGTTCATGTATAGTACAGACTTTTAACTTGAATTTGGATCTCTAGCACCTAGAAAATATCTGGCCCATCATTCTTTACTTAAGACATGTCCACTTTTTGGTTGTTTTATAATTTTAGGATACCTATTACATAGGTTAGTTTTTGTACTAGAAGATAAACTTTTCATACACAAATCTACAATTAAGCTTCAGATGTACCTTTTTTAAAAAGCCATTTAATATTTAATATTTAGATGTTTAATAGTAAAACAAATCATTTTACATATATAAAGCATTATTTCCTTATTTTTCAAGTGGATAGAATATTACTATGCCAACATGATTAATAGATCTTTTTTGGGGAAAAGGTAATTGTCGATTGTAATGGCCTTTGAAAGCAACATGGTATGATACTTTGAGAACTAGTCAGGGAGCCTTAAATGCAAATCCTGCCCTTGGTATGTTCTTTCTGACTGTATGGTACTGGGAAAACAACTTAACCTCTCAGTTTTCTAGGCAGCTCTCTAAGCCAAAAGTTTAAAAATAAGTGTCAACTTATATAGCTAGTGGAGTCCTTTTAACAGAAGCTCCTGATTCTAATAAATTCAAGGAATCAATAATAACTATCTTTTTTCTTAAATCCACATGTCAAATGAGAGCTCTTGGAACTCAATGGGATGCAAATAGTTAGATTGATGAGAATCCTATGAAATGACATATATAAAGCACTTTAAATAATCTAAAGAGATATATAAATCTTAGCTGTCATAAGGAGGAAGTGGAGGAGGAGGCAGAGGAGTCGTAATAGTAGTAGTAGTAGTAGTAGTAGTAGTAGTAGTAGTAGTAGTAGTAGTGATGGTGGTGGTGATAGTAGTGATAGTAGTAGCAGCAGTGATAGTGGTGGTGGTGATAGCCTCTGTGGGCCTGTTTTCTTCCCCAATGACTGTTTTGTCAAGTCTGTCTCCAATATTGCCTTCAAGTTTTATGTTTTTGATCCTAAGTTTGATCCAAAGTACAATCTGATGATCACGGTAAATAGATCTAAATGCCTCAAATTCTTTTCATGCATTTGATAAAATCATCATCTGACCAACTGGCATTACATATCCTTGATTAATAAAAATATCTAGAAGTTAAGAATTTACTATTTCTGAGAAGGTTCGCGATTTATTTCACCATGTAGGTCTCTCCTTTTTCAGTTCCAGATTAGCCCTAACTTTTTATATAGTTCAGAACATTTGCTCATACCCTCATAATCACAGACAAGGCATGGTGGCTAGAAGTACAAGTTTCTTTTTTAATTTTAATATAGCTTTTTTTCTGATGCTAGATGGAATTCTACGACATAATTATTTAAGGATCTAAAACAATTATTGTCAACGGCAATACATACATTATGCCCTTTGGATATGAATTCCAATGTCCTATAATGTGCTGAAAGGTAGAGATTGATTTTAATCTCTATTTACCTCTTGGATCAGTAAGTATGTGATGAATAGCACTCCTTTTTAGCTTTTACAGTGCTGCTGCTGCATATTTACCCTGGAGTGTATTCCCAAACCTCAAATTATTTACAATGCTGAAAAGTTATAAGCTTCATCACAGGAAAAGGAGGTACCCTTATAAATATGTGTCCATTGTCTCCTTATATTTCTCTGAAGAAAAAAACAACACACACACACACACCACACACACACACACACACACACACACACACACACACAGAGTTGTGCTGTAAGGTTTTATTTCAAAGCCATACAATATTTTATGATTTCTTATTAGATTATATCATATGCTTTTAATTTTGTATTCAAAATTCTTCCTTTTTCCATTTTCTACTTATCTCTGATTTATTTTTTCAAAATGATTTCAAAATGGAGAAAAGGTTCTAGGTAGGCTATTTATTCATTTCTGTTTTTGAGATTGTTCCATCCATATGGTAGCATAACACACAATATATTCTCCCAGAAGCAAGTCATTGTTGTCTAGCACATGTTTATCTCCATCTTATGTGATATGGGAATATTCCAAAGCTGAATTCTGTTTGCTGTCTGAGGACGTTGGGCAAATCTGGTATCAATTTTATCCATAAAAATGAAGGCATTGGAATAGTTGATCTTTTCTCTTCTAAATTTCTAATTCCAAATTTATGGATGGAGACAGTACATTTGAATGGAAAGGGCAATATATCTGGCATCATGGGACCATTGTTTTAGTTCTGATTGTACTATGGACTTGTAGTATTTTGAGCATTTCACTCATTAATGAAATGAGAATAATAATCGCAACTGTTCCTACCACACAGGGATGCTGGGAATATTGAATTAGTTCTACAAGTTAAAATATTTTTAAAAGTAAAGAGACTGGGCAAATGTTAGGAATATAGCAGCTGTCCTGCTGCTGTCTTCAAACAACACTGTTTTTATAAGCTGCTGCAACTTCCATTTTGCTTATTCTATTTAAAGTCTATTCTGTTTAAGTCACAACTTATTTAAGAGGCCTTCTTTCATTGAGCCCAGTCAATAATGATCTGGCTACATTCTCCCAAATACTATAGATTTTATTAAATGCAATTTTCCAAGTGAGTAGCAGATTATGCATTGGAATGTGATCTTGATGATCTTTCTTCCATTTCCATGTTTTTACACAAATCTTTTTCCACCATGATAGAAACATACTGTCTAAATTCTGCTGTGCCTTTCAATCTCTTACTTCTTTCAAGCCACAATTAGGGTACCATATGCTCAATGATCTTACTTTTATACCCTACCTTTCCTATTGGAATAATTTCTCATTATTTTGCATATGCTATATAATTATATATTCATGTAAATATTACAAATACATATACACAGCCTTTGTTCAAACCTTTATGACCTTACTTAGACAACAGATATTCTAGTCTCTCTTAACTCTAATTCATCCTCTGTATAATTGCCAATTTTTTTCAATTTTGTTTTGTTTTGTGTTGATTTTCCCCTATCACTCTGTAAATTTCAAAAATTTCTTATTAGCTCTAGAAAGAAATATAAATTATTCTACATGTAACTTAAGTACAGCCTCTCTTTCTTAGATTCTTTCTTTTTTTTTGAATGGAACAATTTGATAGAGCAATTTCCTTGAGTAGTAGAATTAGAAACCAATTTGTAAAAAAAATAAAAAAAAAAAGAATGAAGAATAGATATAGTTATATATATTTGGCATAGGGAATAGAGAACTAGATTTAGTCAGAAACATGCTGTTTCTGACACTTAATAGCCATGTGAACCTTAACAAGTTGTCTAATATTGGGAGCCTCAGCTTCTTCAACCCTAAAAAAAAAAAAAAGGAAATAGGATTGTTCTGTGGATCAGATAAAACAGCAAATGTTAATCACTTTGGATGACTTAAAGCACTATTTAATTATGTTTTATCACGTTTTAAAATAATAATGATAGTATGATGAGGTAGCTTATAAAAAATATAGATGACTGTGGCATGTTGACAATAATAAAATGATAATACATTTTTGACCTGAAAAGCATCTCAAAAGTCAACTAATCCAAACTTCTCACTTTACAAATGGGGAATATTAGACCCTGAGCAATTAAGATTTTTTTTCAGAGGTCTTCCAAAAACAAATGAAAAATCTGGAGTTTAAAATCATTTTTTTTATTTCTAATAAGATGATAAATTAAGAGGATTGCAGAACATTTTTTTTCTTTATCTTGAAATTCTAAACATGTTTATGGGCATCATTGAGTAGGCCAATAAACAAAGATTGAAGATGAGAGAGACAATGATGTAGAATATAAATACTCAGAGAACATGAGAAAATTTAAATTGAGGGGAGGGGGACAAATTTTAGTGTCAAAATACATAATTAGAATAGTTCTTACATACATATACGCTGGGAAAAAAGGGGGGCACAATATGTGGATATGTAGAATAATATGATTTCTGGAAAAATGAATGAGGCAATTAAAATTTTTTAAGAGTTACAGAAATTGTAGTTACAGTGTGTTTTTGAGAAAGGTTTGAAAGCTAAGTGAGGAAAACTGAATAATTTTAGAAGACCCAATTGAGATTAAATAACATGAATAATTTGGATTATATAAAATAAAAAGTGTGTTCTATGAACAGACGTAATAGAACAAAAATTAGAAGATTAGTAATAGGAACATTTTTCACATAAAACTTCTCTAATAAAGGTCTAATTCCCAAGATGTATAGGAAACTGATATAAAATTTTAAAACAAAGAGCTATTCCTCCTTAAACAAATAGTAAAAAAGTGGGAAAAGGTTATTTTCAAAAGGAAAAAGCCAAGTTACTAATTGTCAAGTAAAAAAGGTCTAATTTGCTAATAACCAAAGATATGCTGTTAAATAATTTTGAGGGTGCAATCCATATTCATCAGAGTAATAAAGATGCAAAAGGAAAAAAAAAAAGTAACGTTGGAAAGGCTGAAAAATAAATACAATTGCACATTCCCAAGTAGAGCTGGCAATTGCGCCACATACTCTGAAAAATAATTTAGAACTATGCCTGGGATGTGATCACTGTGCTCATATCCTTTGAACCCTCTATATCACTACTAGGTATATGCACCAAATCAAAGAGTGAAAAAAAAGTTTCTACATAGCTCATCAATACATAACCAAATTGAACTCATTATAACTCCTACCCCAAAATGTCTCCCTCTTTCCAGCTAATTTCCTTAATGCTGTGAAGGATACCACAATATTCCCAGACAACTGGAGTACAAACTTAAATGTCATCCTTCAATTCCCCACTCCTATGATCCAATAAATAGCTAATACTTGTCATTTCAACCAACAACTCATGTTTTATATACTGCCCTCTTTCTTTTCTCATCTGATACTTCCTCCTTCCTAGAGCAAATCCTCATCGCCTCATGCATGAACTATTCTAATAGTCTCTTGGTTGATCTCTTTGTGTCAAGTCTCTTCCTGATCTAGTTCTTCCTCCATTCAATTTCAATTTTTTTAAGTTATAGTCTGAATTGATTACTGAATTTCAGTAATTTCCTATTGTCTTCAATATTTCAATATAACATGATTTGGTTACTTTACAAAACCCTCTATAATTGGGTTAGTTTCGCAATTTTCTTAAATCTTACCTCCTCCCCGCCACCTTTGCCACAAAGGCATCTACAATCTAGCGACATAGTAATCAACAAACTCTGAATGTTTTCATTGACAGTCTGCCATGCTTAGAACTCTGTTACTTCACATTGCCACTTCCTAGCCTCCTGGCTTCTTTGGATTGTAAGCTAAAGTCCACTTTCATGAAAAACAAACAAACAAACAAAACACCTTCCTATTTACTTTTAATGTAGTATGAATTATATGAAAAACCTGGATTAAAATCAGATGAATTAATTGGTAATTGTCAGACGGTCTACCTACCTCAATCAAAATATTCTGACACTAATTTCTGGGTTAAATAAAAGAAAGGAAAAAAAAAAGACATAAGTTAAATTTGTGGAAAATACACAAATCAAATTGTGGAGGTTCAAAAAGAAGACTCTAAAAGTTTGGGGTTACAGGCTGCTATCACAGTATTTCAAAAGAATTTACTGGCTTGAACCCATCTACAAGTCCAGGGGCAAAGTTTATTGTAATTGTAACACTGAAGTAGGCTAAGAACAAAAAGGATTTTGCAAAGAACAAGAAGCAATTGGAAAAGACAAAGAGATCCAGTTTTTTCAGGTCACTGATATGCTAATTTTATGGTTAAGAGATAGAATTAAGAAGTAGTCTGGTATGTACTTCAATATTGGATTTTATGGTTTAGAGGTAGGGTGGAGTAGTCTGGTATGCTGACTAGCAGATTGTTATCTGGCGATCAGCAAAGTTTATAAGATTGTACTATAGTATTTCTAATGCCAGGAGAATTTAGGACAAACTGAGTGTTACAATAATAGCCCTCCTAAAGTCTGGGAGTCTCAGTATTATTTCTATATTCCCTCTAGAAACTGCTCCCTGTGAAAATTACTAAAACTTAATCCATAGTCCAGATCCAAGAGCTAATAAGTTTGCCTAATGTATTTCTTTTATTTTTTTTTTCTTCTTGTTAATGCCTAACTTGAACAACCCTTGCAAATGATAACATCTAATTTTTGTAAAACTTACCAGCGTCAGTAACTGTGTTAAGGTCTTGCAAACAGAGGTAAAGAATTACTGTGTCTGACATAATGTTTAAATTCACAGCTCTCTGACTCCAGGTCTGACATTCTATCCACTGCACCATCTAAATGTCTCATCAGAATTCCTGGTTTTTAGGGGAAGTAAATGATAGAAGGATAGTTACTAGCAACATCATTAAGAATCTAGGATAAAGGATTGCTTATTAAGTGTGTGTTTGAGAAGATCTCAATCTTTAATTTAGTTCTCTCTAACATAAAATCCTTCTCCCCTCCACTAATAAGTTGTATGCAATAGCTGGAATATATCCCCTTGTATTTTTACCCCATACAGTTCCTGAAATACTTCAGATTTTAGCTCAAATATCACTTTATGTAGAAAGCCTATCTTATTTTTGTCTGGTTGTTAGTGTCATGACTTCATCTATACTTTCTATTTAATTTCTTGCGTTTGTTCTATTTCATCTATAATTTAATATTCTTTTATCACAGGGACAATTTTCATTTTTGTTTTTGTATCCTCCTATACTGCATAATTTCCAGCATATAATATATAAAAATATTTGTTGAATAACTAAATAAAATTATTCTTTCCTAAAGCTCTAAAAATTTCAGAATTTTTTTCACTTCTTTCATTGTAAGACATTATACATTCCTCCTCCAATCATGCTCCATGATCCAGATATATTATCTAATTTACCTTCCTTAAATATTACACTATACATAGCATGACCTTAAATTCACACAGATAATTGCCCTGTCTGAATCATTATTTAATTGTTTCTTGCCATTACAAAAAGGTCTGCTACAAACATTTTTGCACATGTGGGTCCCTTTCTCTCCTTTAAGATCTCTATGGGATATAATCCCAGTGGTAACACCACTGGGTCAAAGGATATTTCACAGTTTCATAACTCTTTGGGCATAGTTCCAAATTGCTCTTCAGAATGGTTGGATCCATTCACATTCCACTAACAATGTATCAGTGTCCCAGTTTTCCCACATGCCCTTCAAAGTTCATCACTATCTTTTCCTGTCATCTTCACTAATATAAGAAGTATGTAGTAGAATCTCAGAGTTGTTTTAATTTGCATTTCTCTGATCAACAGTGATCTGAGGCACCTCTTCATGTAACTAGAGATAGTTTCATTTTCTTCATCTGAAAATTGTCTAATATCTTTTGGCCATTTTTCAATTATAGAATGATTTGAATTCATATACATTTGAGTTAATTCTTTGTATATTTTTGAAATGAAGCGTTTATCAGAACCTTTGGATGTAAAAATATTTTCCCAGTTTATTGCTTTCTTTTAATCTTGTCTGCATTAGTTTTGTTTGTGTAAAACCTTTTTAACTTAATATAATCAAAATTATCTATTTTGTGAACAGTAATGATCTCCAGTCTTTGATCACAAATTCCTTCCTTCTTTACAAATCTGAGAAGTAAATTATCCTATATTCTTCTAATTTGTTTATATCATTCTTTATGTCTAAATCATGAACCCATTTCAAACTTATCTTGGTGTGTAGTGTTAGCTGAGGATTAATGCCTAGTTTCTACCAAACTAGTTTTCTATTTTCCAACAGTTTTTGTCAAATAGTGAATTCTTATGCCAAAAGCTGGGGTCTTTGGGTTTGTCAAACACTAAATTACTAAAGTCATTAACTATTTTGTTCTGTGAACCTGACATATTCCAATGATCAACTGTCTATTTAGATCAGGTACAGCTAGGCCACCTTAAATTGCTTCTTTTTTTTTTTTTTTTTTTTTTTTCATTAATTCCCTTGAAATTCTTGACCTTTTCTTGTTCCAGATAAATTTTGTTGTTATTTTTTCAAGGTGTGCAAAATAGATTCTTGGGAGTTTGATTGGCATAAACATAAATAAATAGATTAGTTTAGGTAGTATTGTCATTTTTATTATATTTGCTCCACTGATCCAAGAGAACTTAATATATTTCCAATTGTTTAAATGTGACTTTACCTGTATGGAAAGTATTTTGTAGTTGTGTTCTTTTAATTCCTGACTTTCCTGTGGCAGGCAGATTCCCAAAAATTTTATACTATCAACAATTAGTTTAAATGGAATTTTGCTTTGTATCTCTTACTATTTGACCTTGTTGCTGATGTATAAAAATGCTGATGATTTATGTGGGTTTATTTTGTATCTTGCAACTTTGCTAAAGTTGTGGATTGTTTCTAATTTTTTTTAAGTTGGTTCTCTAGTGTTCTATACATATACCATCATGTCATCTGCAAAAAAGTGATAATTTTCTTTCCTCATTACCTACTTTAATTTTTTAAATCTCTTTTTCTTTTTCTTTTTTTTTTTTTTTTTTTAAGCAAAGCCAGTATTTCTAATAAAATATTGAATAGCAATGATGATAGTGGACAAACTTGTTTCACCCCTGATTTTATTGGGAATGGTTCTTTTATCCCCTTTACATATGATGCTTGCTAGTGGTTTTAAATGAATGCTACTGATCATTTTAAGGAAATGTCCATTTCTTTCTATACTCTCTTTTGTTTTAATATGAAGGTGTTGGATTTTATTAAATACTTTTTCTGCATCTAGTGAGGTTTGGTTATTTATACAGTTAAATATGCTAGTAGTTTTCCTTCTCCTTTTCCTCCTCCTCCTCTTCTTCTTCCTCCTCTTTTTTTTTTCTAGTTAATAAACTTACTTTATTTTCTTTTCTGCATCTCTTGAGTCCTATGGTTGGAGATCAAATTTTTTGTTTAGTTCTGGTTTTTTCCTTAGAAACAAATGGAATTCATTTGTTTCATTAAATGTCCATCTTCTTCCCTGGAAGAAAATGCTCCAACACTGGTAGTTTATTCTTCCTGCATTCAAGTTTTTGCCTTTCGAATTCAGTTCCAGGCCCTTCGATCCTTTCATGTGGGGAAAACCAGTCTTGGGTGATCCTTATTGTGCACCTTGGTATTTAAATTGTTTTGGCTGCTTGTAAAAATTTTTCCTTAATCTGATAGTTCTGAAATTTGGCCCAAATATTCCTTGGGGTTTTATTTTGGGTCTCTTTCAGAAGGTGTTGATAATTCTTTCAATCCTATTTTCCTTCTGATTCTAACATCTGGCGTTCTCTTTGATGATTTCTTTAAAAAATTTCTGGCTCTTTTTTCATCATAGTTTTCAGAAGTCAATAATCCTAGTTATCTCTCCAGATCTTTTTCCAATCTTCGTTTTGCAAGTAGATAATTCGTGGTTTTTCAGTTTTGTCATTTTTTTGTTTTGCTTGACTGGTTTTGCTGTCTCAATGAATCATTAGTTTCAATTTGTTCAGTTCTAATTTTTTAAAGAATTTTTTCTTCAATAGCTTTTTTTAATTCTTTCTGTATATTCCAATTGAGTTTTTAATGTTTGTTTTGGTCTTGAATTTTTTCCATTTCACTAATTTTTTTTTATGAATTATTTTTTTTTCAATTCACAGATCCTACTTTCTTTGTTTTGTCTTTTCAATTCACAGATCCTACTTTCTTGCATGTTCTTTGTCTTTTCAATTCACGGATCCTACTTTCTTGCTTTCTTTGTCTTTTCCATTCCAAATCCTACTTTCTATGAATTCTTTATTTTTTCAATTCGTATTTCAGGAATTGTTTCTCTTGTAAGCTTTCTTTCCTTTCCCCATTTATCTTTAACTCTCTTTTGAGACTTTTAATGGTCTCTTCAAGCTTATTAAAGGAGACAGTCTGATGCATTTTTTGCTGTTTGGGTTCTTCAGGTTTGCTGACCTGCTCTTTTTTCATAGAAGCTGTAGATCGTTCTTTTTCTTTTTTATTCATTTTAAAGCCTTTGGGGTATACCTCCTAGGCAAGGGGTTAAGCTTCCTCTGGAACAGGGAGATGTAAACTGGTTTCTGGCTACAAGGTATTGTAGTGCTCTGGTGAAGTTTTCCTTCCCAAAGGGAGGTGGATTCAGCACTAAAAAGGAGTATCTAAATGCCCAGTTGGGCTGTGGGTTGGATTGCCCTAGCTAAGAAGGGGGTGAAGTGTCCCTCCCCAGGCAGACCTCTTGTGGGGCTGTGGGTTGGCCTGACCGCAGACCATCAATTCTACAGTCTGCCCAGAATTCTCTGCCCCAATGTCTCCCCATCAAATTGGCCTGGAAAGCTCTATGGCAAGCCAGGCCCCCCACTGTGCAGTTAGAGGCTAACCTGGGCTTGCCCTCCTGCTGTGCAGGTTCCAACTCCCCAAGGAAAAGCCCGTACTGTGGGTTGGGGCCAAGGTTGTCAGAGATTGTGCTCTCCTTTCGTTTTGAGGTTCTTCTCAGGCAACTCTCCCAGTCTACACTGATCTCCCCCCTAGCCCCAGAACAAACCTTTTTTGGAGAGACTGTAGATTTTCTTTGGCTGGTGAGTTGTTATACTTTTTATCTTTATGAATTGTAGCAGTCAAGACTATTTTTGAGGCTCGATATAATATTGATAAAGAGGAAGAGAAACTTGAAAGTCATGTTCTTCTCTCCTCTGGCTCCGCCCCCTTCCTCCTCTTTTTTCTCCTTCATCTCCCTCTTTCTCATCCTCCTCTGTCCTTCTCCTCCTCCTCCATCCATCCATCCATCTCCTCCTTTCTCCTCCTTCTCCTTCTCTTCCTTTTCCTCTCATCCTCTTCCTCCCCCATTCTCCTCCTTCTCCTTCCCTCCTCCCTTGTCCTCCTCCTCCTTACTCCTCTTCTGTCCTCTTTCTCCTTCTCCTCCTCCTCCTCCTTCTCTATTCTTCTCCATCCTGCTTCATACCCCTCCTCTTCCTCCTCCTTATTCCATCTTACCTTTTCCCTTCTCCCTTCTCTGTTCTTTTATTCAAACCTTGATTAGACAAATAGTTCAGGACATGAAAGTTTCTGCAGTTTCTGCTGAGGTTACAGTGAAATTCAGCTCACCTTAGGGCTGCCCACTTTAGGTTTCTGCAGAAGTAGCCCCTAGTTGTTTGCACTTTAGATGGGTTAATCCCTAATTAATCATTTTCTTTTGTATTTATGCTTCTTAAATCACAAAATCTTTCAATTCAGAGACAACATAATGAGAATGCTGAGACTTGATATTTTTATTATTCAAGAATATTCCATTTAATTCAAACAGCACAATTTGTTGATTTTGCTCTGAATGATGGGTGTACAGTTTATTTTTATATTTTCCTATTACCATTAATATCAACAAGAATATTTCTGTAACCTTATGCTTGCAGTTGCTATTAATTACTTCCCTAGGACATGAACCCAAAAGTAGGATTATCAATTCACAGATATAATTTTCTAACTTTTATTAAATAATTCTAAATTGTTTTCAAAAATGGTCATTTTAATTCAGTGTTCTTCCAGCCCTAAATTAGATTATTTTTTTTTTTTTATTTTGGCTATACACCCTTAACATTTTCTGCTTCCATAATTTACCCTTTTAGTAATTATTGTTATTAATATATTACTATTAGTAATAGTAGTTACTAATACTAATACTATTAATCATAGTATTAAAATTATACTTTGGAGTTCTTTTAATGTGCATTTCTCTGATTAGCAATGATTTTGTTCATTATTAAAGGTGGCTGGTTATAACTTAATTTAATCTTTAGGAAACCAAAAATTATTTATATTTCCTACATTCAGCCAATAATCTATTGGGAAATTGGTTTTAGACTTATAGATATGTGTTAGTTTTCTTTTAAAAAATTATAATGAGATTTTATTTGAAATATTTAGATGGACTTAAGGTGCAAAAATGGAGGAATGAGGAAGAAACCCTATGAAATCTTTCCAAATTTCTCTCCAAACAATGAGAAATTATCTTAGAATTGATCAAGGACTAGGAAAGCAGATTACATGTATGAGAGGAAAACCATCTCACTGGGGTGGGAAAAGAGCAAGATCCAAGAGCATCTGCTTCAGAAATCAGCCTGTTATTCAATATAGTACATGATAGCTTTAGCAATAAGAGAACAAAAACATATTGAAAAAATTAGAGTAGGCAAAGAGAAAATAAAATTGTCATTTTTTTTGAAGTTGGTATGATGGTATATTTAGAGAATGGATTAAAAATACTTGAAAGAATTAACAACTTTAGCAAAACTAAAGGATATAAAGTAGACCTACCTAAAACATTGCAATATCTACATTATCAATAAACTCTAGCAGCAAGAGATAGAAATAGAAATCCCATTTAAAATAACTTTTAACAATGTAAAATATTTGGGAGTCCATAATCCAAGACAAATCTAGGAAGTATATGAACAAAATAACAAAACATTTTTCACATACATAAAGTTAGATGTATACAATTAGAAAAATATCAATTGTTCATGGGTAAGTCAAACTAATGAAATAAAAATAAATACATTGAAAATAACATATGTGTGTGTATATATATATATATACACAAACATTCATAATTCATATGGAAAAATAAAAGGTTAAAAAGATCAAGATAATTAATGAAAAACAGCTGAAAAGAAGGTAACCTCGCCAAAGCATACCTAAACTATACTATAATGTACTAATTATCAAAACCATTTGGTACTTGTCAAGCAATAAAGTAGAGAACAATGAAATAAGTTATTTACACAAGACACAATAGTCAATGACTATAGCAATTTACTGTTTGATAAATCCTAAGATTTTCACTTTTAGAATAACTTCCTATGTGACAAAAATTGCTGGGAACACTGAAAAATAGTATGGTAGAAAGTAAGTATCTCACATTCTATACCAAGATAATGTCAAAATGGGTATGCTATTTAGACATAAAGACAATCAGCAAATTAGGAGACTGAAGGATAGTTTGCTAGTCAGATATTTGAAAAAGAAGACATTTATAGCCAAAGAAGAACTAGAGAACATTATTAAATGCAAAATGGATAATTTTGATTACATTAAAAAAAAGTTTTATACAAAAAAAAAATTAATGCAACCAAGTTTAGAAAAGAATAAGGAAGTTGGGAAGCAATTTTTATATTCACTGTTTCTCATAAAAGCCTCATCTCTAAACTTTATATAGCACTGATTTGTTTATATTTTATTAATGTAATAACTATATTAATAAATTATATAATTAACATTAATCACAATTTATGATTATGTAATAAATTAATGATTGATTATTATATATAATAATTTATAATTGATCATTAATGATTAATTAATAACAATATAAGTCATTCCGCAATTGATAAAAAGTCAGGGGAAATGAACTGACAATTTAAAATGAAGAAGTTAAAGATATTTAAAGTTATATTTTAAAATGTTCTAAATCACTACTGATTACAGAAATGCAAATTTGAGGTACCACTGTACATTTTTCAGATTGGCTGAGATGACAGGAAAATATAATGGTTAATGTTGGAAGAGATGTTGGAAAACTCATAAACTAGTGCATTGTTGGCAATGTTGTGAGTTGATTGAGCCATTCTGGAGAGCAATATGCTACTATGTTCAAAGGGCTATAAAACTGTGTGTGTCCTTTGATCCAGCAGTACCACTAAGTCTATATTCAAAAATATCATAAAAGAAGTAAAAGGACACATATATGCAAAAATGTTTGTAGCAGTTCTTTTTGTAGTGGTAAGAAATTGAAAACTGAGTGAATGCCCATCCATTGTGGAATGCACACGTAAAAATGTTATGGTATATAAATTCAATGGAAGACTATTTTTCTATAAGAAATGATGAACAGACTGATTTCAGAAAATTCTGGAAAGATTTACATGAACTAATCTTGAGGGAGGTGAGGAGAAACAGGAAAACACTTCATAGCCATAGCAACATTGCATGACTATCAACTATGATGGGCTTAGCTCTTCTTCACAATACAGTTATCCAAGATAATTTAGTACATTTTGGATTGAACATGTTCTGATTATTCTTTCCCAACATGACTCACATGAGAATTTTCTAAAAAAAATGTATAATACAAAAGTTGTTGAGCATATATAAACTATATCAGATTACTTGCTGTTTTGGGGTTGAGACATATAAGAGAAGGGAAGGAAATCTACCTGCAAAGACAAACCCAAGAAATATATGAGGAAGACTATAAAACCTTTTCATGCAAAGTCAAACCAAACAATTGGGAAAAATACTTTTTTCATGAGTATATTGAGCTGGTATAATAAAAATGCCAATTCTTCCTAAATTGATATTTTTATATAGTGTCCTAATCCAACTAAGAAATTTATTCCATTGAACTTTAAAAAATGATAAAATTAGTATGGAAAAATGAAATATTAAGATTATCAAATGGATCAATGTAAAAAAATTCAAAAGATGCTTCATTTTTGATATATGTTAAACTATATGGTAGAGGAATAATTATCAAAACAAATTGATATTGGCTAAAAAAAATGGAGTGACATATCACTGGAATGAATTAGGTATACATTACATTCTAACTAATGACCATCATATTCTATCATATAATAAACCCTGCAATCCAAGCTATTAGAAGAAAAAAAAATTGACAATAGTTGCTAGGAAAGCTGTAAAGGGGTTATAATAGAAAGTAGGCACATACCAATATCTCAAATCTATACCAAGAAAAATTAAAATGGGTACATAATTTGCACTTACATGTCACCATAAGTAAATTAAGAAATCATGGAATAGTTTATCTTTCAGATTTATGGATAATGGAAAATGTAGGACCAAAGAAAATTGAAAATTACAAAATTAAATATATAAATATAAATATATATATATATATATATATGTGCATATATATATATGTATATAATGCAGAAAGAAAACCAAACCCAAACAAAATTATAAATGAAGTAGAAAACTGAGTATTTTTGCACCCAAAATCTCTGATAAAGCCCTCATTTCTCTAATGGGTAGGGAATTTGGGATAACTTATAAAAATGTTAGTCATTTTCCAATTGATAAATGATCAAAGGACAGAACCAGTAAATTTTCAGAAAAAAAAATTTTCAAAACATTCTGTAGTCATATAAAATGGTCTAAATCACTACTGATCCATTAAATGTAAATTAAAACAATTCTGAAATAACATTTCACACTTGTCAAAGTAGCTAATATGAGGAAAAATGAAAGTTGGAGAAACTATGGGAAAAAAACTGGAATACATGCATTGTTGGTGGAGTTATGAACTGGTATGATAATTTTTGAGAGCAATGTGTAATTTTTTGCAAAATTTTGTGTGTTTCCTTTGATCCAATCATACCATTCCTTGGTTTATATCCCAAGCACATCCACAAAAAAAAAAAAGTTATTTATCTTTTATTGTCTTTTATTTAGAATGGCTTTTTTTTTTTTTTTTTTTTTGGTTATGGCTAAGAATTGGAAAGCAAAGGCTAATTGATAAATGGCTAAACAAGCTACGGTAAATGATTATAATGAAATATTATTGCTCTGTAAAAATTATAAATAGGCTGATTTCATAAAAAAATTACAAATTTACAAAAATTTACAAAATGTATAATGTTACAATTTTTACAATTTTGTAATATTTTTACTTGTGATATAGTGGCAGGGATTAGACCACAAAGGAAAACTTTTAAATTCATATACAACCCGTTGGAAGAAAGACCTAGGATGTGGGATATAGTTATGCATAGCATGGACTGATGCATAATGATGTGGACGAATTTTGTGGAACAATTTACACAGGAACAGCATTGTCATTCAATGAAGAGTGTAAATCATTTAGCTATTCTCATCTATATAATGATATAAGAGAGTCTTAAAGAATAGATGATGAGATATACTAACCATCTCTAGATTGAACACAGGCTGAAAAATGGCATTTTTAAATTTCCTTTTTTTTCTTTTCTTCTAGTCTTCTTGTACAAAATGACTAATATGGGATTGTTTAACATAATTGCACATGCATATAACCTATAGCTCATTGATAACCATCTCAAAGATGGGATGGGAAAAGGAGGGAGAGATAGAATTTGGAACTCTAAGTAAAATTTTTTTTTAATTAAAAAAATGTTTAATTTTTCTAAGTCCATATATTTACTTCTTATTTTAGCTACAGTTATTTGTTTGTTTTTTCCTGGTTCTACTCCTATCTCTCTGAACTGATTGTGATCTATTTTGCTCTCCCTAAATGTGAATATATAATAATAAATACATGTCCTGTATTATTTTTTCTATCAATGTGTCCCAATGTCATTAAATTATAGGAGTTCCCCTAAGATTGTGTTTTGCAGAACAAGCAACCTTACGATCAAGACTGTCTGGTTCTCTGAATATGTTTAGTAGTATGAGTAATAGGTATCAATAACTGGTATAAAATGGACCTAGAGTTTGGTTATTATGTCCTTTGGAAGAATGAGTAAATATGAGGAAAAAATTGAAACTTATGCCTCAGAAAAAATTATGATTATTAATATGCTGCAATACTATATTCATTAATTATATTTAGTAAAGATAAGTATAAAAGAAAGCTTCAGGAAAATATACTACTCAATTAATTAACTAAAAGGAAATGAAAATGACATCTACATAGAAATAAGTGAGATATATATAAATGTATTATACCCAGATCTTTATTAGTCAAAATAATTAATTCCCTGAAGTGGTAATAAGAACAAAAATTTATACTCTTAGAAATAATAATAATAATTTAAACTATATATTTAATTCTAGAAAAAATTAATTAGTACATACAAAATTAAAATCCAGTCATAGAATAATAAATTACAGAAGAGATTAGAACTAGATAGAAATAGAAATGGCATTAAATTAAATGGACACTTTTTAAATTTAAAAATAATTTATAATTATATAGAACAAAAAAAGAATTTTTAATCACAGATCAATATGATCAGAAAAGTATAGGGTTAAAATAGACATGGCACAAAATTAAAGACAAAAAGAGATAGAGAGAGAAATAGAGACAGACAAAATCAGAAATAGTCAAAGACACAGAGAGAAAGAAATAAAGAAAAAGAAAGTATATAAGAAACCGATAAAGATGAAAAAAAATTAAGCATGAGAAACCTGGGATAGATGGATGTTGGAGAACTCTTGATGTAAGTAAAATCAGTCACTGATGAATAGTACTGACGCAAATAAGGAGGGAGTTAAGCAGTGATCCAACGTAAACAAACAAATAAATAAATAAAGGGGAGGGAAGCAACAGTCAAATGATGTTAAAGTTTGGATGGCTTGAACTATTCCATAAAATTGAAAATAGTATGTAAAATGATAAGATAACAAAATTCAACACATTTTACTGTAAAAATCATATATAAATAAACACACATACAGAAGAAAAAAAATCAAGGTTTAGAACAAAATTTTATATGAACTGTCTCTGTCAAAATGTAATTTATTAAATTTAAAAATAATGAGATACAGAGGGATTTGACATTCTAAGTGGTTATTATCAGATGGAAACATTTTGGTGTTCTTGATAGCAAAGATGATATCACTGATATGACAATTCCTATGTATGGCTGATGTAAAAACATGATCATGAGATATAATGAGTGAATAAATTGGAATTCCATAGTACTTGATGGAACATCAATATTTTTCCTATATATTTTTACTGATAGCACAGGTGGATAAGCAAATTACATATTTACAAAAATTTACATAATTTGCAATGATACAGTTTTTACAATTTTATAATATTTTTATTTCTAATATAGTGGCAGGGATTAAAATATACAGAAAAAAATTAAATGTATATACAACCCTTTTGGAGTAGAAGAATGACCTGGGGTGGGGGGTATAGTTATGCATAGAATTAAACAAATTTCTTGAGGGGGAGGGATTTTTTCATTCATTTTTGCAATCAAAACATCTTTCTATTCTGATTCCCTCATCTTATCCAATCTTAAATTTCTAAAACATAGCAAGATTAAAGTACTAGATTTTTCATATAGACTGCCAATCATCAGCTTTACAGTGGTGAAAGCTCCCTATAAACAAAAGTTTTTTTCTGTTGAGATTCACTACTATAAAAGTGATGATAAAAATTCAGTCACGTTGCAAAGTTAAATGAAAATCTGAGGCCACAATATTAACTTGGCCACCAGTAGTATTATGACTGAATGGCTGAGCAGCATTTGGAAAGTTGAAGCTTTAATATGAGCAAATATAGAAAGCTTAAGAATTTAATATCGAATAAGGGATTGAGAGACTTTTATGAGAAACAATATGACATTATGGATAAATGAAGAAACTTGGAATCAAGAAGACTGTTATTTCAATTTTGCCTCTGACACTGCTTATCTATGACCTGGTTTAACTTACTTAAAGTCTCAGTGCCTTCAAGAAATTCTATAATGTTATAAATTACTGATTGATTCTATACAGCATGTGTGTTTTATTATCAAGCTACAAATAAAATCTCTGATCAAGTTGTTTTTCCATTTCAAATAGGACCAATGACATCATGAGAAATATATTTTGTGTATGAATCAGATTTTAGTGAGACAGAATTGCACAGTCATTAATCTCACTCTTTCAGAGCTATCAAATTATAGTTGCAAGATAAAGTCAGGATGTAAAACAATAACCTGGGGTTCAGTGGATGACCTGAGTATCGTTGATGTCTGCCCAATTCTAAGAGCAATTACCTCAGCCTCTTTCATGGTCATTGGAGTCTCTTCAACAAATCTGAAATCTATTGGTTCCCCTCAACCAGGTTTTACCTATCTACTGAGGTAGTTTTGCTGCAGTTTAGCTGCTCTGCATGCTACAACTTCTTGGAGCCAAAAGTGAGAAGTAGATGCCAGATATATATCACAGGTGGATAAGCAGACCTGAAAAAAAAATTGGTTAGCTCTTACTCAGAAGTGTTAGTCCTGCTTGAGCACCTAATATAGCTCCATAGGTCAGCAAAGGACTGAATAATGGTTACAGAGTCAGGAAAATCTGAGTTCAGTGCTGACTTTAGACACTTAGTAGCTGTGTGATCTCAGGTAAGTAACTTAATCTCTCTTTTCTTCAGTCTTCAACTCTAAAATAATGATAACACCTACCTTCCAGGTTGAGGTGATAATTAAGTGAAATAATAATTATATAGGTGTTAGCACTGAGCCTGTAACAAAGTAAACACTATATAAATATAAGCTCTCATTAATGTTACTAGCTAAGGCTTCAAAAATGTTTAGTAAGGACAAAGATTTACTAGATAGAGCAGCAGAAATGCCTTACAATAATTGGTTGATAACACTGATCCTTTTTTTTTTCCTTTAGAAAACAAGAATAAAGAGATATTACATATCTTAGAGTGTCTAAAAAGCTATCACATAGAAAAGAGATTAGATTTTTCCCTATCAGTGAGTAGAAATGAATAATTAAATCTGTCCCAAAGGGCAAAAAGATTAGAAAGAGACAGAAAAAATAAGAATAGATAGATGAAATTTATCTACATAATTATAATAATGTAATAATTATATATAAGAAATTTGATTATACATACATACACATATTGTGCATGTATATATGTATATGTTGGATGCACATGTATACATGTAAGTATATACAATGTCATATAGTTGTGTGTATATATTTCACATTTGAATTCAGGTAGCTTGACAGGAGTGTCTTTTCTAATAGGAGCTTATTTAATTTTGAGAATATATAACATTTTCTTTTTTTTCACAGTTAGATGAGGAATCTTATTTCTTAGAGAAACTTTATTTTTAGTAATATAACTAAATTGGCTTCACTTTCTAGAATTACAAGGATCAAAACTATAAATGCTGATCTAAGATAGTATCAGAAGTTGGCCAAGATCCTTACTCTTGTATCTGGGATTGATATAATCAAACATTATCCTCCTAAATTTTACTTCCCTATAAATTTTATGTAATTTATGTGTTCAAATAATTTATTTTAAATAACCAATAGAGAGTTTTAATCATTAGTTCTTTAAATAATGTTTGAAATCTAATAAGACTAACCATTCTGGAGAACAATTTGGAACTATGCTCAAAAAGTTATCAAACTGTGCATATCCTTTGATCCAGCAGTGTTAGTACTGGGCTTATATCCCAAAGCGATCATAAAGAAGGGAAAGGGACCTGTATGTGCACGAATGTTTGTGGCAGCCCACTTTGTAGTGGATAGAAACTGGAAACTGAGTGGATGCCCATCAGTTGGAGAATGGCTGAATAAATTGTGGTATATGAATATTATGGAATATTATTGTTCTGTAAGAAATGACCAACAGGATGATTTCAGAAAGGCCTGAAGAGACTTACACGAACTGATGCTGAGTGAAATGAGCAGGACCAGGAGATCATTCTATACTTCAACAACAATACTATATGATGACCAGTTCTGATGGACCTGGCCATCCTCAGCAACGAGATCAACCAAACCATTTCCAATGGAGCAGTAATGAACTGAATCAGCTACGCCCAGAGAAAGAACTTTGGGAGATGACTAAAAACCATTACATTGAATTCCCAATCCCTATATTTATGCACACCTGCATTTTTGATTTCCTTCACAAGCTAATTGTACAATATTTCAGAGTCTGATTCTTTTTGTACAGCAAAATAACAGTTTGGTCATGTATACTTATTGTGTATCTAATTTATATTTTAATATATTTAACATCTACTGGACATCCTGCCATCTGGGGGAGGGGGTGGAGGGTAAGAGGTGAAAAATTGGAACAAAAGGTTTGGCAATTGTTAATGTTGTAAAGTTACTCATACATATAACCTGTAAATAAAAGGCTATTAAAAAAAAAAAAGAAATCTAATAGGACTAGGTTATTCTTTGTCCTATTTTGTTTATTTTCCTTTCATAGAGATTTTAAAGTTACTTTGCCCTGATGCAGTTGGATTTTGCTATTTTTTCTACCCTATTTTTTCAACTATATATTTTATTAGTACATAACTTCATGAAAATATTTGATTTACTCTTTCTTTAATCTCCATTTCTTTCTAATTTTACTTTTATTATTTTTCTGTTCACATACATTATTTTACTTCTTAAAATCACATTTCATATTTATAAAAATCTCCAGATATATATTTTAACATTTCAATTTTTTTCTTTGATTTTAAAAATCTCCACCTAGATGTTTGTAGTTTTTAATCTACTACTGTTCTCTTTTTATTTGTTAGATCAGTTTAAGATATATTTAAATTTTTCTCTTCTGTTAATGAATTTATTTAGAGACACAGACTTTTCTTTAAAGAAAAAATTGATCATTGCCATGCAGGTATGGTTTCCTTGCTATATTGTTTATCAAATCTTAAGATTTATTTAATTTTCTTCTTTTCTAGTAAATTTATTTATTTTAATATATATTGCTTTATAAATAAGTTTGGGAGAGAAAAATCAGAGAAAAGAGAAAATCATGGGAGAGAAACAAAAAAAAAAAGAAGTGAACATAGCATATGTTAATTTATATTCAGTCTCCTTTTTTTGTTTGTTTTGTTTTGTTCTGGCATTTTCTATCTAAAGTCTATTAGGATTACTTTGGATCACTTAATTACTAAGAAGCACCAACCCTTTCATAGTTGTACACATTCTTGCTCTAACTGTTTTTAGTGTATTCATGGTTCTGCTTATTTCACTCAGCATCAGTTCATGTACATTTTCCCAGGTCTTCTAAAAAGAGATAATTCATCATTTTTATAGAACAATAATATTTCATTACCTTCATATCCTACAACTTATTAAGCCATTCCCCAATTGATGTCATCTATTCATTTTTCAATTCTTTGCTACCAGAAAAAAGATTTGCTGCAAATATTTTTGCTCCTGTGGGACCTCTTTCCTCCTTTATAATTTCATTGGGATTCCAATCCAGAAATGGCACTCTTGGGTGAAAGGGTATACACAGTTTTATAACCCTTTGGGCATAGTTCCAAATTTCTCTCCAAAATAATTGAATCACATCAAAACTCCACCAACAATTCAGTAGTGTCCCAGTTTCCCCACAACCACATTACCTCCAATAAAGTTCATTGCCTTTCCCTGTTAAGTTAGCCAATCTGAGTTGTGTGAGGTGGTACCTAATAGTTATTTTAATTTGCATTTCTCTGATCAATAGTGATTTAGAGTATTTTTTTTTTCATATAACTATAGATGGCTTTAATTTCATCATTTGAAAATTGTCTTCATATCCTTTGACCATTTTTATTATATTAGTTTGGCAGAGTCATGAACAATTGAGATTTTCCCAATTGTTTAGATCTGGCTTTATTTGTGTGAGATGTATTTTGTAATTGTGATTATTTGGTTCTTGAATTTGTCTTTGCAGGTAGAACCCCTCACCCCCAAGTATAATTCTTTTATTATTTTTCAAAAGTTTATTCTTCAGCCAGAGTTTCTTCTGAATCAAATCATTTTAATATCTATTTATTTTCTTAGCATTTTACATTTTTAAAATTTATCATATTTTAATAAATGATATTTTAATATTTCTGCATTACAAAATTGTGTGATTTTTATGGCAAATAACAGTCCTTTTTTGGTAAATTTCTTGTATACAAATTGTGAACTTCTTTATTTTCCTGTCTATTAAGTGTTAGCATTTAATCATGCTTAACTTTTTCAAATTTTCATTAATGTTTTCTATTTTTCATTTATCCTCTGCTTTTATATATTGATGCCTGAAAGAGGTATAATGAAGGCCACCCCTATTATAGATTTATTATTTCTCCCTACTCCTTTATTAGTTTTTTCTTCAAGTACATTGATATAATTTTTTGGTTCCGTGTCCATGTGCACACTTAAATACACATAGGTATGTACATAATTTCCATATATGTACTTATATGTATTTATTAACATACATACCTTGATTCAACTTTTTTGTACCATTCAAGTATAATTCAGTTTTTCTGTTCATCTCTTTACTCAAACTTATAATTTCTATTAAATTCTGACAGGTCATAATGGCATTATTACTTTAAAAATCTTTTGAAGCATAATATTTCCCTCTTAATTTTACATTTTGACTCAGGATCAAAATCTTGATATGTTGACTCTCATCTTTAGCTGTTTGAAGTACTTTTTCTTTGATCAGATGTTTCTGTTAAATTAAATCTCAAAATTGAATGTCATAATAATACCTAATTATGGTACTATATGATTTTTAAGAGATTAAGAGATTCAATTTTGAGATTTAATTTTTGGAGGTGAAGAGGGGCTTATTTCTCTTTTAATTTTCTCTTTGGATAAAATAGTTCCAATCAGTTTTCATTTATGATTTTTAAAAAGGTGATATTCACTTTTAATCATGAATAAATATTCTAATTACTTATCACATAACTTCTTTCAATCATCTATGTATTTTCTATTCATGGACTTACAAATGTATTCATTGTTCTTTTTAATTGTATTTTTAATATATTTTATTTATTTTTTATTTTTAAAGTATTTCTCAACTACAAGTAAAAAATAAAATATCATTCCTCTCTTTAATGATGATCTTCTTTCCTCCCAAATTTTCCATTCTGGAGAAGGCAAACAATTCAATATTGATTATGCATGGTGAGTCATGTAAAATATATTTTCACATTAGCCATGTTTCAAAATAAAACAGAAAAAAAGAAAGCAAAAGAAATATGCTTCAGCCTGAATTTATACTTCATCTGTTCTTTCTTTGTGGGTAGTTACCATTTTCATTAAAAGTTCTTTGGAATTGTCTTGAATAATTATCTTGATCAGAATAACAATAGTTGATAATCATAGTTCCTAGTGGATAATCATTACAAAATTGCTGGTACTGTGAATAATGTTATCTTGGTGTTGATTACTTCTTGGCTCTAGGTCTAATACTCTATGTAGTGCTAACTAGCTGCCTATGGAAGTAGGATTATAGTATGTAAAGAAATGACATAAAGAAAGACCACTTAGGATAAAACTTCTAGGAATGAACTTTGCATCAGTTCCCAAGATTTCCTAAAAGTATCATGCTCAACTTTGCTTGCAGCAAAGTAGTATTTCAAATCTTATATCACAACTTGTTCAACCATCCCCCAAGTGATGACTATCCTTGGATTTTCAGTTCTTTACCACCACAAAATGAGTTGCTGCTGCTGCTGTAAATATTTTTTGAGTAATATATCATTTTCCTTTAAAAAAAAAATCTCTTTGGACACTCAAAAATTCTGGGTCAAAGAGTATGGAGAACTTTACAACTATTTCAAGTGTAGAGCCAAATTGTTCTTCAAAATGGATGGAACAGTGCATTAATGTCGCATTTTTTTTCATACATCCCCTTTAGCATTTATCATTTTCCTTTCCTATCATATTACCAAGATAGGACATATAGGAGATATTATTTCAGGTTTTTATTTTTATGAATTTTATACTTGAAAGTCAAATTTTGTATTCACTTTTTTTTTTCCCACGAGTGATGTTGGAATGTCCTCTATTTCATTAAACATAACCTTTTTTTTTTCCTCCCTCAAAGGGTAATATCCAACTATTTTTGCTGTGTAGCTTATTCTTGTTTGTAATCCCAGCTCTCTTGTCACCTGGACAACATATTTCAAAGCTCCTGCTTCTTTAAAATTGTAACTGCTAAATCATGTGGATACAACTCTGGGTCCACAATATTTGAATTGTCCTTTCTAAATGCTTGAAATATTTTCACTTTGACCTGGAAGCTCTGGACTTTGGCTGTAACATATCTGAGAGGTTTTACTTTGAGATCACTTGCAGGAGATGACCAGTGAATTCTTTCAATTCTTATTTTGTTTTCTGGTCCTAGAATATCATGACAGTTTTCTTTATTTAGAAACTATTGTTTCTTAAAATATAAGGTGTAGACTCTTTCTTTCAACTGTGCTTTTCAAGTATTGAAATAATTCTCAGATTAACTGACCTTGATCCATTTTAGGTAATTTTATGAGATATTTTCATTTCTTCTACTTTTAAAATTATTTTTTTTAATTTTCAACTTTTTCTTTTAGTTTAATTTATAGAATAAAATTCGTTTCATAACATAGTAAAACAAAAAATATATAATTGCACATGAAACTGCAAATCTATTATGTGCAACTTGCTATTACTTTTAATTATGTAATGGAATTGATATTTTCTTAATGTTTCATTGAGCCATTAGCTTTTTTTGCCCAATTCTAATTTTTAAAGAATTATTTTCATTAGTGAATTTTCAGACTTTTCCCCCATTTGGCCAATTGCATTTTTACTGTTATTTCTTAATTATTTTTATTACCAATCTTTTATCTTTTTTTTCACAAATTTCTTTCTTTCTTTTCATTTCTTTACCATTTTATTCTTTACCATGCCTTTTAAAAATTATATTGAAACTATTTTTTTAACCTTTTCCAGGATTTCTTGTTTTGCTTGCATCCGATTGATATTTTTCTTTGAGGTTTTGCTTTTCTTTCATTTTGACTACTTAGACTTGACTTCTCTATTTGTGTCCTTTCCCCATCTCCATACTAGCTTTTTACAGCTAGTTTTTTTTTTTTTTTGTTGTTGTTGTTGTTGTTTTTGTTGTTTGCTCTTTTCCACCCAATTTAATTAGTTTGAACATTATGGTAAAGTAGGGCACTTTCAGACTTCAGGCTTTTCCACACAGCTGTTTTCAGAAACAGTACTAGATGTTTGGAAATTGTGAGTGCTTTTATGGTTTTGTAATTTAAAGAGAATCATGAGCACACCCTCCCCCCCCCCTCCCAATCTGGCCTTTTATTGTTATCTGAAGGGCCCATAATTCCTTGGAATTATAATTGATATTGCTCCTAAGGTTTCATATTTCCTTTGTGCCAGCAGTGCTACTTTTCCTCAGTCTCTGATCCCTTTTCACTGAAAGTGATATTTCTCTTTAGGGTCTCTACTCCTTGCTCTTTACTCTTTACTCTTATAAAAATCATCCTCTTTGCCCTTGAACTATGTCCCAGGAGTGAATATAGGCAACTAGTTTGTTAAACCGCATCTTGTCCCATGTCCAGTGAAAACTCAGTAATTCTTTATAGTCTCTTTTTGATAAGGTGTCAGATGCCCTTACTCCCTCTGGAATATGAACTCCCAAAACTGCCAGTGCTTTTGTCACCAACAAGTCTGATTACTGTGGTCTTCCTGTTAGTCTCTAGTCTGATGTCAGAAATTTCTGGTTTTGATCTCTCAGGTTGCCTTTCATTGAAACACTATCTTTTTGTATCATGGGAGCCGTTGGAATACATGGGAGCCACCTGACAGTAGCTGCTGGAGATCCAACCCAGACCTGCAGAATGGATCTCTCTGATACACGGAGATTGAGAGACAATTATTGTTCTATGACCTCTCTGACTGAGAGACTGTTGCATTGTCTGACTTCTCTCCTCTTCCCTCTGCCTCCAGTTTATTTCATTCCCAGTTCACAACACCTGTGTCAGCAAAGGCTGCCCTGCAACTCCTTCGGATGTTATGATTCACAGTTGTGGAGGCTTTTGGAGAATTGACCTGTCCCTTAACACTATCTCATTCTGAGTTTTTAGTGACAATTTATGAAAATATTTTAATATATTTGGAGAGAATTGTTAGGAAAGTATGATTGAGTGCTTCCTCTACTATGTTAATTATTCTTAAATAATCTCTCTGCCTTTTATTCCAATTTAATTACTTTTTTCTGTACTTCATCTTGCATTTTCCATTCTATTTTTGATATTTTGACCTGTATTATGAATTTCACCCTGTCTTATGGATTCATTGATTTTTGCTTGTTCATTTCTATTTCACAGATTCTATTCTTAGGCTAACATTTACCACTGTCTTAACTAAACTATTAATTTTCTTGCCATTCTTTTCTAATTATCATCTATCATCACAGTTTTTTGTTTCCTTCTTTTATTTTCCTACTCTGATAATCTTTATAGTCATTTAATTCTTTCCTCTAAGACATTACTGAGATTTTTTTTCTTATGTTTCTTATTTTGAATTTACCTTACATGCTTATCCTAATCTTTTTTAATATTTCACTATACTCAATATGTTTATCTATTTTCCTATATCTCTACTCTGAGTTTCTGGATAATGGTTTGGTACTTGGCTTAGCTTCTGTACAGTTGCCTGATTTTGATCCTGTAGGTAATTGTTAAGATTAATCTGAGCTTTCTTAAAGATTTCTTGAGATTTGGCTATATCTTGGTAGTATTATCATTCCTTGCCATCTCCTTTTTGCACATTTAGTAAACTAGACTCCACATTCTAAGCTATTTATTGTCCTAGTACCAAACTTCCTGCAAGGCTCCAAATACTTAAATTTTCATGTGCTACCCGGCCTTGTTTTTTTCCGTGTTTCAACTTCAGCATGGGATGCCTGAGCAGTTCTGCCCTTTCTTTGGGTAAGCTTGCTTTCTAACTACCCTAACTTGTCTCTGTTAAAAAGCTTTTAATAGATTCTGAATGACTTTCTTGCAGGCAGTGATTGTGTAGAGGAGTTAATATCTGTTGTGCTATACATACATATATAATGCATTGCTAAAAATGGTATATATACATTATATATGCACAATGTTCATCCCATTCACATTCATAGTTATTATCACTGGAGTATTTCCTCTCCATCCTATAATTCCTCTATTTGTTCTCTCTCTTTCCTTTCATCCTTTCCTGCCTCATCAGTGTTTTGCTTCTGTCTACGACCTTCCCTGACACACACATACTCATAAACAGATACATACATGCATATATGTGTGTGTATGTGTATGTATACACATATATATGTAATTTTTTTGGCTTCTTTTTTTACTGCCTATCATATCTCCCCAAAATTTTATCTTTTACTCTAACTGTCTGCCTTATAATTTTATATGAAGAGCAATTGGATAGCATGGATAAGAAAAGATATCGGGTGAACATTATAGCTACAGTCATTTGTGACAAGGAATACAATGTAGTGGACACACAAGTTTTATTTTATTTTTCCACTAAGGTCAGAATCAGAGGCAATGGGTGGAAACTAGATGGAGTCAAATTTGGAGGTTTTCAGAAATATAAGTGGTTTTCTCAAAATTTAATTTGTGCAGAAGTAGATGTTCTCTCAAAATGGGAGCTATCCAAAAATAGATAGGGTTATCTCAAGACTTATTGGATTCTGGCTCTGAAGGTCTCCAAGCAGAGGCTGGACAGTCATTCTGTGTTTGTTATATAGTAGGAATTTCTGTAATGTATAGGTTGAATCAATCAAGGACCTCTGAAATCCATTCAAACTCTCAGTTTCTGTGACTCAGAATTATTTGGCTGAAAAACAAGAGGGCTTTGCCTTTTTCCAAGGTAAATTGGCTTTCTGACTCTTCTTCTCTGGCCTCTTATTACATGCATTATTGGTGACATAATTTTCTTTATTATCAAGTGAGAGAATTGTTATGTTGCTTTTCTTTTTATTTCCAGCACTTATCATAGTAAGTGCTTAATAAATGAATGCAATTTGTATTTTTAATAATAGTAAACTATGGGGAGCTGGAATTAGAAAATCTTGACTTATAATTTATTTTTTTCAATATGATACACTTGTTACATGACCATGTACAAGTTATATAAACTCACTAAGCCTAATTTGAATAATTGGCAAAATTAAAATAATCACACCTAATAAAGCTATTTCAGAATATTTGAGATCCTAATTGCATAATGTATGAATGGTACTTTGGCAACTTTAGAGTACTATTCATGCTTTAATTGGAAAGGCAATTAAAGAACTAATAGAAACTAATAGAAAGCCATATTTGAAATAAGGAAAACCTAGATTGAAGTGCTTTCTCTGACACATGAATAGATAGATGGATGGATGGATGGATGGATGAGATTGCATTTTAGAACTGGCTATTTACAAAGCATCATGCTAAGTTATGAAGACATAAGTAGAAAATCAATCCAGTTCTTTCTCTCAAAAGGCTCACATTCAAATAATAGAAGATAATATATAAAAGAGGTTTCAATTCTAAGACAAATGGAAATTCTTCATGGTCTCAAGGGAACACTGACAATACATTTGGCAAAACATGCACTTTAGTGACATTTTGATTTAAAAAAAAATCTACTTTATAAGTGAAACCATTTCAAGTTAGCAAGGACTTTGGAGATAAGAATTTTAGTAGCTATGTCTGTTGAGGGAATAGGGGACTGTTGCAACTACATATGGAGTTATTGGTGCATCCATCCAAGGTATCTATGGGGCCTAGCCTAAAAGAGTAATTGGTATTTTAGGAAAACTGTAAAAGAGACCTTCCTAATTGAAACATGTCTGCATCAGTAAAATCATGGATTTTTTTTTTTTAAACAACAACAAAAAGTTACTTTTCTTCCTATAACAGCCTCCCACCATGTGACCATCTGCGAAGAAAAAAGCAGTCCTTTAATAATAATAATAACAAATTTCAATATGATATATGATTCAAAAAGATTCAAAGTATATAAGTGGTGCTTGTAAGTAATTTAATGAGGATTCTTTTCTAGATTATGTGGAATTGAATTTCTCAAGAAATCAAAACAAAACTGCTTCAATTCCTTCAGTTTCCCTTCTTCCACACAATCTCTTTATGGTTCTTTCCCTTCTCTTATCTTCTCTGGTACCAGAAATTTATATCATCACACATATTTATGGAACACTTTTAGTTATAGAGTTATTGATTAAGACATCATGAAGAGATCAAAGGGAACATAGATGAAGGTTAAGATAAGATTTTGTTTAATAGATAGTAAAGTATTTCAGATGATGAAGATGAGAGGCTCTTATACGTAGAGCTTGAAAGCACCTCAGGGCTCATCTAGTCCAACCACCTAATTTTATAGATGAGGAACTTGAGGTCCTTAGAATTTAAATTACAAGAGAATCAGAGATAGAATTTGAACTTGCATCCATTGAATTTAAAAATAATGTACTTTGGCACTAAAATGCACATTCCTTATCAATAGTTGCCTACTCAAAGCTTATGAATGCAAGAGTTTTGAAATAGCACTTCTATAAATTTCAATTTAGCTTTAATTAAAAATCAAATTTATCTCTTTAGCAGATAAAGCCACATGCTATGAGGAACTCATTTTATAATAATAAAAACAACAAAATCAGATTTGTTCATGTCACTGGCTATCACACTCATTTTTTTTCCTATAAGTTAGTTTCTTCAAGATCAGGATCAAAGAACTCTTTCATTCCTCTTTTTTCTCAAGAAGTGAATCAAACAATTTTACCCAAAGGTGGTGAAGTATCAAAAAACCTTTCTAACAAAACAAACAAATAATATCTAAGGGAAAGACAGAAAATATCAATTCTGGTACATTAGGTTTTGTTTTGTTTTGGTTATTGTGCCATTTGTAACTTTAAAAAAAATCAGTTTTATTCAATCTTTGATAGTAACAGCTCTTTCTAAAATCAAATGGTTCCAAAAATGGATTCTCTTTGTGAAAGAAAAATATTTCTGACTATATGATAAAATCATCTCTATTGCCATAACTCAGATTGATAAGAGACTTGTAATGCTAAATGCTTTCCTCCTAACAATTATGTGAAGTAGTTAGTGCCACAATTCTTACTTTCATTTTATACATGAGTATGCTGAAGCTATAAGAAAAAAAAGAAAAGAAAAAAAAAAAAAACTATGTTCAGAAACAGAACAGAGTCATCAAGCCTTGAAGTGCAGGGCAATTTCTAACACAGCATATTTTTTCCACTACTCCATTATAGTTGTTTTTTGTGGGGAGGAGAGAGGAAAGAATGAGATTAAGTTTAATATCAACATCAAGTATATTACCTTTTTGCTACCACACCAAATTGAAGACTAACAAAAAATGGATGATACAAAACTAAATTGTTTTTTGAAGGAATTAAAATGTATAACTATCTTAATAAATTATAAGGTTCTATATGTCAATATCTGTTGGAGTTATTTCTATAACTCTCTTAATACATGGGCAATGCCATGTGGAATAAGATGTGTCTCTGACTATATTCAAGGCCTATGTGAATTTAAAATTTAAGATAAATTTAACATAGAATTTAAAAACTGTAAGAAATTTAAAGATAATCTAGTACAACAGTTAGATTTTACAAACTTCAATGACAAAGCTCAGAAATATGAAACTATTTCTAAAATATCACATAATATGTCTCTAATACAGAATGTAATCAAAATTCACTAAATATTTTATGATAAAAATAAATGAATAAGTAGATGTGGGAATGCATGGAATAAAATAATTTTAAAAAACTATATAAAGATCACTCCCTTGATATTTTGAATATGAATTTGTTGTTGATGAATTTTAACTGTTCCTTTCTTCTCTTTTTATATTGTATGTTGGAGTAATTTCAGATGTGTTCCTTTTTATTATTATTTTTGCTTAAATGTTTCTGAGACAACATCTATTGCCTCAGTTATCTTGTAATGCCTTTGTATAACCACTATCATTTTTTTTCATTCCCCTTTTAAAGCAAGGATCTTGTTTTTATTAGATTTTTTAAATCTCAGCTTATAATGCTTTAAGAACTATTTCCTGATAATCTGTCACATAATTGGCAAAATGTTTGTGGGAAGAGGGCAAGAGACTCTTCAGAGACCCAAATGGTGATGGTTCAGGTGCTAACAAAAGTTTCCCTATGGCAGCCTGAATTTCTCTTTTGATTAAATGGTAAAATTTTTGGGAAAAAAAAAGAGAAACTTTATTTAAAAATTGTGCTCCACAGATATGTGGGGTTTCCTCCCTTTAACCCCTTCAATTAATTGGTATCTCGGATCACATAGGGAGTTCCCAGATATCTTTGGAAATGATTCCCTGTGAGCTCTCTCCTCTTTGGCAGGTAACCAGATGATAAACTATATATCCAGTAAACCCATTTCCACACTGCATTAGGGATTTATCAAAGCAAGGCAAATAGCTTTTCTACCAAAATGAAGGGATCTGGGGAGGATTTCACGGTTGTGCCTCACTTTCTATCTCAGATAATGATTTATAATAATGTGTCAGTATTTCCTTCAGCTCATATTGAATTCACTTTGATTCCCCCCCTTCCTTTTCTCTTTCCTAAGCAAACAGCAACAATATTCTTTCATCTCAGAAAAACAATAACTACTGACTTACTTTCTGGGCTTCAGTACAGAACCAAATTTTATCACTAAATTGTGGCATATTTAATTCCAACTTCCTTATTTGAGAGGGAAAAAAAAAAAAACACTGAATGCAGTGAAATGTATTAAAATTTAAAAAAAAATGAATGCCTTATCAGGGTGGAGCTATTCTTCTCACTGGATAAAGCTGGCCTCTAATAGGAAATTAACATAATTTTAGCTATTGATCAAAAAACCGTTTGCTTGCTTTTTTTTTTAATTTTTAGATTTAGTAGAATTCTCTCAAATGACACAATTTAGCTAATTATGTCAACCCCTCCCCCCAAAAAAGAAAAAGAGGCAGGGACAGAAGTATAGAACAAGTCACTCAGATCATTTTTGGTGTTTTAAGAAATGATGATTCTTCTTTAATGATGATAAAATATCTATAACCATGATGCATATGTATCATGTGAGAAATTGAGGCCTGAAATTAAATTCTACTCTTTTTTTTTCTCTACTCATAAAATTAAATTCTGTATAAAGGAAAATCATTCATTCAATAAATATTCCTTACATGCCCATTGAATTTGAGTCAAATTTGCAAGTATCTTTTACTGTAAATGGGAATGAGAAGAGTGTCCCTGCTCTTATTGGCTTATGTTCTGTTATAGAAAAGCAAAATGTGAGACAATTTGTGATAGGAGCTTTCACTTTGAAAGAGCTTTCAATTTGAAATCACATGACAAAGTAAAACTCTTTCTGTGACACCTTCTGCTTCTGTTTTCTTGAACAAATCATTTCACTTTCCTAGGTTTTATCTTTATTTCCATAAAATGAAGTTCAGCTAGATCTTTGAATGAATTAGAATTTTGTTTACAGGTATATATATTCAAAATGTACACAAAGGAAACACAAAATAATTTCAGAGTGTTTGGACTTATGGTCTGGGAAGAACAAAAATTGCTTTAGTGCTACAAATTGACTGTTGTTGTTCATCTTTCATTTTCTAAAAGGATCAACATTATGAGGGTAATGTCTTGACTTTCCTGTGAATTGGATTTAAGTGAGGAAGATTTGTGCAAAATTGTCAGCCAGTGTTTTTTTTTTTTTAGAGTCATCAAAGTCTACTGGCAAGACAATAATCAAGATGACTGGCAATGGCCCAGAATGCAGTGGATAGCTTTGTCATCTTTGACGTCAGATCAAGATCTACATGTTCCAAAAGACTTACTTCTACTGCCATTAAAACAAATTGCTCTTACCTCCCCATTACCCCAGAAGAAGTCTTCACATGCTTACAGTAAAAATCTTCATAACTCATCCACAATGTTGAGATTTGTTGATTAACTTGGCAAGCTGGTTAAGCCTGTTTGCCAAGGCAGTTTTACCAGGATATTACTGCTGCACCTACTACAGATTCTTAGAGCCACAGAAAAGAGCTGACTAACAGATGGACCTTAAAAGGTAGATGAGTAGCCCTGAAAGGGGATAAGCAAATACTCACACCAGAGATGCTAGACCTCTCTGAATATCAAATATTACTCTTGACATTGTGCTGGATTTATGTTGGGAGAACCCAATTCAAATTCTGCCTTAGTCAATTAGTTATTGTATGATCCTGACAAGTCATTTAAACTGTGTTCTGCAGTTTATTCTTATTAAAAAATGTGAATATCCGAGTTGATGTACTCTAAGGTCTCTTCCATTTATAAGCCCCATCTGATTCAGAAACCAGTACATTGTTTCACAATTCCAGTGTGAACTTCCTTCCTTCCTTTTTCCTCCTTCCTTCTCTCCCTCCCTGTATACCTTTTTCTTTCTTTCTCCCTTCCTTTCTCCATTTCTCTTTCTTTCTTTCTTTCTTTCTTTCTTTCTTTCTTTCTTTCTTTCTTTCTTTCTTCCTTTCTTCCTTTCTTCCTTTCTTCTTTCCTTCCTTCCTACCTTCCCGCCTTTCTCCCTCTATAACTCTTTTCTTTCTTTCTCCCTTCCTTTCTCCATTTCTTTCTTTCTTCCTTCCTTCCTTCTTTCCTTCCTTCCTTCCTTCCTTCCTTCCTTCCTTCCTCCCTCCCTCCCTCCCTCTATACCTCTTTTCTTTCTTTCTCCCTTCCTTTCTCCATTTCTTCCTTCCTTCCTTCCTTTTTTTTCTTCCTTCATTCTTTCTTTCAACACCAAATGGTAAGGGATAGTAGGGAGAAAGCATAAATGTCAACTAAACAAAAATTAAATTTAAATGTGAACAGAGATATTCAGAGACTTCCTTGCAACTACACATTCTTTGAACATTAATTAATGTGAATTAGTGTGGATAAGAATAAGGTAAGATGAACAATTTTAATTTTCTACAATTTATAAAAAGCCCAAGCCCAAAGAAAGGTCTTCTGAGTTATCTTGGTTCTCACATGATAGATATGCAACACTGATATAGGTATCATATCATGTCAAATTCAATGAGCTTTTTTACTAAAACCCACAGTCTCTGACTATAAACTAAGAAGTCTTCAAAGAAGTGATTAAATGATTGATTAATTTTGTCCCTTTTTCTCCTCTGATTTTCATACATTCATACCTTCTTCCCTTTAGTTTCTTCATAAGTGCTGAAAGTCAATTGTTTTACAAATATAACTTCTTATAATGTCCAGGGTAGCTCTCTGAAGAACCTCAGGATCAGTCAGAATCAGGATCAGTCAAAATCCTTGGTCTTTAGAAGAAGTGAAGAAGGCAGGCAAGCTGCCACATGGCTTATCAAAGATGAATCTTGGACTCTGGAGTCTGGAGCCAGAAGTCTTCTTTCTTCAGCATGCTGTGGCAGAGAGGCTCTGACTCTCTCCCTCAGCCCTCCAATCCTTGCCTCTGATTACCTTATAACAACACATTCAGCAAATGTCAATCATGAGGAGAGCCATCAGGTCTCCATATGTTTATAGAACCATTAGAACACATTGAATAGGTAATTAACCTTTATTTGTCTTAGATTCAAATACACCTTTTCAGAGTTCCAGTCCTCTACAACATCTCAGAAAGAAAATATGATTTTCTCACACTAGATTATTTTGGGCTTTGTTTATTTTTAAGAAGATAAATGTGAACTTAAGAAAATTGCAGGATACATAATAAATCCACATAAATCATCAATAATTTTATATATTAGCAACAAAGTCCAGTAGCAAGAAATACGAAAGAAATTGCATTCAAAATAACTTTTGAGAGTATAAACTCTCTGCCAAGGGAAAGTCAGGAACTATATGAACAATACTATGAAACACTTTCTACATAAATACAATCAAATCTAATCAGTTGGAAAAATATCAAGTGCTCATGGGTAGGCCAAGTAAATATAATAAAATTTACAGTACTACCCAGAATTACTAAGATATTGATGAATGTTGGAGGGGATGTGGAAAAAGTGGGACACTAATATATTGTTGGTAGAATTATGAATTAATCCAGCCATTTTGGAGAGCAATTTATAAGTATACTAAAAAAGTATTAAACTTTTCATAGCCTTTGATCCAGAAGTGTTTCTATTGGGCTTATATGCCAAAGAGATCTTAAGGGAAGGAAAGGAACCCACATGTGCAAAAATGTCTGTGGCAGCCCTTTTTGTAGTGGCAAGAAACTGAAAACTGAGTAGAAGCCCATCAGTTGGAGAATGGCTGAATAAATTATGTTCTATAACAATCAGGTGAATGATTTTAAAGAGGCCTGGAGAGACCTACATGAACTGATGCTAATTGAAACCAGGAGATCATTGTACATGGCAACGGCAAGCTTAAATGATTATCAATCTTTATGGATGTGACTCCAACAGTGAGATGATTCAGAACAATTCCCATAATCTTGTGATGAAGAGAGCCATCTACATTCAGAGAGATAACTGTGGGGCCTGAGAGTGCATCATAACACAGCATTTTCACTCTTTCTGTTTTTATTTGCCTGTACTTTGTTTTTATTATCAGCTTTTCCCCCTTCTTGATCTGATTTTTCTTGTGTAGCAAGATAATCATATAAATATGTATGTATTGGATTTAACAAATATTTTAATATATTTAACATGTATTAGATTACCTGCCATCTAGGGGAGGGAATGCAGGGGGAAGCAGAAAATTTGGAACACAAGGTTTTGCAAGGGTCAGTGTTGAAAAATTATCCATGCTTATGTTTTGTAACTAAAAAGCTTTAGTAAAAAATGAAAAAATAAAAAAAAAAACTTATTATTTCCAAAAATTATGTTATGATTACTATGTATTTCCTTCCTTCATATCTTTATCTTTCTCTATTCCTTTTTACCCTCTCCCTTCTCAAAAAGTCTGTTTTGCTTCTCTTTGATCCCTCACTTAATTCATCTTCTATTTTATCACCTCACCCTTTTATTTATCACTTTTACTGTTGGGTAAAATAGATGATACCTATGTGAATATGTATATGTATATACATATATTTCCTTTTTGAGCCAATTTCGATGGAAGTGAAGGTCAAGGGTTGCCCAGAATCTTTCCTCACTTTCTTTTCCACTATGAAATCTTTTCCTTGCATATCTCTCTTGTGTGAGACAATTTTCCAATTATTCTTCTACCCTACCCTTTCTCATAGAGCCTCCCTCTTTATGACTCATTCATTTTTGAAGGTTATACCAAAATATTCAACCCACAGATGTCTTCTAAATATCTTAAAAGTGACAAAGTTCTTAGGAGTTTCAAGTAACATTTTTCTGTAAAGGAATGTAAAAAACTTTTCAGAGTCTTTTACAAATGTGTGTTTGCCTTTTGTTGTTATCTTTGCTTCTTTTGAATATTGAGTTTTGAATGAAAATTTTCTATTAAGTTCTTTACTTTCTATAATGAATGCTTAAAAATCCTCTACATAATTTAATACCCACTTTCAACTGAAGTATTATATTCAGTTACACTGGATATGTTGCTCTTGGTTATAATATTAGCTTCTTCCCCTTAGAGAATACCATATTCCAAGTTCTCTACTCCATTAATATGAGAGCTACAAATTTTTGTGATCTTGAGTGTGGATAAATACTATTTGGCTTCTTTTTTTTTTTTTTTTTTTTTTCTGGCTGCTTTCGCTATTTTCTCCTTGACCTGGAATCTCTGTAATTTGTCTGTAATATTCCTGGGAGTTTTCATTTTAAGATCTCATTCAGGGGATAATCTGTGGATTCTTTCAATTTCCAGAGTTTTATCCTTTGATTCCAGAATATCACAACAGTTTTTCTTAATATTTTTGAAAGATGATGTCTAGACTCATTTTTATTATCATTGTTTTCAGGTAATCCAAAAATTTTAAAATATTTTTGTGTATCTACTTTCCAGGTCATTTTCAAGTGAGATGTTTCTCATTTACTTTTATTTTTTCTTCCTTTTGATTTTATGTTGTTGTTTTTTAATGTCTCATGGATTCAGTAGTTTTTACTTGATAATTATAATTTAATGAAATTGTTTTCTTCACTGATCTTTTGTGCCATCTTTCCCACTTTTCCACTTTCCTCCAAAGACTAATTTTGTTTTGACTTTTTTTTTTTTTTTTGGCCAATTCAGCTTTTGAAGGAGTTTTTTTTTTTTCCTTTAGTAAATCTTTGTGACTGTTTTTTTAAACCATTTAATAAATTATGTTTTTTCAAGTATGATTTTCTTCATGATTATTATGACTCTTAAATGTTAATTCTTTTTCCATAATTTTCAATCATCACTCTTGTTTCTTTTTTTTCCCAGTTCCACTACCACTACCTTCACCACTCATCTCTTTCTTTAAATCTTTTGAAAATTCTTGTTGTGCTTAGGTAGAATTTGCATCTTTTAAAAAAGTTTTACTAGTGTGTATATTCATTTCGTTCTACCTTCTGAATTTGTGTCTTTATATTCCTTGCAACTGTAGTACATTTTTATGGACCAATTTTTATTTTTATTGTTGTTTTTCTTGCTCATTTCCTCAACCTGTCTCCTGACTTTGAATTTTATGTTAATATTGGAATTTGCTCACCTTAGGCTACAGGGCTGATGTTTTTCTGTCTTTAGATTTTTGTAACCAACCAAAAACTTCTCTGCACCCCAAACCTACAACTCAAAACTGCATATGTGCCCTAGAGTTGTCACTTATCATCAAGTCTTATGCTTAATGAATTCAAAGTGTCCCATATCATCTCTTTCTCACCAATTGTTAGATACCCTCATGATCACTGAACTGATCGTTGCTAAAGTTACCATTGCTGATTGCTCTGCAGCTATGTCCAAAACCCACAGTGTTTTTATCTTGGTATCTGATCTAGTATCATAAACTCTCTCCTTCTTGCTAATTGCCCTAGGTTGGAAAAATGTCTCAGCCCAATACTTTGTTGGCTCTTTCATTGAATAACTCAGTCTAATGCATTATTTTGCTTGGAGGGAAATGTTGAGAACGTTAGATTTAATTGCTGCTTGTGTCTATCATCCTGGATTTTAAACATGGACATCTCGAAGATTCTTTTATAATTGAATTAGCTGACCAATTGACAATTTTGTGGCCATTCAAGCTCTTTGGAGTGTCTAATGAAAGTAAGGATAAGACTGTTTACCTTAGATATAGAAACAAATATATCAGGACCATCATGTTTGTATACTAGCCAAAAGCATATGTTGTCACTACATAGGTTTCATATACAAGCCTCTCTGTGAAGCAGCTCAATGTTTTGTGAAATTCTACTTATTGAAGAACCCAATTGACAAATGAGTAAGAATATCTCCCCTTTTTTTTTCCTTTAAAATTATTGATACATTTTGATTTTATGTCACCTTTATATCTATTTATATCTATATCAACTAGCTAGCTAATTATTTTCATCTGCCCATATGTAATGTGTGGGCATATGTGTAATAATATCCATATATCTATATGTCTGTATATGCATACATATATGCATATGTTAGTAGTATATGTATGTATATGCATACATAGATGCATATGTTATATACTACTATGTATACATGCATATACACACACATTACACACACACACATTTATCCACCCCCTCATTCCAATCTCCAGGTCAGATATTCTGACTTGAAATCTCAATATACAAACATCCTGAGTGGATTCAGGATTTTTAATTCTTATGGCCATCAATTTTTTTTCAGATATAATGAAATATGGCAAAAGATAGCCTTTAAGTTCCTTTGGTTGTGAATGTTCTGGCATAGGAAAGTATTGCAGTGCTCAACAACAAATCTCTGGAATATTATTGTTATATAAGGAAGGAGGCTGATTTCCGAAAAGCCTGGAAAGATTTACATGAACTGGTGCTGAGTAAAGTAAGCAGAACCAAGAGAACGGTATAAACAGTAATAATGAGATTATGTGATGCTCAAGTGTGATGGACTTGGCTTTTCAACAATGAGTTGATTCAAAGCAATTCCAGTAGAGTTGTGATGGAAAGTGCCACCCATATCCAGAGAGATGACTACGAATACTAAATATGAATCAAATCATGGTGTTTTTATCTTTTGTTGTTTGCTTCCTTGTTTTATTTTCCTTTTCTCATTTTTTTCTTTTTATGAGATTTTTTTTCCTCAGCATGACAAATATACAAATATATTTAGAAGAGTTTTATCATGATTAATCTACATCAGATTGCTTGCTTTCTTGGAGAGGGAGCAGGGAGGACAGAGAGAAAAAATTGTGACACAGGTTTTGTGAAGGTGAATGTGAAAGTATCTTTGCATGTATTTGGGAAAAAATAAAATATCATTAAAATAAATAAGCTGTATTTTCATACAGAAAATACCCTTAAATCTGCCCACTGCTTTTCTGCTTTCCTGTTCCTACCATGTGTTGCCTTAGTTTTCCATCCAAGTAAGAAACAAACTGCTAACCATCAAAGTTATACTAAAATTTGTTGACATTGAGTTTTCTGATAGTGATCTGGGGTTCCCACATTTTAAAAATATGAATCTTTAGCTGGGAGAACATGGAATATGTCTATGATCAGTCCTCCTCTATAAGTCATACATTACCTTCATCTTTCTCATATCCTGTCTCTTTTTACAGTATTCTATTAAATACCACTGTTTCCTGTGTAGGTGCATCCATGAAGTTTTATTGAATTTAGGTAAACAGAAGAGTGTTTCTGATGAGATCAGGACACATAGAAGTCTTCAGTGGCAAATGATCACTGCTGTTTCTAACTTTATCTCCCAAAGACTCCCTGTTATGGCTGATAATCTCTGTCTACTCTGGCATTAAAGTCATCTAAAATTATTAAGTTCTCCTTTTTTTAGCACAATGAAAATGAGAGATACAGGGCCTTCCTATTTTTTTTTTTAGTTTGACTTCACTATGGTTTGCCACATTGGAAGCATGTCAAATGAAAGCAGTTGTGATGCTTTCCTTCAAGTGTCAATTTCATAAGCCTGTTATTCATTGTTTTTGGGTGGCATACCCTCCTGTTCTCTACAAAATTTATGCTTACTTTTCAACTTCCTTATAGTCACTAAAGAAATGGTCATTAGAGAAATATGCATATTTATCCTTAACTTAGCTAAGATGGTCTTCATTTGCAGCCTTGTATCACTCAAGGATGTTTTAAGATACAATATTTGCTGTATTGTTTAGCAAGAGCTTTTGGCCTTTCAGGTCTCCAAGATTTTGGAGTATATAAGGTGAACACATTGTATATACCAAAAGTGTGAGTACAATCATTCATCTTCACAACAGGTTTTTTGTATGTTTTTGTGTTTCAACTGCAGGGTGGTATTCCCATTTGCTCAGTAAATAGGCTAGGCTTAGATGAAGCAAAAAATTTGGGGGGCAGGAGCACTTTTTGTATCCCCTTTTTCATATAAGGAGGTTTGCCTTAAAAAGACTTCTTAGGGGGGCTGCTACATCCCTCAGATGTCTCAGTCCATTAAGAAAATGACTCTTTGCCTGTGTTCAGGGATGAGGATTATATCTCTCAATCTATAAATATCTGTTGCTTCATTATTAACTTGTCATCACAGGGTTTTGAGCTATTACAATAGTAACATACTAAATTAACAAGTAATAAAAGTGCTGAATAGTAAAATAGTATGGGTTATGTCATTAGACTCATGTAATAAGTGAGGCAGAGTGGTGCAAAGATTTTAGTCTAATTCTCTTGCAAAGTCATCAAGGTCCAGTGACAAGACAAAAGTCAAGATGATTTATGGTGGTTCAAAATAAAGTGGATCAAATTTAACCAGCAACTTATCTGTCTTGTGAATTTTTTTTTTTTTTTTTTATGAAACCAGTTCCTAGATTTTTTTATTAGCTCAGTAGTTTTTTTTTCCTTTCAATTTTATTAATATCACCTGTGATTTTTAGGATTGCCAATTTGTTGTCCAGTGGGAGGATTTTCAATTTGTTCATTTTCAGGGTGATAGTGTTGTTATTATTGATGGTCCAATTCATTAATCTGTTCTATTTTTGATTATATCTATTATTGATGTAATAATTTAATATATGATGTAATAATTTAAAAATAAATTGTCCTCTAAGTAAAAAAAAAAAAGAAGAAGAAGAAGCAGGGAATAACTGACATCTTTCCATGACTTAACAATTTCTAAGTGTGTCACAGTGCTTTCTTCCATCTTTTCAATGGCTTACTTGAACAAATTGTTTATATCTAATTATTCAGTCATGGAAATCTTTAGATGTTAGGGTAGATATCCAGTTCAAATAGAAAATGGATTTGAAATCAGGTTAATTATCCTCAAACTGGTTAAGTCCCCCAACATGATTTTATCAGGGTATGGACTGTGTGCATGCTACAGATTATTGGAGGACCAGGCTAGAGTTGGATAATAGATGGACACCAATGGTGATGGAGTGACCCTGAAAAAGGCTTGGAAGCCCTCACACTGGAGGTATTAGTACTACCTTCCTGAAACTATCATTTAGCCCAGAGAAAGAAAAAAATGCCAAAGGAAAAGACAGAAACCTGAAGTGTGATGAAATGTAATGGAAGATGTGGTAGAACGGAGATTAAATCTTACCTATAACACTTAATAACTTTTTAACCATAAGTGAGTCTTAAAAATGAGACTCACTTCTCATGAGTCTTCTTCTATGACTTCTATGAGCCTCAATTTTTTTCATTTATGAAATTGTCATGAAAATAATTTTTGGTTCTATATCATGATTTTCTTGTTGAGGCGCCAATAAGATAAATTTAGCAAAATGCTAAGTACTTATATACTCAGTTATTATCAATCTAAAGTCATCCTAATATAACTAGGTTTGAGACAGAATCATTTCACTCTAGTCTTTATGAATTATCATAATGTCAGCTCCTTTAATTACTCTTTTCTGTGACCATGGAAAAGTCATTTATCAACTCAGAGCCTTAATTTCTGCATCTTTAAAATGAGAAAGTGGAACTAATTGGTCAATGAGATCCCTTTCACCTTGACATCTAAAAGATTATGCTTTCATTTATTCATTCAAAAAAGCATATATAAAGTATTTGATATAGGCTAGAGACTGTATAGACTCAAGAATATTGACTTGAAATCACATAAATTCTGTGCTGTTATGAAGTTTATATTCAGCTTCAGGAATCAGATTTTTCACTTTTTGCACTAATATAAAGGAAAGTTGAACCTGATTTTTCTTGTGAAGCATAACATTTGATGGAATATGTAAAGAGAAATTGCAAATGTTTAACATACATTGGACCTCTTGCTTATTGGGGGAGAGAGTGAGGAGGAGGGAGGGAAAATTAAAACACAAGGTTTTGTAGGGATGAATAGTTAAAAAATAATAATAAAATTCATATAGAAGAACAAAAGGTCAAGAATTTCAAGGGAATTAATGGAAAAAAAATGCTAATGAAGATGGCCGAGCTATGCCAGACCTAAAACTACATTATAAAGCAGTAGTCATCAAAACCATTTGGTACTGACTAAAAACAGAAAATAGAATGGCAGAAACTAGGCATTTGACCATCACCTAACATCCTATACAAAGATAAAATCGAATTGGATTTATGATTTAAACATAAAGGATTATATAATAATCAAATTCAAATAATAAGGGGTAGTCAACCTCTCAGCTCTGTGGAGAATTAAGGAAATTATAGTCAAATAATTAAGGAATGCAAAATTGATAATATTGAGTATATTAAATTAAAAAGTTTTCATACAAACATAATAAATTCTGACAAGATTCGAAGGGAAGCAATAAATTGGGGAAGTTTTTATATTCAATTATTTTAATAAAGGACTCCTTTCTAATATAGAGAAGTTACTCAAATTTATTAGAATATGAGCTATTCTCCAATTGATAAATGGTCAAAGCATATAAATAGATACTTTTCAGATGAAGAAATTAAAACCATTACTAGTAACATGAAAAAATGTTCTAATTCACTATTGATGAGAGAAATCCCTAAATACTATTCTGTGATCTTTGTTGTTGAGGTGACATACATTTGTTTGTATGGGGGGAAGGGAATGGGAGAAGTGGAAAGCTTTTAATTGTTTGCATAAAAAAAGAGGGAAAAGCTTTTACATTGGGGAATAGAGAAAGGAGAGGGAAGTAAATAAATCTTATTCTGATCAGAATTGGCTCAAAAAGGAAGTAGCATGCACACTCAATATAGTATAGAAATTTTTCTTACCCTGAAGGATTATAGCAGGGGAATAAGATAAGAGGAACAGGGGAGTGAGATAAATGAGAGGATATATGGTGGAGGGAATGGTTAGCAAAACACTTTTTTACAGATGGTCAAGGAGAAAGGAAAAAGAGAATAGAATAAATGAGGGAAAATACAGTTTAGCAATAGAAATTGTAAATAATTTTGAAGCAAGTTTCTCTAATAATGTCTTATTTCTTAAATAGAGGAAACTGAGTCAAATTTTTTAAGAAAAAAAAAAGCTATGCCCCAATTTATAAATGATCAAAAGATATGATCTATGCCAAAAGAACTATAAATTGATAATACCTTTTAATCTAACAATACCACTATTAGTCATGAATACCAAAAGAAATTTAAAAGAGTGTGAAGAAGGGGGCCTACATATAAAAATCATGTTTTTAGCAGTGCTCTCTTCCCTGGGCAAAGAGTTGGAAATTGAGGGGGAGCCCATCAGTTGATCAGAAGAATGCTTTTTTGGGGGGGAAAGCAAGAGGGGACCATGGTAAGTCATCCATGAAGTCAAACAAAGTGAAATGTACTGTATGCAAATTAATAGCAATATTCTGTGATCACCAGCCATAAGTGACTTTATAATAGTCAGTAGCACAATGATCCACAAGTACTGATCCACAAGTACTTTGAAGGGCTTATGATGAAAAATCCAATCCATATCCAGAGAAGAAAATGATTGTTTCTGAATACAAGTTGAATCATATTCTCTCTCTTTTTTAAACTTTATTTTTCATGTTTTTTTTTTTTTTTTTAATTGGAGTGGGAGATATATGTTTTCTTCAACAACATAATTTTTATGGAAATGTTTTTTGGGAGCTGGGGGAATAAGGGAGAAAAGTATGAAACTAAAAAGTTTTCTTTTTAAAATGTAAATAAAATATTTTAAGTGTAACTCTGGAAAACATTAAATAAATAAATAAATAAGGGAATTTTTGAATGTCTGGAGAGTAAGTAAAATGGAACGAAATGGGCTTGAGCAATACACTTGAATAATAAGTACATGCTCTGGAATCAATGATAAAAAAGAAATAAAGCAAGAGTAGTTTATTTTTTTAAGCATTTTAAACCTTTTTTAATAAATCAAATGAAAGGAATAGATAAAAATTGAAAAAAGAGCAATGGATTAAAATAGGAAATTAGCAGCTTATTGAAAAGTTGTTAAAAATAACTTAACAATACACTTTAAAAATTGGAATGAACTAAAAACAAGATAGCAACTCCATAAGACACTAATACATTTTTTAAAGTGTTAAAAAGTAAAAAAGTACACACACACACACACACACACACACACACACACACACACAATGAATTTCATGGCAGAAATAGCCAAATTATAAAAAGAGAAGAGGAGTAGGAAGAATAGAAACAGACAGCTAACTTTTATGTCACTCTTTCTATATGCCAGACAATTGTGCTAAGTTCTTTACAATTATTATGCCATTTAATTTTCATAATAACCCTGGAAAGGTAGATATTTTTTTCCATTTTACATATGAAAAACTGAGACAAATAGAGAGTAAATGATGCCCTTAGCTTCCATAACTTATGAGTAACACTTTTGACATCAAGTTTTCCTGAATATAGCCTAGAACTATATGCACTATGCCACCTGGCTTCCAGAAAAAATAAAGAAGAGGTAATTTAAAAATCAATAAATTCTCCAAAGCATATGATTGAAAAAGGAGCCTAAATATCATATATTTGGAAATTAAAAAGAAAAAAAAAACAAAATACTGACAAGATCTCTTAGAACCAGATAAAAAGTTTAAATAAAAATAAACTTATCACCTAATAGTATGAATCAATACATATTTATTGAGTTTTCTGTGTTATGTTGCAACTGCTTCAGTGTTGGCATGGTTTTAATTTCTTGGAATAACAAAAAGAGGTAAAAGATAATACTTGCCTTCAAGGAGCTTACCTAATGATAGAGAGGACAGCAAAAATAAAACATACAAGGGAAGTTATATACAGGATAAATAGAAAATAATAATCAAGTGAATGACTGGGAAGGCATTGAAATTAAGATAGATTAGGGAATACTTCCTATAGAAGATCAGATTTTAATTGCAACTTAATGGAAAAGGGTTTCTTATAAGAATAAATCAGGGCAAAAATTTCAGGCGTATCCTGTGCCATCCTAAAGGTGATAGTGTCTTGTTTGTGGAAAAGTTAGGACTATATATTTATATAAAACAGATACCAACTTACATCATTAAATCAGTTCTCTTATTACCAAATTCACCTCTTCAGTTTCCTTCATTCTCAGTACAAACTTGAAAAGTTAGGAGTAAGAAGTATTATAAGTCAGGGATTCCTTGAATTTTGGACTGTGTGTATAAGAGGTAGAATAAATCTTTGAGAAGATCAGTTTCACCCATAACCCTACTGTCCCCTCTTCTGATTCTCATAAAGGTGATGTCAACAGGAGGGTTTCAAAGATTTTCCTAAAATTTCTCAGGCATTTACTGGATTTAATGATGCAAGTTGGGATCTGTTTGTTTCTTTTTGTTTCTGATTTCATTTTTAACAGGCCTTGTTTTACAAAATTGTTTCTGGCAGATCAACAATCAACTGTCTATATTGAAAGAATGAGAGAAAAATAAGTGCTTTGTAAATGTTTCCAAGATAACTTATTCTTAGATAGCTATATTTGATTTCAAAAAATTTTAAGCAAGCCTTTAGAATTCTATGTTATTTCAACAAAAATACACTAATGAAAAGTCAGATGTGAATTTACTGAGTGTGAGAGATAAATCTAAATATATTTCAAAAATCTAAAAAAAAAAACAAACTTAATTTTTTTTTCCTTTTAAACACCTCCCTGAGAAAGTAGTCCATTTTTTTCATTCAAAAAACCTAAATAATTTTCATAAATATTATGAGGAAAATGTGAAGTTATTCATCAGCATTTCATATAAGCATTAAAAATAATGAAGAATTAATTTTTCATAGAAAGATAGAAAAGTAGGTAGATAAATAGACAGGCAGTCAGCCAGACAGACAAACAAATGAATGGATTGATACAATTTATTTCTTGAACTATTTTTCAATTACATGTAAAAATTTTTAATATTCATTTAAAAATTGAATTCTAAATCTTCCTACTCCCTTATCTTTTTTCCCCTTCTTGAAAAGGCACAAAATTTAATAACAATTTGAAACCTGAAGTTTTGGGGAAAAAATTGCATATTAGTCATTATGTAAAAGAAAGTGTTTTTCAATTTACCTTCAAAATTTATCAGTTCACAATCTAAAGATAAAGAGCCTTTTTCATTATGGTTCCTTTTGAACTGTTTTGGATCAAGACCTTGATCGAAGTAGGTTTGTCTTACAGAGGAGGAAGAAATCTTTGAGAAGATTAGTATCACCCATAACAGTATTGTCCCTTCCTCTAATTCTCATAAAGATCATGTCAACAGGAGTGTTTCAAAGATTTCCCTAAAATTTCACAGGCAGTTACTGGATTTAATGGTGCAAATCATTATACTTATAGTCCTTATAATGTTGTTTCTACTGTTTACAATATTATTTTAGTATTTTTGGTATAATTTTAATTGATTTGTTTACTGTAAGTAAATTACAGGTTTCTTCTAACAGACAAACAGAAGGAAGGTAAGAAAAAGAGAGGAGTGTAGAAAGTATAGTCTTCTTTCTGCTGACAAATAGTGCAAATGTCTTGATATTATATGTATTTAATATACTTTTGACAAATTCTTATTCTTCAGAGTGATGAGTTAGTGAGATAAGACATCAGATCATATTCAAATTGTGCCACAGACTTTCTGGTTGTTTCTTAATCTCCCTGGGTCTCATATTTCTGAGTTGTAAATTAAGCAATTTGGAACCATTTATCTCTAAAGTGTCTTCTGGTTTTGAATTGTGGATATTGAGATGTTCATCACTGGTCTTTACTGACCTTCACTTCATTAAGCTAATTTTCCACTGATCTTAATTTAGCAAGACAGGTCTAATCACCTTCCCATGAAGAACTCATGAATATTTCCATTCCCTTATTTTTATTATGTTCTTCAAACTATAGCATCTTTTCTTTATGACTTTTGCATAGTTCTTGTCAATCACAAAACAATATCTTCCTTAATTATTTCAGAGTAATGATTTCTTTAATACTCTGGGCCCAAAATTATGTAAAAATATTTGAATGAGTAAATCTATCAGAACATAAGATTATCAAGAAATACGGGCAGCTAGATGGCACAGTTAATAAAGTACCAGTCCTGGAGTCAGAAGGAGGTCAAATCTGTCCTCAGCTACTTAGCACTTCTTAGCTCTGTGACCCTTCTCAACTCACTTAACCCCATTGCTTCTCAAAAACAAAATAAAAAAACTTATTGAGAAATAGAAAGGATGCGTCCTGCTATTGATTCCTTTCCCTTCATTTTGAAGATAAGAAAACTGAGGCAAAGATATGTTAACACATTTTCTGAAGAATATAAATGGAGCATTGGATTCTATGTTTCCAGAGTGCAGTTATGTATGTTATTTTAGATTTATATAATACAATATATTTTAATTTGACACTCATAATAATAATATGATATAAGAATTTTTAACACACTCACTTGACAGAACAAATACTTGAGATTAAGAGGCATTAAGTAAGTTCTCTATGGCAGAATTACATAGCTGGTGAATGTTTAAGAGAGTATTCACACAAATGTTCTTGACTGAGTCCAGCTCTCCACTGAGCACTTCAATGTAATGATAGAATTTTGCTCTAATAATAGGAGATTTTTAGATAAGGATATCATGTTTAAAATACTAGTTCCTTTGCCTTGCACTAATCAATCAATCAATCCAGTCCCAGAGTGATGACTATTAATCTTTAGCTTCATAGTATTTGACATTTATTTCTGGATTTGTTTTTTGTATATTTTTTTTTGTATTTTGTATTTTCTACTTGAATAGAGAAGCCTGGATTTCTGCTGTAGTATACCTGAGTTTTCATATGGGGATTTTTCAGAAGGTTAACAGTAGATTCTTTACATACTTTCTTTGTCTTCTGGTTCTAAGACAACTGAACAGTTTCCCTCTAACATTTCTTCAAATATATTTTCTATCTTGTTTTTTCATCATGGTAGTCCAATAATTCTCAAATCATCTTTTTATAATTTATTTCCCAGATCAGTTGTTTTAAAATCAGTTTCTTTTTTTAAAAAATTCTCTTTGTAGTCTTTTGCTTTATTTCAGTGTCTTTCTTTTATGAGGTAGAGTAAACTGACTTGTCCAAGGTCACATAGCTAGTGTCAAATGTTTGAAGTCAGATTTGAACTTAGGTCTTCTTGACTCCAGTGGCACTCATCCACTATTCCACCTAACTGCTCCTGTTGAAGTGTTTTTTGATATCTAAATGAAACATTAAATTCCAATTAATTAATTCTAATTTTTAAGGTGTTATTTTAATCAGTAAGGTGTTATGGCTCATAAAAGTTGGCCAATTCTTTTTTTGTGTGTGTGATTATTTTCTTTGGTGTCTTTGTGACTCTTATCAAGAGACCATAGAGGAATAGAGACTCTTGTCACAGGTCTAGGGTGGAAAAGAGAGCATATAGTCACTCACAGAACAGAACACGTCAGGGGAGTAATGAACATACCTCTCCTTAGATCATGCCATCTTGAAAAAAAATTGCAGACAACCAAAACTAGTATTAAAAACAAGTTCATAGAAACCTAAAACACTGGATAGTATATCTTCAAATTAGATAGGAGAGCCTCATGTTAATATAAAGTTAACTATGAAAAAATAGTTTCCAAAATGAGAAAAAAATCTGCTCATATAAGTTATAATTTTGACAAGGAAAATCAAAACACAAACTGAAGATAACAACATAAAAACTACTAAATACAAAGCTTCAAAGAAAAAATTGAATTGGAGTTTGACCCCAGAGAAATTCTTAGAAATCCAAAAGGATGTTTTAAATCAAAGAAGAAAAGTAAAGGGAGAAAATTAAAAGAAAATGAGTATGATATAAGAAAATGATGAAAAAAGAATCAACACTTTGGTAAAAGAGGTGCATAAGAAATGTTAAAGACAATAACACTCAAGCAGAAACAGGAATACATTGTATATTATTATAGCAAGAATGTGCACTGATCAACTATGAAAGATTTTATTCTTCTCAGTCTTTCAGTGATCCAAAGCAATCCAAATAGACTTTGGAGAGAAAATGCCATATGCCTCCAGAGAAAGAACTAAGAAGACTATGTTCACTTCTGGTTTTTTGTTTTTTTTTTTTTATTTCTTCCATGTTTTTTTTCTCCTTTGCTCTGATTTTTCCCTCCCAACATGATTGATAAAGCAATGTGTGTTAAAAATAAATAAATTTACTAGGAAAAAAAGACAGTAACACATTAAAATATAATAGACCACATGATAAAAGAAGCATATACATTCACAGAAGAGAACTCCTTAAACAGCAGAATTAGCCAATTGGAAAAGGAAGTCCAAAGGTCACCAAGATAATTCCTTAAAAAGTAGCATTGTTAGAAATATTAGAAAATGTTAGAATGTCAGAAAATAATGCTAGAAATGTTAGAAAATAAATATTGAAAATTGTTTTTTTTAATGTAATTGTGGGAGAGTCAGGTGACCATTATGCAAAGTTACAGCAATGCTGTAATGATGAAGAACTGAAATTACTTGGCTACTCTGAGCAATACAATGATCTAAAACAATTTCAGAAGATAAATTATGAGGAAAATAGTATTCAATTACAAAGACAAAATTGTAAACTCCCGGTGCAAATTTAAATATGATTTTCTCATTTTTTATATTTTTGGAAATTTGGTTATTATGAAAACATTGTGCACGATTTCACTTGCATAACTGATATCCTATTGCTTACCTTCTCAGTAGATAGCAAAGAATGTGGGAGAGAAGGAAAGAATTTGAAATTCAAAATAAAAAAAAACAAAATGAGACTAAAAAAAATATGAGACTAAATTAAAAGAAGAAAAGCCAAAGATAAACAACAAATACATAAATGTTTATTCCCTGATTGATAGTATATGCCTGTTTTCTGATGTGCAAATTATCATACTGAAAATTTAATAAATTACTTTCATGAAATAATCCTTGTGGGCTCTAAAACACACTAGTTGAAAGAGAATTTTTATTATCTAGTTTAACATATACAGAAACATGCACCAAATATGAGAAAACTCCGTCTCTCTTATTATCAAAAAGAACCCACAGATCTCAAACCAGCCAATTGAACTCTGAGGCCAATCTATTTGTAAGGATATGTTATTTAATATTAAGAAAATGTGATTTTCTCACTGTTTGTGACAATGGTTTATGATTATACTATGAAAAGGCAGATAATCTTTTAGTCCCGTTTTGACCAAAAAATGTATCCTTCTGATATCAAAGTAGTGATGTAATTTCACTAAGCTAGTTATGTTTGTGCTTAAACTAAAGGCCTTTACTTTGTAATTGGTCCAGTTCCCCCCCTACCCCAACTTTATAGCAATTACAATTACTAGAAAGTGTATTCTGTTGGAATAGACTTCCCAAATGCAAGGTTTAATTCAATATTAAATTCTAAAATTATAATGCTCTAATCAGGGTTAAGTCAGGTCCCCCAAAGATTAATGGGTTTGGGCAAGTTCTTTCTCATCTCAATTGATACGATTTTATGGGCATATCTCTAAAGGGAAAAAAAAATCAGAACTTGCTTGCTACATGGAGATAGAGGGAAGAAGAATGATAATTGATATTAAAAATCAATAAATCTGCCAATAAATTCTTTGCAAAGAAAAATTTGTTCATCACATTATTCCTTTAAGAATCAAAGTCCTCAAAGATCCAATGTGTTTGCTTCTATGCCAGTAACTGACAAGGAGACAAAGCAGCAAAGATATGTATGCTAAGGTTTTAGAAGCTATTTTTGCCAATGGAAAATCAATCAGCAATGGAGATAGAGTATCTTTGAAATGGCAGTGTAAGTCAATTGGAAGACAGGATCTGATTCAAAAGGAACAATCTTGGAAGAAATTATCAGAATCTGACAGTTGCCAGGGATCTCAGAGGCCATTGAGCACAATTTATAGCCAAATAAAAATCATCTTTATAGCACTTCTGACGAGTGGTCATCAAATCTCTGCTTGAGTACCCCCATTAAGGGGAAGCCCACTATTTTTCAAGGTAGCCCATTTTACTTTGGGATAGCTCTAATTGTTGAGAAGAATTGGCTTATATATTATGCCCAGCTGTCTATTGGATGTTGTAACTAGACATCTTAAATTCAATGCAAAACTGAATTCATTATCTTTCCCCCAAGCCCTCCACTTTTCCTTTTTTTTTTTTTTTATTTTATTACTGTCAAGGTCACAACTAACCATTCAGTGAGGCACACTTTTAATCAATGTATATTTTTAGATTATTTACTCTCTTTTATTCTGTCTCCTATATCTAATCTATTATCAGATATTGTACATTCTACCTTCCACTAACACTGTTATTATTCTGGTTCAGGCCCTCATCACCAATGCTACAAGAGCTTTCTGATTCTTTTCTTTCCCTCAAGTCTCTCCTCCCTCTAGTTCATTATCCACTCTGCTCTGAATTGATCTTCATAAAGCATAGATCTGACCGTGTCACCACATTAACAAGCAGCAGTGTTACTTATCACCCCCTAGATAAAAAAAAAATACTCTATTTGGCTTTTGACATCTTTTCAATCCTACATGATATAGTTGATGGTTGCTTCACTCAAGAAGTTTACTTTCTAGCAGGGACAGACAATATATAAAGGAAACATAATCTGAGATCCAGTGACAATGATATTCTTTTTATTCCTTACTCAAGACACTTCATATATTTTCACTAGATGTTCCCCATGCATGAAATTATCTCCCTTTTTCTATCTAATTCTGGGCCTCCATTGCTTCCTTCTAGTCTCATTTAAAATCTTACCTTTAACAAGTAGCTTTTTTCTGAACCCCTCCTCCCTTTTTTGCTAAAAAGTTGTTTGATTATTCCCAATTTTCTTCCCAAATTTCTAAAAGACATAAATGGCCATACAGTCTGCTTTCACACTGATGGTAAATTATTTAACTTTAAAAGTCTATAAGCCCAGAATAAAGGTTCAGTTGGTGTTTCACTTTTTTTGTTGTTGTTTTATTTTTAGATGATTATATATGCAATGAAGACTCTGAGGCTGATATGCAACAGAATGAGCCCATATTTCTTGTACCAATTTTGGCCTAATGATTAACACCAAGAAATAAATTTTCTACCAGTCAGTACCATACCATCCATACATGGACATATTCGTTACAGCAAATGCTTTAATTCTGTAGATTAGTTCATTTATCTCAACAGTATATTTTCCAAAAACATCCACATATATGACAAAGTTGATACACACATTCCCAGAGCTAGCTCAATATGGGAAAGAGTGATTACTTTGAAGGTTCAAAGAATCATTGTGTTTATCTCATTGTTATAATCCTGTGATCCTGCCCAATCTACTAGCACTTTGCTAGGAAAGTGAATTGTTTCATTTGAATTATCTTAGAAAGAAGCTGAAGATCATCTGACACAATAGTACTGGATACTGAGGTCCTTTCTTGAGCTTAATTGCCAAGCATTAAAGCTGTCCTGAAATGGGCTAGCCACATGGTTCAAATCTAAATACATATTTGCCTAAGAGGCTACTTTATGGAGAAATCATACAAAGCAATTTTGAATCTGAATCTGAAAAATCTGAAGAATTGTAAAAAATTATAAAACATAGGAGACACTGGCACAAAACCACCTAATATGGCATTATGGCATATGCCATTTCTAATTTCAATTTGGTATCACTGCTGTAGAGTAATGGACAAATATATGTACCTATGATGAAGTACAAAACTTCTAGAACTGTGGGTCATGACATAATTGAATGTGGCATTTGGGAAAAAAAATTGGCACAAGTAAAAGGTATCAAATATTCTATCAAGATTTAATTATATAAAAATAAAGCATATCTTTTCTTTTTAAAAAAGGTAAAATTATATGTATACAAAAATTATTTTAAAATAAATTTATTTGGATCAGCAGGACAGTTTTGGAGAGACATGAGTAGAACCAGGAGAACATTGAGAACATTTACACAACAACAGCAAGATTATACAATAATCAATTCTGACAGATGTGGCTCTTTTCAACAGCAAGGTGATTCAGGCCAGTTCCATTGGACTTGTGATGCAGCGGGCCATCTGCACTCAGAGAGAGGAATATAGGGACAGAATGTGAATCACAACATAATATTTTCATCTTTTGATTTGTTGTTTGCTTTCATTTTATTTTCTTTCATTTTTTTTCCTTTTTGATCTGATTCTTCTTGTGCACCATGATAATCCTGGAAATGTGTATAGAACAATTGCACATGTTTAAATATTAGATAACTTGTTGTCTAGGGGAGGGGATAAAGGGAAGGGAAAGAAAAAATGGAAAACAAGGTTTTGCAAAAGTGAATATTGAAAATTATGCTGTGCACATGTTTTGAAAATAAAAACTTTTATCAAAAATAAATAAATACTTTTTATAGTGTATTTTCAGTAAATGTTTGATTTGTGTACCTATTTACATAACTACTTACCCTGAGGTTGTGTAAAAAATTCTAATATGAAAAAGAGTCATGAGAGGAAACATTTAAGAAGCTCTGATGCAGTAGAAGGACTATGGTGTGAGAACTGAGCAAACCTAAATTTGTACCTTGGCTTGGAAAGTTATTAGTTGTGCAACTCTGGGCAAGTCATAATTTTTTTTGGTGGTTCCATTGCCTTCTTTGCATAATGTATTATGATTGGCTCAATGATGTTTAAAATATTTATTTCCCAAGCTCTAAATCAATGATGCTACAATATGACCTCAACATTTTTCTAGTTGTGTGACGTTAGTAATTGCATTTCAATTCTCAGAATCTTTTCTTCATAAATAAAATGAAAATAGTGATACCTATCAGTGGGTATCATCTCACCTATCACTTAGGTGATAGGTGATTACCTATCACCCAGAGCCATTGTGAGGGAGGTGCCTAATGAAAATTGTTATGTGAGATATTTTATCCCATGCATTAAAGAAAAGTGAAAGCAGCTTTGAGTTAAATCCTGAGAGTCTGAAGAGAAGATTTTTGATTACAGCTCTGCCACCAATAATTTCTGTGACTTAAAGCAAGTCCTTTTCCTGCTCCAGTTGTTATATCCCTCATCTATAACTATGACTGTGATTATGTGCTCTTTAAAAAAATTTGAAGTTAAAATTCAAAAATTGGAAAAAAGATAAATTACCATGAATATGGGAGAACATGAGAAGATTCAAAATAAAATATTTTTTTTTATTTCAAGAAAACCTATATAATACCTACTACATAATGTTCAGAACTGCTCAACTTTTCTTTGCTTCCTTGTAGGTTTTCTTTTGTACTCTGTTGTGCACTTTTTACTTTATTTTAACCCATTACTCCTCCCATCCCTCACTTTAAAAAAAAATTATAATTATTTGTCTGTGTGTGTCTATGTGTATATTTATATGTATATATTTACATATATACATATACACAGATTTATAAACATGTATATGTATGTAAACATACATATATATACAAAGAGATATATAAATATGTACATAGATATTTATAAAGATAAGCCTTTATATATATATATTTAAGTAAATATATAAACAAGAATATAGATAATCTAAAACATATGCATTTATATATATATGTACATATATATATATATATATATATATATACACAAATACACACATAAACATATGTAAGATTGTACTATATTTTTTGTCTTTGTCATCTGTTTCTCTGAAAGTCATTTATGACTTTCAACATTTCTGTTATCCTTGTTCCCTCCCACTTTTTGTCTCCAATCTAAACAAGTGGACTATCAAGGAAATATATCCAAAAACTTCTGCCAACACTTGCTGGTAGGGGCATCACTTCCTGCTAAGTGTAACACAGCAGGACTCAGCCCAGAAATGAGATGGTTTAATTTAGATTACACTTAAACATGACTGAAGTTTTATTGTTGTAAGATTTTACTCTGAACATATTTCAGACCCATTTCTTCAAATTTATCCAATTCCTAAGTAATATAAATGGTTATTCATTGAATTCCATTTTTTGCACTTCACACATATCTCTTTTCAACACAAGAACAAGAACAGCACATGTGATGTAGGGCCTTGCTATCTAATTAGTGATCATAACATCTGCCAAAGGAAAAAAAAAAAAAAAGAAAAGAAATAAATCTTAAAATCGATATCCATACAAGAACAAGAACTGAAGACAAATGCTCATTCAGTGAAGTAATAAAAGATAGCATTTATTCAGTATTTACTATCTTCCAAGTATTTTATTAAACACAAGGTGTAGTAAGGAAAAAACAAGAAGTTGCTGAGAAGAAGGGACTAATAGAGACAAACATGTATGTGCAAAGTACATGCAAAGTATATTAACATAATAATTAAGGTAGTAAAAGCAATAGCTAGATGACTGAGAAATGAAATCAATTATAGAAAAAAAATATAGGGATTCTAGGAGAAATAGGAAAGATAGGAATAAATTCTTCTTTAATAAAATGCATGTTCCTTATTATAGAAATTATTTGTTTGTGTCTTCAATATCTATCACACATTAGTGTCTGGTACATATATTTGTTACTTTTTTGTTACTTTATTATTATTATCTTTGGGTTTATTTATGTTTTGCTTTGTTTAGGGAACATTATGAAAAGGCACACATATAGACGTGTAGGATTATGCATGAGGAATACAAAGTAAACCTTTATTGGCTGGCCTAAAGAATGAATGCATAATACCAAGGAATACATTTTGATTAAGGAACAGTAGGTTGGAGCCATGGTTTAAAAAATTATAAATATTAAAGAGAGTATTACATCATATCTTATAGCTTTTTTTTTTGGTAGTAAGTTTATTTATTTGTAAAATAAATTATTGTACACATTATTGTATGAATCATATTGGGACAGAAAAGTCAGAGAAAAGTGGGGGGAAAAACATGGGAGAGATTTTTTAAAAAGCAGAAAAAAAGAAGTGAACATAACATATGCTGATTTACATTCAATCTCCATATTTCTTTTTCTGGCTATAGATGACAGTTTTGGTCCTAAGTCTGAGAAGAACCAAACCTTTCATAGTTCATAATCCCTCATTCTTCCTGTTATTGTGTAAAATGTATTCCTTGTCTGCTTGTTTCATTCAGCATTAGTTCATGTAAATCTTTCCAGGCCTTTCTGTAACCAATTTGTTCATCATTTTTATAGAACAGTGATATCCCATTACTTTTATATACCATAACTTGTTCAGACATTTCCCAACTGATGGGCATCTACTCATTTCCCAGTTCTTTGCTGCCACAAAAAGAGTTGTACAAACATTTTTGTACATGGAAATCTTTTTTTTCTCCTTTATGATTTCCTTGGGATACAGACTTAATAATGGCACTTCTGGGTCAAAAGGATGAACAATTGTATAATCCTTTGGGCATAGTTCCAGATTGCTCTCCAAAATGATTGGAGCATTTCATAATTCCACCAATAATGCATTAGTGTCCCGGTTTTACCACATCCACATCCCCTCCAACATTTATCTTTTCCTGTCTTTTCCTGTCATCTTAGCCAATCAGAGAGGTATGAGGTGGTACTTTAGAGTTGTTTTAATTTGCATTTCTCTAATCAATAGTGATTTAGAGTATTTTTAAATAACTATAGATGGCTTTAATTTTGTTATCTAAACATTGTTCATATCATTTGGCCATTTATCCATTAGAAAATGAATTGTATTGTAATAAATTTGACTTAGTTCTTTATATATTTTAGAAATGAGATCTTTATCTGAAACACTGGCTGTAAAGATTTTCCCAGCTTTGTGCTTCTCTTTTCCATTGTGTTTCTGTTGGTTTTGTTTGTGCAAAAAATTTTTGAATTTAATGTAATCAAAGTTTTCTATTTTACCTTTCATAATGTTCTCTGGTTCTTCTTTGGTCATAAATTTCTTCCTCTCCAAATGATCTTTGGGTTTATGAAACACTAAATAGGCATAGTCCTTTATCATTGTGTCTTGTGTACCTAAACTGTTCTATTTATTCACCACTATGTGTCTTAGTAGCAGATTGTTTTGATGATTAATATTTTGTAAAAGAGTTTGAGAAATAGTACTGTTAAGCCACCTTTCTTTGAATTTTTTTAAAATTTATCCCCTTAATATACTTGACTTTTTATTCCTACAGGGGAAAAAAAAATTAGATCTATGAATTTTGTTGTTGTTTTTGTTAGTTCTATTGGGATGGCATTGGATGATTAAGTTGATTTTTGTGGAATTGTCATCTAATATTTCTTCAAGTGTTTAAGTCTGACTTTGTGTGAAAAATGTTTTCTAATTATGTTCAAAAAATTCCTAAAGTCTTGACAGGTACCATCCCAAATATTCTACTTTTTCTCTGGTGATTATAAATCATTTCCCCTTTTTTATTGTTATTCAAACTTGTTAGCAATATGAACAAACACTGCACACTTATGTGGGTCTATTTTTATTCTGAAACATTGCTAAAGTTACTAATTATTTCAACAAGGTTTTAGTTCATTTTCTGTTATTGTTGTTTGTTGAATTATGTTCAATCATTATATTCATTTTACTCCCTGGGGGGTTTCCTTGGCAAAGATAATGAAGTGCTTTGAATATATTTCTCTAGTGGATTAAGGCCAAAAACAAAAAAAATGTTCATTTACTTTCCCAAGGTTGCATAGCTAGTGAATTTAGCTGAGGCTGTATTTTAACTCAGGTGACTCAACCTTATCATTAACAAGCCATCTAGTTGCTTCCAGTTCATTCTATAGGACTCTTTAAGAATATGATCACACTATCTTCAAATATATTTTTTCTCATGAGCTATTATAATCCCCTCATTTTTTTCTCATACTGCTACAATTATCATTTCTAATACAATACAGAATAATAGTGATGGCCATAAGCATCCTTGCTTCATCCCTGATTTTATTGGGAAGACTTCTAGGTTATCCCCATTACAAATAATCTTTGCTGATGGTTTTTTATTTATTTTTTGTTGTTGAATTTTTTACAAAGTTACATTTATGACTATTCTTTCAAAGTTAATAGGAATGAGAATCATATTTCTGTAAAAGCTTTCCCCATTGAAAAAAATCACAAGATTTTAAAAAAAGAAAGAGAGAGTTAAGCTGATAATTTTCTTAACAGTGTACCACCCTTGTATTCTTAGTATATATACTATCTGGTAGCAGTGTATGACCTTTGTAACATATTGCTGTAATTCCTTCCTAGTTTTTTTTTAATATTTAAAATGTTTACATCAATATTCTTTTTTATTGAATCTTTTTAATTTCAAAATATATGCAAGGATCATTTTTTTACCATTGACCACTGCAAAACCTTGTGTTCCAATTCCCCTTCTTCCCCCCACTTCCTCTCCTTGATGGCAAGTAATTCAATATATGTTAAACATGGCAAAAATATATGTAAATCCAATATAGGCATAGGTATTTATAGAATCATCCTGATTCAAAAAGAATCAAATCAAAAAAGAAAAAAAGTAAGAAAGAAAATAAAATTCAAGCAAAGAATAACAAAAGAAGTAAAAATGCTATATTGTGATCCACACTCAGTTACCACGGTCCTCTCTCTGGGTGTAGATGGTTTTCAGCATCAGAAGATTATTGGAACTGGCCTGAATCATCTCATTGTTGAGAAGAGCCATATCCATCTGAATTGATCATCATTTAATCATGCTATTGCTGTGGACAATGAAATTCTGATTCTGCTCATTTCACTCAGTATTATCTCATGAACTCTTTCCAGCTCTCTCTAAAATCATCCTGCTGATCATTTCATACAGAACAATAATATTTCATAACATTCATATACCATAACTTACTCAGCCATTCTCCGATTGATGGG